>NC_086291.1:8953302-9261027 GCF_963924245.1 Chroicocephalus ridibundus | reverse complement strand
ACTTTTTTTAACCTTTTAAAATTATTATCCTTTAAAATAAAATACATAAACTAAAATAGAAGCTTGTTTAATAGTTCAAATTATATTCATTCAGAGTTGCCTAAAGCCTCACAAGCAGCGTAATTACATTCTCTAATATTTATGTTTGCTGGGATCATCGTGAATTTATTATTTCTTTAAACAGTTAAAATCAAGAAGCTATGTTTAGTAAAAAAACCCCAACATTCCCCCAAAAAAAGAAAAACCCAAAAAACTTTAAGGACTATCTTCCAAAGATCCTCTGAAATCATGTGAATATTTTTGCAAAAAGAAGAGGCAAAGCAGCTGTTTATTTGTAAAACTGGCACTTGACATCCAAAATATGGATTTTGTAGCTAAAATTTATAAATATCAGACCATTATCAAATATTGCCTTAGAGGTCCATCTCTGAGTTGATACTGCTTTTAAAATACCTATGTACAGCAGAGTAAAGACTATTTATTCTGCTGTACATAGATATGGAACCAAGGCTATTACAGTTGGACTCGATGATCTTAAAGGTCTTTCCCAACCTAAATGACCCTATGATTCTAGGACAGGAAAGTGGAGGAACAACCAACCTCACCACCTCCCTTCCCACAACATAGGACAGGGGTGTGTGTGTTGGAATTTCCTTGCTGGTACCAGCAAAGCCCACCTAGCAATCAGGACTGACACCTCCTCCAAATAACTATTAACTTCTTCAGTGACTGATTTCAAATTCTGGGAAACTCTTTACAACACCGAAGTTTTGTTTGAAATGCACTGTCACTCCTTTGTAATTCCCGGCACTAAATGAGTATTCAATTACTCTACAAGCTTCATAGGTGACGGCACTCTAGATTATACAACTCTTACCAGGCTACTTAGCAGCATGTTTTAACTTTGAATACCGCAGTATGGATAATTAGGCTTTTTGGTCAAATTTGGTCCAAATTCACAGGTTATAAAAGATAAAAAATAACGGCGACTTTTCCTCCTGTTAGAATCCTTTTTCAAGCTTAAGGAAGTTGATGTTAGTCTTAACTCTGAATGTTGCATACACTACTTCAGTTCAGAGGAACCCAGAAATGAAATGTCTGGCTTTCCTTCAAGCCTTTGCCTCTATACTCAACAACGAATGAGGCTGAGGTTGTGTGTTTGTTTTGCATCAACACAGTTTGAATCTGGCATCACACAGACTATCCACGCCACTGCCTTTCTCACGCCTGTACTAACGCTTGTGCAAACTGGTAGTGAGCCAGAGCATGGAACTGGCCCAAGAAAAACCAGACCTAATTTTCTAAGGTTAATTTCAATTTCACCAGAAGTAGGCTGTGCTTCTTTTGGCTTATACCAGTCATGAAACGAAACCTTCACTGCAACATATGCAAATTTGATATACCATTCATAACATATTAAATACTTCTAAGGGCATTTTAAATCAAAATGCCCTTATGGAAGTCACCTTCAAGTGAAGTTAGTTTTCTGTCAATGACAATTTTCACTAATTTTTTTTTACTCTTCAACTAAGTATCTCGATACATTTCATTTGCTAAATTTGAAAGAAACTTTCCAGTGAACTAATTAGCAATACCACAAACAGGTCAAAGTCACCTAAGCCTCTTTGCATGCCAGCCTTCCTGACTACCATTCTGTTTTAATGATGCTGCACCATTTTTCAATAATACAGCAAAAAAAGTAGGACGTAAGAGTAACTTTATGTGACAGCTTGTGCCAGGAGACGCAAGTAAAATTCCAGTCCCTGAGACCAGAGAAGAATGCTACCAAATGAACAGCACATCAGAGAGGGTTTTTTTTCCTTCACTCAGTCTCTTCAGCTACTTCACCTTTAACTTTGCTTGTTGCAGAAGCAGCATTTCCAGATTAATACTGGTGACAGCCTTTTCCATAAAAAAGTCTTCATTTCCATTACTGTTACCAATATTGTTATGGAAAACAATTAAATTAATTGGTCTGGTTTTGATAATGTATCTTCTCTGACTTGACCTAGCGTTCATTGTCCCACCTTAATTTTAAGTGTCACTAAGAAATGGTAAGAAGGCATCTTCTCACCTACAAATACACCAGGGACTGACACTTCAGCTGATCATAGAACATAGCTGCTGATAATTGTTTCAGATTCAAGGAACTCTCAGCATTTACTGTCATGCACCAAACCCACTCTTTGCTCATACTCGATTAAAAATTTAATCAAGTTGTCAAGCACCCATGACAACTGCTTTAACCACAACAAAAGAATGAGAAAAGTTTGAAGTGAGCAGCACATGCAAAAATTGGAACCAAGGCTATCAATATTAAATCTAGAAATTAAATTGCAAACAATTAAATTATGCTAACCTGTATGTGACTCCTTCCTGAGCTTAACAGACTTTCTGTAATAAGGGAGCTCGTAGAAAATCTCAATTTTGGTGCAATTCCCTAGAAGAGAGACAATAATTGAACATCAAGCTCCAACTCAAGATAAAGGGTATCAAAGAAGTAAATGTCACCTAATGTAACAAACCATTCCTAATTTTCAGCCATTTCCTTTGTTAATTTCAGCCTTTAATAAAGATAATTAGAAAAGACAGAACAGCAATGGTAAATGTCAAGATGCTAACATTTGCATTTCTGACAATTCAATTACAGATGATTATATTGCTTTCGTACAACAATTAAGGACTGACTTTTATTTCAATACATTTCTTTGTCAAAAGCACTTTTAAAGATTTTTCATGCCATGCTATATAGCATCAATAAAAAAAATCCAGTCACGCTCTAGAAGTTTCATTAATGCTAACTTTGGAAACTTATTTATAAATAGTCTCAATTGTGCAATACTTTTTGTAAAAATATTTTGAAAATTAGTCAATTACACTGTAAATAACTATTCATTTGTAACAGTATGATTAAGAATCCCCTTTATTCTGTAACCATTACAGCAAAGTCTGATTTCTGTTGATTGTCTCCCATGTTCTATAACCATCTTCCACCTCCTCTCAGTCCCCTCTTACACATGTGCCTGTCAAGTGACGGCCCTAGTTTCACCAGTTTGGAGTCAGTGGGGTCCAGCTGGGCCTCCTGGTCAGCCAGCACACATGTACTAATGGACAGCAGGTACTTCCATCTTTACATGGCTAACAGTTCCTTTTCAACTCCTCATCTTTTACTTCAGCCCTGTCTAGAAACATAAAACCTTTGAGAGCTCTACTTCCTGTTCAATTTAGCTAGAATTGGCCAACATACACAAAATTTAGTGGGCGTAACTGGCAGGGATTATGACACACAAGTGTTATTTCCCCAAACAGCAACATTAAAAAAAGCATAAAAGAACTGAAGGACACATATTCTATAAACAAATGGGAATAATCTGTGTGCATCTTATACAGCTGTGGAGAAGCAAAGAGAGAACCAAGTGTCCTTAGAACTTTCGACCCTCTTTTCTTTCAAAATGGACAGAGTTTGCTGCCCTGAGGCATCTGTGTGCATCGGCATTTGTGCACATGAATACACAAAATCACTGAGGAACGAAAAGGAACTGGTCTGTTTGTGAATCTGCCCGACATTCTTAAGAATGAGCAGGAACTTCATGAGTGAAGTCTACTGCTGAACCAAACTATCCTCTACCACCTGCCTAAACACTGATTTTCCATATGGGAATATGATCTGGTCCCAGGTTAGATTATGGAAATGAAAATGACAAAAATGCCAAGAAAGCTCAGTCATTGCAATTAACAGAGTCCAGGATTCAATCAAGTCAAGTTATGGCATATAAAAAAAAAAGGAGATTTTAAAGCTGACCGTCTTTAATCAACTCATTTTTGTTACTAATGAATTGTCAAGTGCTATCAACAATTTAAAAGGACACATCAGAATGAGTAAGTCTTCTATAAAAAGCAACAACAGAGCACCTACTGCTCTTACAGAGACTGAGAATGATTACAGAACTGTTAAATGCTTATAGCTAAAAAACCACACAAACTCATGGTTTCTTCAGAAAAATGGTTCATGGAGAAGGAATATGGGATGGCACTCACATGCCTAGGCATGGATATGTTAAAACTAACTTATAGGCCAAAAGCAATCAGAGTTCTTCTCTTTTCTGCAGTTCCCAGACTAGGGATTGCTGAAGGATATTCAGTGCAGCAGTATGTAAAGACTGCCATATAGCCCCAAACATATCTGGAAATGAAAATCCTGCCAGAAAGTTTTCGGGATCTATTCTTCTACCTCCAGCTTAGTGGTGTCTGCAGCCCTGAGCAGGCTTGTCAATCCTCCTGTACCAGTCATTAAACTGGAGTGATCGGGACAGAATATTAATTTGATCATCAAAAAAATGTAATGTTTGTATTTTGAAGAACTCAAGTTAGAAAACAGGTCTATTATGTGGTTTTGACTGTAAGGAGCATGAGTATAAGTCTGTAGCTTAAAAAAGTATACACGAATGTAACAGAAGGTCTTGTATTGGTATGCTAATGAAAGATAGCATAACTAAAAAGAAACTGTTTTAAGTAACATGGCAAATACTGCAGGAGTTTGGAGAATGGAGATAAGAATGTCTGTAAGAAGTCACCACCAGTCAAGGCTTAAACATATTCTGAAAGGCAAGGGTTGCAGAGAAATACAGAAGAGCCAGCAAAAGCCTCAGCTGGGCAATGCTGGACCAGGAGAGATAACTCGAGGTACGTCTTGTATGCGTATTGTGTTTGTAAGCCTCACAAGACATTTAGCCAGAGACATTATCAGCCAAGTGCCAGATTTCTGGAGGAGTTCTGATCCTCTCAACTTGGGATTCCTTCCAACTGGCAGATTAGCAGTGTTAATCAGACACTGCTTGTCACTGCCTATCTGAACTCCACAACCGTAACCTTGCTGTTGCTACCTTTATTTTTTTAATAAAAGACAAATTTATTGGGAATCAAAGTGACACTGAAGCACAGCTGTCAGTCAAAAATACTCAACAACTCAGCTAGCTATAAATAACTTTTCAAGTGGGAAGAATACAGCTTGACGAGCACAGGAATAATGTGAGGGTTCTCATGACCTTGTTTAACACTTTCCCTTTTGCTTAGCATTCACATTCGGTGCTCGGTGCTGACAGGGTCAGCAGGAGATACTTTCCAGTAAAGCTCAGGGAACACTAGAAGATGGAGGCATTTGAGACTGCACTTCTACCGGAGGTAAAAATCCTCTCACAGCTATCTCATTTGGCAAGCAAGGAGAGGAACCACAAGTTCTTTTCGGAAGCCTCCCTCCAATTCCATCAAACGCAGCTTCTTTATTACTCCAGAAAATGGGGTCAGTATGCCAAAATCCTTTCTTAAACTGTTCTTTCTGCACTGGAGATGGAATGGAGCAACAGATGCCGCTGCAGTCCCCATTCCAGGGCAAAGATGGATTTCATTTACACTGTTCCCAAAGACACGGAAATATATTTGTCTCACATCAGTCAACTTTTCAAAGCTAATACAGTGTCATCTTCAGTTACATATCCAAATGACTCTGATCACATCTTCTCACAGCTCACAAATTATGACACCTTCTCTTTATTAGAAAATACATAATTTTTGTAATAAAGAACTCAGGCCAACAAAAAAACTCAGACTTCTCTAGTGGCTCTGCTTCTACAAAGCTTCGTTATATTGCATTTACGAGAAGCGTGAAACCATTTTGCTAATACCACCTCATTTATTATTACCTTCCTATCTAGTCTTTCTCAACACCAGAAAAGTACCTATTCTATAAATAATATGAAAGCAATACAGTCCCACCCCCTCTCTTGAGCCACGACTAACATGCATAGGAGAAGCCATATCAAAAAGATGCTGTGGCCAAAAAATAATGGCTATTTTTGCAGGGACAGTTTAAGCTGGTGCAGGACCATACATATTGTATCACAAAATCACAGCTTTAATTCATTCAAATGTAACACAGCATTAGACACCAAATTAGCACTTCTAATTGCAAGTGACTGGGCAATTTCCAGGTTGCCCTTGCATGGGAAAGATTATACCAGCTAAAAGATACCAATGACCTGTAATCAGCATTTCCCTCCTGCCATGTGTTTTTAATCCAATCACAACGGACAGGGCAACTGGGTCCCTGTCTTCCCAATCCAAATGTCCTGCCACTCCACCAGTAAAAGACAAACAAAACAAACCCCAAAAGACATCTCCCACATCATCACCATCATCCTCAAAGTGCCTTCCTGTGTTATTCCACTGACACCTGAGGCTCAACAGTGAAACTATGAAAGGGAAGGGTGAGATAAATTCATTTTCCTTTACTATGTACTTGAGCCCTTATCTCCAGAAAATTAACATTAATTCATTGCACTCATTCTGCCAATTAGTTGTCATTTATCATAGCTTTTTGGAAACTGTAGAAAAGACAAGTTACTAAATGAGCGTGAATGGCCGGAACAGACCTTAAGAAACAGGCTTTGGAACTGAAAAACAATCATGCAGTACTAAGCTAAATTTCAGTTTTAGTGGTGATCTTGCACCTCGGGGAGGCCCGCAGGTCAGATGGCACAGCACTATAAATTTGTACTGACTGTAATTGTCCTAAACAGTACCAAAAAGGGTCTGAAACAAAATGCTACAAAGAGAGACTGAGGAGGGAGTGTTACTGGTTTATCTGTTGAGAACTGTGAAGTTGATATGACATCTCCTTCTCTTGCATCCCTTTAACTACCAACTGCACCACAGATTAAATTGAACGGAAGACGTGTCATGGTGCCACATTGCAAACCAAGTGGAAACTAACTTTTTCACATTAAATAATTTCTTGAAGCATCTTGAAAAAAGACTGTACCTTCACCAAAGTTCAACTGTGGATTCATACATTCAACACCTGAAATGGCAAAATCTGTCAGAAGTAATCGCTTTCCATTTGAAGTAGTTCAAGGGATTTCTTCAGTGGAACACGCTGTATCATAAATATAATTCACAGATATTCACTCACTGTAAAAGAAGAGGACCTCTTCATTAAAATCTCACGATCTAAACCATGGTGCCCACAGGTACGCTTAGGGTCAGGAAACAGGAAATCTCTTGTATTTTCTTCATACGTAGCTAGAATTTTTCCTACTAAAAAGAAAATATATACTTTAATTGGAAAATAGACAAAGCCATACACTATAGACACCACAAAAGACCATATTGAAACTGAGACAAATTTTGTTCTTTAAAAATTAACAGCATGGCTCTAAAACTCATATCACACTAGGAAATAACCTCATCAAGTTAAATCAGCAGCAGAAATGTGCAGAATCTACTCTGAAAGTATGTTTCACTGTTATTGTAAAAAAACTATAAAACAGTCAACACAATCTTCTTTAAGAGACAAATGAGAAGTTTTCTCTAGGCAATTCTTCAGTAGTTTTCCTCTTTCTTCCCTTCCGTACTACAGAAGAAACCAGTATTTTTCTTAATGGCAGTCAATCACTTATGAAAAACCGTATCATTCTATATTACACAATATTAATAGTAGTAATAGTAGGCATAGTACTAAGAAACACAGCAACCTCAAAATCATTATCTCAATATTTTCTCACAATCCTGGTTTGCTACTTTTAATAAAAAAAATACTTTCTTTGGGGGAAAACCTTAAATATATATTATAAAAAAATTTAAATCGTGCTATTGCAGGCATCTTGTCAGCTTATGTTGGGCTATATCGCACCTATCTCTGACCCCTGAAATTAAATTTCTTATCCAAGATCTTTTATCCTCCCAAAAGAAAAATCCACGTTCAGTGCATTTCTTTAAGTAAACAGTCTGGTGAGTCACTCGAGAGAAGCAATCGTTTCCTTGAAAGTACTAAGGACAAGTGACAGAGAGTGCTTTTAATACCATAGTTTCCAAACGAGTCCTCTTTAAAACTTGACTTTATTTCCAATAAAATGGAGATTTACATTATTCATGGGAACACTTGAATTTCATTAAAATAGATTTTTATAATCACACAAACCAATAACAGAAGTATGACAAATCGCTATTTATTATCTTCACATATCCCAAGAGACCTGTAATACTTATAGTGAGGATAACAGTTTTCCCAATGGTCACCATTAAAATGGAAGGAAAAAAAAAGTGTCATTCTGAGAACAAGATTATGCACTCTGAAATTTCACAGACAGCCACTTTGCAAGTGAATTGTGATGCAGTTAATAAGCGTGCGCTGGATGATTTCAGTTTATTTTCCGTTTTTAAAATATTATCACTTTCCTAAACCTGGGTATGGTACATTTCAATATTCAGTTATTATTCTCTTTCAAGAATGAGATCCTCTTGATCTATTAACATTTTATATTCAGAGGAGTATGTGTTGAAGAGCTTTCTATGTTGTTTGTGTGTTGGAAAAAGTGATTGTGCTGTAATGGGCCATGTCCTCATGGAAATTCACCTATTAAACCACATAATTTATGAAGAGACTGATACAATACCTGGAGGAACGAGCTGTATTAGTTCAAGTACTGCTGTGTCAACTAGAAAGGAAAAAAGTTTTTTCATGAGTTAAAAAAAAAATAAAATGGAAAGTAATTCTCATAGTCAAAACTCAAGAAAAACGGCTCACTGATTTAAGCTTCAGAGCACTGTACACAGCTACGCTATTTCCACTACACCAAGAGAAAATTAAGAACAGCTTGCATAAATAACACAGATGAACACAATAGCATTAGCAGCGTATAAATGACAACTCTAAATCTGACTTAGAACTTGGGAAGTTCTATCTGCTATCAAGTTTGTCTTTTGAAGATAGCTTTTAGAGAAGATGATGCAAGGTTTGCCACTTTTTCAGATAACTCCTAGTATGAGGGAGCATATTCCTGGAGTTTGAGTTCAGGGTCACTGTTGTCTCACTACAATTGATTATGCTCCACATGTGGCAAGACATATCATTTTCTTAAAAATGAAAAGAACAGTTTTACAAAAATTGAAGGTTGATGCTTATATTATTTGAAAATTAATCAAATAAATGATCAGGGTAAAGGAATCCATTACCTATCTGGATAACCATCTGGATTTTCCATTAATAATGACTTTTCCCCCTTTTCTTGTTCTAAAGCATGTATCATACATTTCTAGAGGCATTTTGTTAGTTAACAGTATTTTGGGTAAATTATTAGTAACGAAATGACAGCAAAAAACATCTGCCTGCACTGACAATGAATCTTCTATTCTGAAAACCCACTAGTGCTAGGGTCCTGCTTATTAAGTACATGATACACTACAATGGTCATCCACTAGGTTTTCAGAGAACAGGCTCCTGGTAGAAAAATTATCACATATTTTAAACCTCCAAAAAGTCTTTAGAGCCCATACATGCATGGCATTAATGCATACAACACAGTACACATAAAAAGCAGAACCTACGTTCCAGTAACTCCACAAGGTCTCCAGGATCAACTATATCAGCGAATGCCTGGAAAAGAAATTAATAAATAATAATAAGAGCACAGTCAAAGTCATCAGATGAACCTCTGTGGAAAAAGAAGGGGGAGGGAAAAAAAAATAAAATAAATCAATAGTCTTTCTTTCCTTCAGATGGTTGCCAAGAGTCCTGTCCCCACTGGAAAAAGAACAGAAACTGAAATTATCATTTGGCACATGATCAAATTCATTGAAAGCTAGCAGTTATTGTCATATGCTTTCTAGCCATTCAGGGTTACCTCTCCATATTTAAATTAGGAGTTATTGTGAAGAGTTGAACACGTAAAGATAAGTATTGTCTGAAAAAATTTCAAGGAAAAGATAAATTGCTGAATGTACTAGAATTCTCACAGATGAAGAATATGTTCTTTAATATATTAGCAATGCTTTAAGCTTCATTTTCATAGAAGTGACTATTCATTTACAGAGTACTGTTAAGGGTTTTTTTTTAAACCTGAATCCCATGTGAACAGATGGCAAGGAATAGGGGAGGATGTTGCACTGGATATTCAGCTAATAGACTTCCCTCTAATTCTGTACAAAAGGCTCAGCAGAGTGGTGCAGATCACTTTGCTCTTCAAGGTACCAAACACCAAAAAATACCAAAGTACAAGTGCACCACAAGTATCTACACCTATTCGACAGCTCTTTGTAAGAAGACGGATATTATTCTCAGCTTTCTTGTTCACCTCTTTTGCAAGCAGATAGATCCTAGTGCCTTGGAGTTCCCCTAAATTAAATGAAAACAGTAGTCAGTACATTTCCCTTAAGTAGTTTGTGGTATGTTTGCCTTTATGGCCTTTTTTACTCTTCAGTAGCTGGTGAAATTATCACTGTTTGTATCTTACCCACATCACTAGAGCATCACTGATGTTTACTCAGTCTGTTTTTCAAAGTGCTGTGGGATGCTTAAAGGAAAAGAACTAGAAAGGGCAAAGTATTATTATTCATAGGTAGTCAAGAAGCCAGATCATATCTGTACGATACTATGTTTCATTATCCCTGTGGTACTAATAATGAAGCTAGCAGGGACTCAGAATATGCGATAAACAACTATAAATTATAAAGCCAGAGTACCAACCTGGGAATTCTGGTGACAAACCATGAAAAAAGTATCTCAAAGGGAGAAAGATGTCACCAAAAAAGCTTGAGCTGCTATTCTATCTCTACTAAATTACGTTGACTCTCCTATATCTTATAGTCTTTGTTCTTCACCTTGACATAATTTTTAGAACAACAACATTCAGTTCCTTCTGAGCCAGGAAAACAGATACTGAAAAAGAAAGTTCACGAAAAAATGAACAAACATCTAAAAAGCCTCTTCATACATTATAATCTTCAGCTCTTCAGCATAATTCTTGAGTTATCATGTGGATAATATAGACACACACATACTTTGTGCTGAAGAGAAGCAGGAGTTACAATGCGACGCCATCCTCAGTGTGATTACTTGTGCTCAGGGGTTTTGCAGTGAGTTTTTGTGGAGTTTGGGATGGGTTTTATTTGGCTTGTATTAGCTCTTGACATTATCTTACCTTTTCAAATACTAGTTTTTCTTGAAAGAAGAGTGGAAATGATGCAGGGACGCGTTGGGTCTTTTTGTATTGTCCAAGTACAGAGACACTGAGATAAAGTTCCTCTTTGTCTTTCAACAGCACTCCGGGGCACGTTATCTAGAAGAGTAACACATTCATTAAACAAAGTGAACTTTACTTATAGAAGTTAACGTCTGTTTTCAAGATAAAAATGAAATGGTCGAGACTTAAATGGTTGATTTCTTAGAGTCAGATTATAACAGATTAGAGTGAAAAAATGTCTTTCCTAAAGCAATTCTGTTTGTAAAGACTGACCAGGAAAAATAGTCACCATTTAAAAATAATCAGGACCAAATACTGTAAGTAAACATACTCCATTGTCTTCAACCAAAACTGAAACCTGGTAGCCCAATCACAGGTTAATACAGTTAAAGGCATGCACTGACTGTATAAGAGTTAATAATGAAGTGTCGCATCACGTTCTATATGAAGAGTCATGTACAATGAAGTCTACATCTACACAAAAACCCATCCAAATTTTAGCCTACCCACAGAGAGAATGAAGCTGGTAAATGTACTAACTTAGATGTCCAGCCACCAAAAAGGGCAAGTTTATTTGCAAATATATTAACTTTGCCTTCTAATATGTAAATAAAAAAAGCAACTGTTGTTCCACTATCAGACACACAGCACACACTGAGAAGTCTGGCCACCTTGGAGGGTATTCAATGCAGGGAAGGCTCCTCCTTAGGCTGCCAGATACTGCCGCAAATTGCTTAACTTTCTCTGGACAATTCTTATCCTTTAAGCAAAAAGTTGGGATGTTTTTAAAGCTCTGATGAACATCAGACATTCTTAATTGTGTTTTCACTGCAAGGATGTACACAACTCATTGCAAAACTATTTGCTATTTTCTCCAAGCCACATAGTTTTATTCTATTACCCAGACAGAGAACTGTCACCTTTCACTTCGGTTCTACTGCTCGTTTTTTATCGCAGTATAATAAATATGAGGTTGTCTCTTCCAACATAAGGTTGCTGGAGAAAGTGTTCAGACTTTCAATTGCCAGGTAGAAAGACAAAGGAGAAGAGTGACAGGAATTAAAATAAGTGCTTTGGTTACAGCCTCCTACTCCCAAATTAACATTTTACTTGAGAAATCCTAACTGGATCTAAAAGAAAACTATATGAACAGCAGAAAAACAGCCTCAGGTAAAAGAAACAGCAGAAACCAATGGGTGATAGATTATTATAGATTCAGTATAAGCTAAAAAATGGTGCTTCTACTCATAAATATCCAAGGAGGAAAAAAAGGGGGTTCTCTCCATGTAAATGAGGGCTTCAAATCTACAAGAAAAGTGCCAGAATAATAGCTATCCCAATTGAAACAGTCTGTCAAGCATTAAACAGCTTGTATGACACTCCTGCAACTGTGAATAGGAGTGAGGGAAAGAGACAGGTTTCATTCATACAAGGCAAGATCCCCCAAACTACACACTACAAGTCATATTAGCTTACTTCTCACTTTTCTTGTCGTTTTTGTAGAATTTACAATCATTTTTAGCTGGGGTTTCATGCCTTTCACCTTAGAGAAGGCAACCAACATTTGACTATTTATTGAGAAGAAAAATGAGAGGTTTGAAGACATCGGAGAGGGCAAAACTGCAAACAACAGGTGTCACTGAGCCATTTATTCTGGCTATCCTGTGAAAGAAAAGAAATTCTTACAAATCAGTTTGTGGGGCAAGATAACACACGTGCAAACTTGTGCTTCTACTACCCTTGAGATCAACTGCACAATTCATTGCCTGGGCTGGAACACCAGATCTACATGTTCATGTAACTTTAAACCAGCTCCAAAAATGAATGCCACGTGTATCTCTGCAGGTCATTAAATCTATTTTGTAATATGCAATGCATGGAGCTGCGTAACACTTAGGAGACAAACTGAAGCTCTTATCTGACTACAAACTGTTCAGGCAGGATGGGGGACCATTTTAAACACTGTAATCGTATTATTATCTGTGGATCAGCTAAGGAAGAGGGATACCAGTGCTGCAATTAACTGATCTTGCAACCAACTAGGACTATGATAAATGTCTAGGATAGTGTTACCCTGGACTTCTCTGCTGTGGTTCCCAAAAGGATGTAAAACATGTACCAGCCCTTGTGTTGGGACATCACAAATAGTCATAAAGAAATCACTAAATCCATCTCATGGAAAAGAACAGAATTCTACTGATCCACAACCCCCTATGGTATTTGTTTGTTACGTGCAGTCCTAAAACTGTAGCTGTATATGTAACCAGTGCAGGCCTTGAAATATTCCTTTAATTGCCCATTACAATCTAAACAGGAAGAGTTCCTTATGAAGGGCAACAGACAGTATTAACTTCTGCTGAGTGCAAGCTTCCAGACAGAATAGCATTTTGGACTTAAGAGTTGCAAAAATAATCTTCTCAACGTGAAGAGATGCCATTTTAGTCTCCTTACCTGGCAGTAATCCACAATGCTATTAATTCATCTTAGTGCTTAAAGCTTTACCTACCGTCACTACCGCATTTATGAATTCTCCACATAGCAATGACATGAAGAATAATGTGAATTTCATTCTGTTACTACATAAACAATCTAAATGCCAGCAGCAGAGGTAAGCACTAAAATTAGTCTCAAAAAACAAATAACAATGAAATCTCAGTCTGAGCAATCATGAATTATTCAATTTAAATTAATGGCAGGATAAACCAAATAAGGTATTTAACCAAGGCTTTCCATTTTAGAAGAGCAGCCTTTCAGAAATGACGAAAACTAGCAGTGAAATAAACCAAAGAGCTTGTGGACTCTGATAGGAAAAGACCTCAGAATTTCATTAAGTCCAAAGGAACAAAATCCATCTGTATCCTAAAGCAAGGGAAAAAACAAACAGGACAGAATTTCCGACACAAGTGGATAGGTTTCAAACAGAGTTGAGAATTATGAAGAGCATTGTAAAAGAGCAGGAAAAGGAATCAGAAATCTGGACAAGACTTCAGTCACAAATAAAGCAAACAAGGAGAAAACAAGTACAGGTAGTATAAATCAACCAGGATGTGAAAACTAACAAATCTATGTCCCAAACAAAACTGAATATTTTGTCTTGGTTTTTATGATACTGAATACAGGAGAAAAAAACAAACCAATACAACTTAAAGAATGAAATGATGGAAACTGAAGTTACCCAGTGTGCGCTAGGCCTGGGCCAAGGAGCCACAGGAAGGATGAATCATCTTCAGCCCAGGTTCTGAAAGAATGTAATTTTTCTTACTGGTTCTATACATTACTAAAACCTACGTTACGAAAACAAGGATAGTACCATCTGCCAAAAAAGAACAAATACAAGGCCCACGTGAGGCAGAAAAAGAGATCTGAAAAATTATAACCCCGATAATCGGAATATTTAAATAGGCAAAAGTAAAGAATAAAGGATATGGAGGAAAACAGGACTAGAAAAAAACCCAGCAGCATGTGTTTCATGAAAATAGATCAGTCAAGCAAAACCTGACATTTTCTTGAAAGCCTATGTTCTGGACAAAGGGTATCTAATTTATCTGGACATCAGTAACATCATGTGGTGCCACATGAGAAATTATTACTTATGAGGCGGAAGACGGGAGTTAGGAAGAAAGTCCTAAGGTGGTACAGAACCAGCCAAAGGACAGCATCAATAACGTGCAAAACTGGGAGGCATCAAGCTGAGGGTTACTATTAAAAATGTTCCTCTGTATATCCTGGGATCCATACCTTTTAATATTTTTAATGACCCTGACACAAGAAGTCAGAGTGTTCTCATGAAATTTTTCCAATTAAAATTCAGAAATCATCAGAGGTCAACAAAAAGATACAGAAAAACCTCTTTGTGGGACCACAGTAATAGAAATGAAATGCACCTACTGTGTATTAACAACAGCTTCTGCTTTCACTGGGGGGGTTAACCTTCAAAATTGTCTGAGGGAAAGATGATGAGTGTGTTAATAAATGATAGCATAACTGCAGTGCAGCTGTGAAGAGACTAATATTAAGACGCATAGGATGAATGTTGGACCTTTTTTCCCCTGACATCACAGAAGGCAACAGCGAGACCCCATCTGGAATGTTGAATTCAGTTCTGGTCCTGATCAATGCAAATTCAAAGCGGAAGCGTAGCATCCATTCCTAAGATGATCAGCAGACTGGTGAGCCTATCACACAAAATACTACCAAAAGAACCAGGTTGCTTTAGCTGACAAAGACGAATTGTGAAATGACAGAACTGCTGCCTAAAAAAATACATCAAGAGAGCAAACACTAAGGAAGGAAAAAAATTATTTAAGTGAAAGGCCAGTGTTGACATTTGTGTAAGAATAGGGCATCAACCATCCAGAAGGAAATTTAGGCTGGAAAGTTTTCAAACCTTCACAGCAGTGAAATGCCACAGTAGGCTCCAGTGGGGGAAAAAAAGGCAAAACAAGTGGTTCAAAACCAGACTAAATACACTTTTTGAAAGGGTTATCTGACAGAAATTATGCAGGGATATAACTGAATGCCCATATGTGCTGAAAGTGGCACTCAGATCTGTGTTGGAGATTTCCTGTTCTCTCTGTTTCCACTATTTGTAGCCTTGGGAGCAGGGTGAATAACAAATATCCCACAACTGAAGAAGCCTGACCCTGGGGCAACGCCTTCCCTGTACTCTCTCCTGGCACATGAATAGCTCACGGCAGTAGGAACCAAAGAGGAAAGCACATTTGCCCCTTTCCAGGAAGCAAGCAGGCCTTTGCATTGTATTGCATTATATATATTATTATTATTATTATTATTAAAACAAACACTATCTGTTGAGACAGCAGAGCAACACCATTAGGGCGATACCCTCAGCATCTATGTGTAGAAATCCACAGCTCTATTTCAGAGCAGCCACACAAGATGGTTAAGCAATCAGGAACACTGGGTTCATTCCCCAGTATATAATTTCTGGATCTTGAATTTTTTGGATGGCACCTCGGGTTTTCCTTTCAGCAGCAAGTATTCTGGCAGCACTTGCCCTGTGAGGGGGCCAAACTCCTGGATTACAGCAACCAAGGCCTGTTAAGCCAACAACTCCAGAGTTCAGAGAGCACTATCTACTGCAACTACTTCTTAAAAGTTATCAGGAGAATGATATGGTCTCTTACTTTACTCCCACCTCGTATATAAGCAGAAAACTTTGTTAAGTGCATGGGGAATGGTCCTAACGTGATTAACGTAAAAACTTTCTGCTTTCACACCTATTGACCTCACTCCCCGACATAACACCCAGGTACTTCAGAGCTGCCCAGTGCGGGGCAGGGAGGTCCCCTCGCAGGGACCTCATCGCTCACAGGGTTGCACAGGCCACGTACAAGCCGCTAACTCCCGGAATTTCTTTTGCTGTGTTTTTTCAAGAGTGCTTTTTCCACACCACACAGCTTCCCAAGACTCAGCGTCTCTAAAAAAACGCCTTTTCCACATGAAAAGGTGAGAGCTCTGAAGGCGCACGGCTGCTGCGGACAGCAGCAGGGAGGCACGGGACCTGCTGCCGGAGGATGCACACGCAGACGGGGCACAAGCTGCCCAGGAGCCAGCCGGAGCTGGAGTTCCTGACGGAGGGCGGCCGCCCGTTGGGCGGCAGGGCCCAGACCCGCCTCCCAGAAGAAGCGCCGGGCCGGGAGAGCGGGGCGGCGGCCGAGAGGGGCGAGCGGGGCGGGAAGCGGTGCCGGAAGGGGAAACGGCGGCTTCTCCTCCAAGCCTGCGGCCCGGGCACTCACCGAGCGGACGTCTAGCTGCAGGACGCAGAGCAGGGCCTTCCGCGGCATGGGCGGCGAGCGGGCCGGGGCGGGGACCCGCCAGCTCCCGGCCCGCTCCGGCTCAGCCGCGCCGCGGGGCCGACGCCGTTGTCACGGCAACCGGTGGGGCACTTCCGGCCCCCGCCGCGCCGCGCATGCGCACTGTGCCTCACGGGAGGGCGGGCCGCGGCGGGGCCGGGACGGGGTCACCTCCCGGCCGCCGCCGCTCCGCACTGTCCCGGCGGCACCGCGTCCCCGCTCCGGCGCGGCTTCCCCTTTTTCCCGCAACGCCCTGCGCTCTCCGGCCGGCTGAGGGCCACCATCCCTGCGCCAAGGGTCGCGCCGGCCCCTTCCCACAATGCCTTGCGGCAAGGGTCGTTACCCCTTCCCGGAATGGCGGGCTCGGCCTGCCGCAGGGGCCTGTGGTGCTGGCGGGGAGTTGCCGGGGTGTATCATCAGTGGAATAGTTTGCAATCCCTCAGCCTCCCGAAGGGCAGGCAGTCACAATGGTGCGCTCTGTGTTGAGAGATGGCGCAAAACCCAAAGCGTTCCCGTATAGGGGAGGGAACCAGACAGGCCGTGCAGGAGCCAAGTGCTGCCCTGGGGCATCCAAAAAGAGCGTGAAGGCTGGGACATGGCTGTATCCCCTCCAGCTTCTTGGGCCTCCTCTGGAAAGGTGCCAGGAGAGCCTTCCCTTCAAAAAGGGGGGATAGCAACCAGCTTCTACACAGCTCCAGGGCTGAATAGCTAAAAGGCAGTGAATATCCATGCTTGCTTTTGTCTTTTTTTTTTTTTTTTTTTTCTCCTTTTGGTGAATAGTTGGATTTCACTGTCATCCTATTTTAGGCATGTGAGCCCTTTTAGCTCTTTGAGGATCCTGTTTTCGTGTCCTCTGTGGGAGAGACATAGAGTGGATGTGGTATATTCCGTCAGGTGCCATCTTCAGAGACTCATCTTCGTGCTCACATCTGAAACTGCCTTTTGAGGCCTACCGTTCTGCTTGCATTACTAGACAAAATGTATGCCACTGATCTTGATCACCATTATGACCATATAAATGACATTCCCCACTCCTTTGCTGCAGAGGTGTTCTCAGTGTATTTACAGTTACATATACCACCAAAATAGCCTGACGTTTTGGCAATTGCAATTCATTTCAGCGTCAGACTATGAAGGAGTTTAGGCCCCTAAAGATTCTTTTCCAAATTCTCAAATGCAGCTGTAGAGAGGGGAGAAAGCTCAGTGGATAATTTTACTTGCCTCCAAAAGAGAGGAGTGTCTCACATGCATCCCATGGATTGCTCTATTTTATTTTGACAATTTCAAAGAAAAATCAGGCAGAGTGGTATAGAAAGCTAGAGAAAAGTGATCTGGAAAGAATCAGAATTCTCAAAATGTTTTGGTCTTTAATTTGTGGTTTTTTTTAAATAATACTATGCAAAGAACATAATACGCCAGTGCAGACAAAAGTGAAATCTGTAGATGGATTAAATATTACTGTTAACACTTTATACCAATCTTTTAATGGTTTGAAAAAAAATGACTGGAAATGCAGGCCTTATTTTCATTAATGTGACTTCTGTAACAGCTGTTAGTCTTTGTCTTTTTTTTTGTCTGAGCAAAGGACAGGATTCTGCATTTAGGGCCCGGAAAAGACTGGTTTTTCAATTGCAGACCTCTAATAAGGAGGTCTGCAAGGAGGGGTTTACACTTGTATAAAATAATTTTCTGTGCATTATCAGTCTTAAGGTTATGAATAACATTCCAGAGTTAAGGAGAAGAAAATTCTCAAAGATGCGTAGGCTCAGATGGTAAGAGTATTAAAATGGTTTATTGCTTATTTCCAGGTACCTTTCACATACATGCTTTTTGGAGGGATAAATAATGTGTTAAAGATTGTGAAGTATGAAATATTGTGGTAAGTGTCGCCATATAAGAACAGAAGATAGATAAATGCTGCAATCAAAAATGGCATTATGTTTGTGATGAAAATTTAATATCCATGTGCAGTGCCCTGGAACAGAAATACTTTATAACCTTTGAAAAAGGAGCACAAGGCAGGACAGAAGGCTTCTCCGAAGTGATAAGGCAGCAATGAATTTCAGTGCTTTTCCCTGGTAAGCCAGGGACAATCTGGGTTAGACTGGAGGGTTATGCACTCTGCACAGAGATGCTTCTCTATCCCTCTGGTCTGCAGACTTTCTGCCGCTTTGCCCCACTGTGCCTTGGAAAGAAAGGCTGCTGCTGCAGTGTTTTTCCTGTCCGTCCCTATCTGCAGCAGTGTGAGATCCACGTGGACCTTCTCGTTTTGATGAAGTCTGTAATTTAGTCTTAGATTTGCACTGCAGGAACAATGATGCAGGGATTTGGGGGACAACGAGGGGAAACCCTGACTTTCAGCACAAATCCGTTTGCTAATAAGCAAAACTGATAAGCAAAGCCACAAAAAGTACACGCTATTTTAATAGACCTGAGGTTTTAACTGCTATAAAGTTTCCCTGCTGTGAAAGCGCATGAATTCCTTTGCTTTGACAAAAGTAAATCTTCTTGTAACGCTACTTATACTTAGTTCCATGCAATAAAAGAGCCTGGATGACAGGCTTTGCATTATGTTAAGGTTTTTGCAATCTCCTCTATTTGAAAGCTTCATCTTTTTCTCTCCTCCAGCCCCTCCAAAATGCCTGCTATAGAAGAACCCTGGTATCATCAAAATATTCAATTCTGCTCTTATTTCTGTCATTGCAAACCAGGAGTAACTGTCAAAAGAGTGAGGTTGCACTGTTTTAAGATAATTATCACAAGAATTATACCATATTGTTGCAGTGCTCCTGTGGGTCAGGCCGCAGGAGTTTCAATGTATTGAAATATGCTACAAAATAGGTAAAGTGGGAAAAATGGGAAGAGTCAGGTTTGCAAACAGTCGATATTCTAAAGTTCAGAATCTAAAAAAATATTGTGGATTAGACAGAATTAGATCAGATAATACTGGAGATCAGAGAGCAGGTCTAAGATGACTGAGTTTGTCAGAGATACGCTTTTGGCTAAGAAGCCAAGAATGGTTTTCTCCTTAAACTTAGGAAGCATTACGCTGCATGCAAAGTGGCACTGCACAATCATTCTGGCAATAAGAATGAAGGAAATAAAGGAGCTTTCCACATTTTTCCACCTTCTACTGCAGTTCTTCTGAGTGTTGTCAGGGAGCCATTTCTGCCTGCTTTAAGCCCCTGATGTTGATGGAGCAGCCAGAAGAGACCTCTCTCTTACTGCACGTCAAGCCCTGTATTTAGATATCATCCCTGAGTGTGATTGTCTTGTCATTAATAACTGTGAAGAATTCCAGGAAGACACCTGCTCAAATAACAGCAACAAATTATGAGATAGAGAAAGATTTCCATATTAGAAAAGGCAAACAAACAAAACATTAAGACTGTTTTACTTCAGAGAGGAGAAAAATAAGATGTAATACAAAGGAGGTACATAAGGGACTGAATAATATGTAGAAATGGGTTCTTCTATTTACCCATGCCTATTTATCCTTTCAAAGGACGCATGCAATGAAATTAAAAGACAACACGATCAAAACTGATAGAAGAAAGTACTTTAGATAGGGGAACTCATTATCACAAGATACATTCAACAGCGTTCCAAGCAGAATCAGAGCGCTTTAGGGACCTCATAGGACAATACCCACATGCATTACTTATTTTGATCTTCTCACTCACTGCTAGGTTAAATGTGCAATTCACAAAAGTCAATTCCCGTGCAAAGAATTGTAGTCGAGGAAAACAGCCAGCAGAAGTTAAGGCTAAAGAATCCCAGTACGCTATAGAGCAGAGCTGGAAGAATTTTGTAATGTGAGAGATTCTAATAGGATCTAAGGGGACCAAAGTGAATTGCATTACTGCAGACAGTAATGTAGCAGGGAAGGTAGAATGTTAGATTATTGATGAGGACAGAGGATGGAGATTACCTGAGGGTGTCAGCACACTCTTCGCAAAATACATTTTCATCTAATCTTTCTACTTTAAAGCAGGAAAAAAAGTTGCCCAGAAGTTAGCACTCATTAATATCCATTGCTTTAGAAAAAGGCCAGAATGATTTTGTCGATCCCATCTTATTGAGCATCTTGCACTTTCCTAATATGCAAGGACAAAACTGAGCAGAGCTCTCAAGGCTTCCTTGATGAACCTACAAGTTGCTACAGGCAAAAGGCCACTTGGTCATGGTGTTATGTAGGCAAAGTAGCGACCTTTCTTCTCTGTGCTCTCCCAGGGAAGAAATGCCTATTCACTACACATACACATCTGGAGAAACTCAGTGTCTCTCTGACATTTCACCGTGGCTCAGCCATGACAGAGCAATTCCTCTGTATTGCTGCTAAGCCAATACTTGCTTTGGTGGATGTGACCATTAACTTCACTGATTCTTGATGCAAGTTGTGCCTTTAACAAAAAAAAAAGAAAGGCAAGCTACCTAAAGACACTGAGATTTTCTTAACATGTAAGCTGTTTTCCAGGTCTGCTAAATTCTTGCTTGACTGGCTGCAGCTAAAAAAAGCAAATCTGATTTGATTACAGCCACTAGAGGAATATTCCAGATCTTGAATTCAGTTGCAGTAATTGGAAACTTGCATTTTAAAGGAATGATCTAAATTCAACTAAGAGAGAACTTCTTTGAATACAGTCCTCTGAATTCAGAAGTGGTACAGATACAATCAGCCAAGACAGCATTAGCTTTGTACCCCTAGAAAGTTCCTGGAGTCTCCCTTACTCGGTTCAAAAGAGGTAGCACTTTCCTTTGTGTTTTACATTTTTGAAAAGTTGTCTTAGATGGAGACATTGCCCCAGCGAACTTTTTGCCTGAAACAAAAGTCTTCTAACCAAGTTATAAGCCCCTGAAAATAGGGGTTTATAATGGGACTGCTGATAGACCCTTAACAATAGCGTTGTGAATGGCGCTGCTATAATTAATGATACTTCAGAAAGATTTATGGTCCTTAGACAGAGATAAAACAGAAATATCATTGCTTCTTTGCCTCCCATCATTTTATCCTCTATGAAATTTTATGTGAAATAAGTCAAATGAAAAATGTAAGCTCTTAATCTTTTCCCAGAGTCCTGTCTCTCACTTGATGAACACTTTTGCAGAATAAATTAGAGCATTTTATTCCTTATGTATGTACAGCTTTGTATTTAAAAAGCAAAGAAAAGAACATTGTCGAGTTGGCAAAGCAACTCAAGATGATGGCCATGGAGGAAGCAGCAATTACCAACTGTTCTTGTCCATTCTTCTGCCATCCCAGAGACAACGATTTTGTTCCTGCAGTGATTCCGAGCAGCTGGCTTGGAAGTGTACAAAAGGGCGCCTGGATTCTGCATTGAAGAACCACAGCTAATGGAAAGTTAGTTAGCTCTAATGGCTCTAACTGCAGCAGCGATAGCACAGGGGCCTGAGCAGAAAGCCAAAAGCTGTGGCATGATTATAGTGGATGGTACCTTTGTGTTGAAAAATGCAGGATGCTACATGGATCTTTAATACAACCAGGAAAGGCATAGCAAGAGGCAGCTGCTAGAAGCTGAAGCTAGAAAAATTTGAATTAGATATTGGGCATTATACCGTAACAGAGAAAGTGAGTAACCACTGGAACAAGCTATCAAAGATAAAGTGAATTCTCCATTTTCTGACAATACCAAAGGAAAATGAAGAGCTGACTAAAGAAATGCTTTTGTCAAAACAAAACATATTTTAGTCAAACAAAAAGAAGAATGACAGCAGTATTTAATGGTCCGTGAGGTACGGGAGGCTACCCTGACGGTCGAGCAGTATGTTCTGTCTGTAAACATTGTGACTCTTTAAAGCACGTTAAAAAAAGTAAATGGTAAAGTAGTGGTTGCTGAGCAGAGAACAGAGGAGAGGGCTCTGAACAGTTGGCTCTGGAACTCGTGCGTTGCGGCACCTGGCATTGCCAAGGGAGATGCTGGGAGGGCAGCAGGGAGCATTGGCTTCTGAAGTCCTGAGGGCAAAGCAAAGGCACAACGTGGCTCCAGGCTTGTTGGAGTTTCTTATCTGAGCTGCTTCTGAGCATGGCCAGGAGTGTCGGAAACCAGTCCTCAGGGGGAAGAGCTTCGCCTCTGGGCAGCCTGGCTGAGGCAGCCACTGAACAGGGGGCTGAGAAATCACAGTTTTGGCATTGGCCACCTGAAATGGAAGTTAAAGCTCAAAATCCATCACATCCCATTACAGTCCCAGGCTCTGGCTTCTGTTAGCTTCATGCAGCTCAGATGACATCTAGTCACTTCTTTTTCAAAAGCCTCTCTGCAGTGTGTCAGGAGTTTTGTCCCTCTGCCCATTAAAGTAGCCATGTTTGAGCCTCTCCATGTTAATTTGATTGACAACAGCGAAGTCACTAGAGAACCTCAAGGACTTTCTGGCTGGCTTGTTTTCCTGTTATAGAATTGTATCGTGTTGTTGTATTAGAGAAGAAAACTGAAACACTTTCTTTAAATAATAGCTGAAGTTACCCTGTGTAATAGGGAGCTCTGAGATCTATGCTCAAATTCCCCATAAATTATAGCATCGCTCCTGTAAAATTTCTCCATTCCATCAGGAACGGAGAGGGATTTTTTTTTTTTTTTTAACAAGAACTTTCGGTTTTCAATGGAATTCACTCTGGAGGGCAGAACAGGTTTTTTCATTGTAAGGAAGATTTTTAAAGGGGCAGGATTGTGGCTATTATTAGAGTCCTTCCTAAAGAAAATCATCAAATCCTTTAGAGCACTAGGTAGATCTGGGCTAGAAAGTATAACAGGATGGCATAGAGCAGCCCAGGTAGCAACAGAGAGAAAATGGAGCAGGAAGAAAGGAAAAAATGGAAACCCAAAAAGAAGAGCAGGTGCCAATTAGAATTCTTGCAGGCTGCAGCAAGGGGCGAATATAAGAAGCTGTAGGAAAAGAAAGGGTAGAGTGGATTAGCGTTAATCACAGACACAGGAAAGTAGGAAAGGTTTTAAATGAGCTTTAAAAAGCAAAAATTGAGTTAGCAGCTCGGAAGAGAATTCCAGATCCATCAAGTGTAGGAGCAAAAATAAAATGCAGACTACGAGGAGACACATCTGAGTCCTAAGCAATTAACTTCTGAAGCTAATAAGACAGTTTTTTTGGAAGTGGCAGCTTCTCTCGCTTTTTCTCTCCCAAGGACAGCACTGTTTTCCGTGTCCTAGTGAAAGGGTGCATTTAGTATTAGAAGAAAGTGACTCCCACCTGATTTCTTTTTCACTGTCCTAATGGTGTATACGTACAGCACCCTGTTAAAGGAAAATGAATCACTGAGGAACTCGAACTTGCCCAGTCTCTGGCATTAATTTGCCCAGGCACACAGTCCAGATGAATAGCCTCTGGAGTTGGGTGAGTTACATCAGGTAGTCTGGCGTAGTATTGTGCAGTCTTGAATTGTCTGAAGACCTCAGGGTTGAAGATGAATTCCAGAATCCACTAAAGCCCCCACTGACCTCAGCAGACATCAGAGCAGGATGGCTGGACTGTGAGGGTAGGGGTTCTGCTTACAGCTCTGAGATATGACATGTCATTTAACATTTCTATGCTGCCAGTTTAACTACCTGTAAAATGAGGACAATAACACTTAAGTCACCAAAAAAAAAAAAAAAAAAGGAAAAGAAAGGAAAAAAAGGCAAAAAATCCCCCACCAATTACGAGTTCTTGCAAGCTGCACAAAACTACCATTAAGAAATCCTATTTCTAGCTTTAGATTTATCTACAATGTAAGAAAAATAGTGTGGTGTTTGAGTTTAGGTTTCTTTTACGTATGAATCATCATTAAAGGTTAATGAGGAAACTAACACTATATGAAAAGGTTATTTTTCCCATTAGTTAAACACTTCCTTTTTAAGAGCTTTATATATTCCTAGAACATTATGAATTTATTATTTACTAAACAATATCGTACTCGGTCCCTTTCTTATTCCCTTACGTCAAATCATTTTAAGCAAACGCAACCAGTGCCTCAGTTTCAGCCGTCAGTTCTGGATCTCTGCACCACTGGGTCACCAGCAGAACAAACTTCATCCAAACAAAGCGCAGACACGTACATCTTACCAGCCAGAGCTCCTGACGTGGAGTTTGTGCCAGCTTCACGCTTTAACATTGGCTTTGCGTTGACCGCTGGATCCAGCGTAACGTTAGACTAGCGCAGAGAGTCAATGCCTAATGTAGTACAAAACCCGCCAGCACCATGCCAAACCTTCCATGGTTTTTTGAACAAATTTAAACCAGCAGAGTGAGTGTATATGAGATCCGCGTTTTACATGGCATTGCCCCAGTGGTTTGGATCCAGCACTAAGAGCCTTAGAGTCGCAGTGTGGTCACACCCAAGCCTGCAGTCAATTTTTGCTCTCTGCAAGGAAGGAGCACTGTGATAAACCATCACTGAATTCACACAGATCCTAAAAGACGTGTCTGTTTTCTATGCTCTGGGATATATTATGGTGATGAAAGCAACCCTTCTGACACGGTAGAAGACTATGGATCCTACATTACAGCCTCAAGCCCAGCTGCCATGTGTGTGGCTGCATGGGGAAAACACGAGCTCTCGGGGAACAGAAAACCAAAAGTTTGCTCAGGCTGCTTGCTCTGTGCCAGGGGTGCACGTGCCAGCTTTTCCAGTCGGACGTGACTCTCTTTTAATGACCAAAGTTACACAAAAAAAACCCCTCTGAAAATAGGGCTTCGTGACAGAAACGCCTACACAGCTGTAATGGCCACTTCTCAAATGCGCTGCTGCTTATGAACCGCAAGAATAATATGTCGAAATGTGCCGACTTTTGCAGTTTTCCCCTCTTTTGTTGAAACTAATGAGTCACGATTAGAGTAATGCTTTTCTGTGACTCCAAAACCATTTTGCTTAATGAGGTACTAAGTCTTTATAATTAGGCCCAGAAGGGAACCGGGACGTGGCCCCTTAAGAGCAATAATTATTTAGGTTATTTATGGTAATAAAAAATTGAAAATAGGAATTCTTCCTCAGAATGTGACTATTTATTCTTTTACATATTGCCTAACAGGCAATTACCCTATTAAGGCAACGTTTTGTTGCTAAAGACATTAATTGAAATGTAAATTAAATGTAAATCAGCTAATTAAATTGATATGTAATGAACTTGTCATGCAGGCCTTTGAGATCAGATGCATTTTGCTAATAAACAAGTGTTAGAGTGGTGCCATTGCTCACTGGAGTTAAGGTTGTTTAACGTGTTGCGTCAATAACACTCTCCCTCCCTCCCCAAATTCCAAGGTTTGGATTGTGTCGTTAGAGCCCAGAATGAAGCTGGCACTGGGAATTTCCAGATGTATTCCCTCCAAGTATTTCCTGATCAACTTTCTTGCGTGGCAAGGTGTTCCCCTCATGGCGAGTGCTGCGCATCCCATCGGGGCACAGTCCGAGCTCTGTCTGTTCCTTCTGCTCCCCAGAAATGATAAAGCACTTTGTAAAACCCCTCTCTGAGACCAATGCTACATTTTGAGCCAGGCCTACTAAAATTTCTGGCATAACTTCAGGTCCTATATTGAAGGTATCTGGGAGGTTGGAAGTCCCTTCCCTGCCAGATACATGAACAATACTCACTGCCTACGACTATACAACAGTAAGGCAAACGTCAGAGATTTTACTTTTGAAAAAGTTCAGGTCTGCACCTTATAAAATGCACTGCCCGCTTCCAGTCACATCATGCAGACGTGTCATGTGCGCAGTCGTAAAACTCAAGCAAACGTGGCAAAAAGGGCTGTGCAAGCGAGAGAATAGAAGTGGAGTTTGGCATTGCGGAAACGCTTTTGCAGAAACTTTTCCTGGATGCGTTGTGCCGTAGTTGCACCTGGGCATTCACGCATAATTGTTCCGTCTTGAATAAATCTGATGCTGCATTTATAACTTCTACCCAGAGAACCTTCCACCCTGCAATCCTTTGGGGCCTGGGGGTATTTAATAAACATGTCAACTACCACTCTTTCTTAGCTTCAACGCAGCATCTTGTTTTTTCCTACTGAAGAACACTCCAGTTTGAAGTTTACAGAGCAATTAAAGACCCTCATGGGGCCCCTGATATGTAGAGATTGTCAGCATATGTAGATTAGTAATTGTCAAGTTTCTCCCTAAGGCCGAAGAGCTCTTAGTCAAATTCCAGAGATCATCAAGTATTCAGATTTCAGTGGGCTTTGTGTCATACACAACATAGTGGCATAATTAAACTACAATGCTTCTTTTCTAATAAACTTTTGGATCTGGCTATGTTTCTATTAATTTCTTTTAATTAGCTATGATCACAAAATAAAAATGAACATCAGTCTAAAGCTGCAACTTTGCTGCTTCCAAAAGGACACCCTGGGAATAGCTTTCTCTTCTAAACTGTTGGGGTTTGGGGACCACACTTACTGCCGTGACTTGCAGAGGCCTGATGGAGGACAAAATCCAGCAGACTGAAGGCACAATCCTTCTCTGACTCCTTTTCGGACGACACGTGGGCACAGGTGATTGAATGATGCTGCCATCTTGAACTGTCTTCATTGACCTGTTGGCTTGGACTTCAGCACAAATTTTAGTCTATTCTTCACTAGTTTTGGTGTCTTTGAATGTAGATATAGATAGAAACTGAAAAAAAATATTTACTTTACAGATCAGAGAAGGAAATTAGCATAAGGATCCTCACAACCCAGGCTGATGCTTTAATGGCCATCTCCAACATCCCCCATGGTTGAGCCTTCCGCCCCCCATGCTGAGCAATCAAATACACACCTGAGTTTAACGTTTGTTTGCTTGAGCGTTGAAGAGGAATTGTGCTGGCTTGCTTTGCGTCTTGCATGGTCCAACCCTTGAAGATCAAATCACTGCTCTGATATGGTATTCCCTGGAAGCCAAAGGGTAAGAGCAACTGGATGAAGCTTTAATGCAGTAAGTCTGGCCCGTGCAAGTTCTGCCGGCTGGACCCTCTGCTGCAGTTCCCACGTACATTGTATTGTGGTCCCAGGGCTTGGAAGGTACAAAGTGTTGGTCATTGGCCTGCGTCCATCATCTGAGTCCCACTCCTTCGATCTCTGTCTGTTTGTGGACAAAGCCTATGGCAAGGAGTAAGTTGTTACAAATCTCTGTGGGGTTTCTGACCTACAAACTGAGATTTTCAAAGCCACATGTGGGATCTGAAAGTTTAATTCCTAATAAAATAAAAAAGAATTGGAAATTGTGAAGGCAGCTTCGATAATCTTCAGTACAGCATATTACATAAAAGAGCTAAATTATTACTCATGAGGAGTAGGACTTCATTTCCATGCTGTTCATACTTTCTAGGTGTAGCAGAGGACAAACTGGCCGTGCTGGGGGATTGACAGAAATCTTGTGTTGACACCAGAGTGTCATGCACATGTGTGTGTGCTCTTGCGTGAGCACTCAGGCATACGTGCCCAAGTGAGCAATGTTCTTCTCTTCTCAAACTGGCCTTGTGAGGAGGACCCTGAGAAACCCCAAAAGCATTTGTGCGTCCAGGAGGAAACTCCATCGCTGTACTCGCACAGCGCTCCTTCCTCTGTAAATCCCATCTTATTTATCACAATAGCACACATCTCCAGTGCTGGAATATTGGCAGCTCTGAAGGCTGAGATCTTGCATTAGCCCCAGAAAAGACAGCCAAAGCGTCCCCATCCCGATAACCTGAAGCCAGCGGGTAATTTCCGAGTGATTTTCTGCTGTCTCGGGCTGACTTCAAAGTAAGGATCTATCAGTTTGCCTCCAAATCTCTAAAGCCTCCATGTCCCCAAGCCCCTTTGTGGGCTAAATCCTCATTTCACAAAAGTCACTTAAATTCTTCCCATTTTTCAGTAACGCTCATCGGGGAAGTGGCTCTTCTCCACTTGGCCCACTGTATATGGGCAAGTATATGTCAGAATATAACGCTGCTTTCTTTTCCGAGGTCTGTTTTTATACTAGGGCATGAAAACTGCATCCAAGCAGCACCAACAAAGTTGGGCTTAAAGAGGTAGCCCAGGAGGAGAATCTCCAGAGTCCCAATAAAAAGAAGAAAAAAATATCCTCACACTCTTCCTATGATGATACATCTCAAAATTATTAATTTTGCTTGTCCTGTATCATATCTGAGGGCAAGCCGCTTTTCCCAACTGAATTGCAACGTGGCGTTTGGTTCGGTGGGTTTAACTGAAGCGTGGCTATCTGGAAAAGGCAGCGTTATCTGTAATAAAGTAACTCCTTCAAATTTACTTTCCTGATCTTGTACTTTGGTTGGGCTGCCAGAGTCTTAATGCCTGGAAAAGTATCTGTCACCCAGGAGCCCTCATTTTAAAGGACCGTGGGTTCTTAGGGGCCGGATGGCGTCATCTCCCTGCATCGATTTTGTCAATGTATTCCTGCAAGCGAGCCAGCCTGAGCCGCCTGCTAATTTCCCATCTCCTCTTCAGCTGACGACAGTCCCTGGCTCAGCGAGATTTCAGTTTTGCTCACTGGACTCTTCTTTCCCTGCCCTCCCTGAGCTATATTTTCTAAGCACCAATTTCACTCCAAAATTAAAGATGAAATTTAAAGATTAGGGACCACAGTTTTTTTTTTTTTCCAAAGGCATTTCGATGTCTCATACTCGTTGATTGAGTTAGGTGTCTAAATCATCCAGAGCAATCTGGCCCCCATCCCAAATTATGTGATGTAAAAGGCCAATTTGACTTTTAAAATGCTCTCCAATTTTAATTGCCTGCTGTGCGATTAGTACTACACGTAATAAACACATTGTGTGCGGCACGCGTAGGGCAGGTGTGGGGTGATGTAATGGATCCCGCTGACTACCTTGAATGTAAATGCCAGAAATATCAAGTACCGCGTGCACCAGTCTTTGTCCCAGTCAATTCTAATTACTTTAGTGGTCTGACTCCAAATTCAGATGTGCCGTGGTGTAACTGAGGTCAGGATACAGTACATGACTCTTATCTTAATACCACTTTAGTACTGTAAAGGTCAAACTGAGCATCATCCGAGGAGAAGAGGTGAGGGCTCCGTTAATTATTCTTCTCTCCACTCCTTGAACAAAGGGATGAAGATTGTGTCTCTGCTGAAAAGCCTTCTGCTGTACTGCATATTTAAGTTAAAAAACAAGGAAAACTGAAGGAGCCATTCCTGCAATAATCGTTAAATGAGCCTTGCTGAGCTCTGCCCGAGATCTTACAGCACTCGCTCTGCCAATCTTTCGAGCTACAACTGCCAGAGTCAGAGGCCAGGGAGGGCAGCATCCTCCCTCCGGGCAGGACTGGCTCCCAGTTCTGACCATTAAGAAAAGCCAGCTTTGTCTGCCAGATAACAAGTTCAGAAAACATTAAACCCCCTTGTTCATTTGTAGACATTCCTGCTGTCGGAGGAATCACTGACTCAGTGGGGCCGGAGGCTGGAGCCTCCCTTTTCCACTTGCTTACGACTATCCCAGTTGAATGGCTGTGAAGCCCCTCCAAATAGGAAAGTCTGCTGCATGCCAGTGGTAGCATTTTGTTCCCTGTTTTGCATTAGTTTTAATAACTGTATAAGGTAGAGATGGTGCAAATTTGGGTTTAGAGCCGGTTTTAGTTGAACTTGGCACAGTGTTCTACTGACTGTTGTGTGATGTTATCATTAACCGCACCCATTTCCAAGTTACCTTCTCAGAAGCCCACGTTCACGAGACATTCTGTTCCTTCTCTGGAGGCAGTAAGCAAAGTCGTCGTTAAAACCAGAGTGTGATCCCAATCCATAGCCATTCTACTCATTTCCTTTTCTGATACCTCTAAAGTGTTAACTGCTGAAAGCAGAAACATGAAAACCCACCATAGTGAGAGCTAATTAAAATTCATCCCACTGTATCGCCCATAAATAGGAAATAAAGAATACATGGCTGTGATTAATAGTCCATAAATGGCCATTTCCTGCTTCCCCTATTCCATACAAACACAGTCCACATATTTCTCAGCTCACCAAAACAGCAACAAGCAGATCATTCCTATTTGTCAAGTTCTGGAATTTAAGCAAGTATTTAAAGTGGGGGCTCTGTGCTTGTGTGTCTGTAGACATGCGCGCACGTCTACTCTTCTGTCGGATTTTCAATATTCATGAGAAAAATCGGAACGTTATTTCTTCTATAAAGGTGTACTTGTCAATAGATCAAAATACATTGAGATGCAAAATCACAGCAACGTGAGCTTTAGTTAAGGAGTTTTTATGATATTAGAAACATCAATCTCTAAGGATTGGTAATAATAGTACTATTAAGAAATAATGTTTCTGTTGTTCGGCGTTGCAACTGGGCCAAATCTGAAACCTGCAGTAGAAACACTGGGGGAAAGAAATAAATATCGTGTGATATACAGAAACTAGACCTGTAGTTTGAAGCAGTGGTGGATAAAGACTGTTTTTACCAGTTGTGACTATACCTTCATTAAAGCACCAGCTCGCTTGTTTGGGGTTCCGCTGAGCTCACCGGAGCAGAGCTGCCTGAGCCATTGTCTCCCCGGCAAAGCACAGAAGCGTTTCTCCTTTGCTGTGATTTACAGTCCAAGGGCTGCATTACAGTCCATCCATGGGTAGAGGGCTGCATCCAGCGCCTTCAGCCTCTGTGGTCACTGGTTGCTGGATATGCCAGGCGTCTCTCTCGAAATACCACTTGCACAGGCGTTGTTGCAGTGCTGGTCCAGGAATGGGAGGTGACACTCGGGGAAATTTGGTCCCTCTGCCTCTGTCTTCCTGAACGTCTTCAAGCAAATCACGTGTTTTCTGAGTGCCCCGAGTTCCCTTGCTGTTAAAAAGGGATGATGAACTACAAACCTCGTTAAAGGCATTGCAGATCAAGGAGCGAATAATGCTACAAATGAGCTAAATATTGATATTATTACCCTGCTTGCTGCCAAATGACCAGAAACGGATATAAGAAACAGGAAACAGAATCAGAGAATAGCTGGTGTTGGAAAGATGATGTTGAGATCATCTTGTCCATCCCCTGTGCTCGGGCCAGGTCAGCTAGAGCAGGTTGCCCAGGGCTATATCCAGCTGAGTTTTGAATATCTGCAGGGGTGGAGACCACACAGCCTCCCTGGGCACCCTGTTTCAGTGTTTGACCACCCTCCCAGTTAAAAAGTGTTTTTTTTGTATTCATACACCCCTGAGCAACCAGTGAGCCCCAGTGAGCCCCATATGGGGGCTGCATGTGACCAGGTTTGATCTGAATTTGTCCAGTCACCTTTGAAATCATAGAATCATAGGGTTGGAAGGGACCTCTGGAGATCATCTAGTCCAACCCCCTGCCAGAGCAGGGTCACCCAGAGCAGGTTGCCCAGGAACGCGTCCAGGCGGGTTTTGAATGTCTCCAGAGACGGAGACTCCACCACCTCTCTGGGCAGCCTGTGCCAGGGCTCTGCCACCCTCAAAGTAAAGAAGTTCCTCCTCACGTTTAGGTGGAACTTCCTATGCTCAAGTTTGTGCCCATTACCTCTTGTCCTGTCCCCGGGCACCACTGGAAAGAGCCTGGCCCCATCCTCCTGACACCCACCCTTTAAGCATTTATAAGTGTTGATAAGATCCCCCCTCAGCCGTCTTTTTTCCAGACTGAAGAGACCCAAATCCCTCAGCCTTTCTTCATAAAAGAGGTGTTCCAGTCCCCTAATCATCTTGGTATCTCTCTGCTGCACCCTCTCCAGCAGTTCCCTGTCCCTCTTGAACCGGGGAGCCCAGAGCTGGATATTCATTCCTGGTATTCGTTCCCTTTTCCCCCTATTGATCTCTTTCAACGTGAGATTTGGCTACTTTGGCTTGGAGACCAGCATCCACTTGTTGAACCAGTGGGTTGGTAGCCTCCTGTCTCCTGGAGATGCCCTGACACCATCCTAGGGCCCAACACTCCTAGGAAGTTAGCAGAGATTGCTAACTTGGAGCCTTCCGCTGGCCAGCCTGCCGAATTGTAAAACACAGTGATTATTGCCACCGCCACCAAAAGACAGCTCTTTCAGTAAAAAAAATAAAGCTCATGCCTAAAGATGTTATCATGCATAATTCAGGGAAGAAATCCATACTGCATTTAAAAGATTACATCTTATCATCCAGGGTACTTATTAGCTTGATGATTTAAAAGTACATGGGGATAGAGTCTTCCCTGCTATTCTGCACTGGCGTCAGTGCAGTTGTGCTGATGAATGATTAGCCTTGTGGCTTGGTTTGGGACTGAACTGCTTTTCTGATGCCAGGACTGGCCCAGGCGGGATTGGGACGTACCCGATTCACGGTGAGCAGCCCTGTCCCTGCCTGGGTGCCTGGTCCGTGTGGGTTACGCCAGGCTGCCATCCGTGGTTACACCGGGGACCGCTTGCTTCTTTCTGTTAGGTGTGGTTATGTTGGTGGCAGGCAGTAACAAGGGGTGAGTGGTGTTTAGCTCCACTGATTAGTCCCCTCCGAAGAAACACACAGCACTCCCATCCTCCCAACAGCACAAGAAAACGCTTTGGGGCAGCCGAGGGCTGAGTCTGTTGGACGTCCTTCTCTTCCTCATGTGCAGAACCACAGGGCTCGTCTGAACCACTGCTGATACACGAGCTGGTGATCATTACTGTTGTTCGTATTAACTCACCTATAGCTCTTCACCCGGAGGACTCACAATGACAGAGGATTTCGGCCAACACACGTTTAAGAGTAAGGGATTACAAAAATGTCTGAGGGTTGTTGCTCCTCCCAGGCACCGCATGCAAGCAGGACACTGACCACAAACGTGCCAATAAACTCATGTCAAAGCAGCAGCAATAGGCATCTCTTGTCCCTCTCAGTTGTGTTTTTGGTCAAGTGTAATATTTTGAACCTGCAGTGGCTGCCTGGAGTACGAACGCGTTTTTATACAAACTGCAGGCATCTGGGTACTGCAAGAGTGAGGAGTTCGGAAGAAAATTGAGACAAATTTACTTTGGTCATCACTAGTTTCTCTGATGGCCCTTGCTGATTTCCACATGCAGGTTCCCTTTCCCTGACCATGCCCTCCTTTCAACCTGGCATGTCCCATGCTACATGGCACCCTTGCTCAAAACAGGGCTTGACTTTCCACCTGTGGCCCCATACTGTGCATATAGTCACCGTTTTTCTAAATCAATGAAAATGAGATATATATTTTTTTCAACCCATACAAGGACTGCTCTAAATCCAGTTAAAAATTAGAAATTTATGGTTTAAAGTTGTTTAAAGATGGCATTGGCACCAGGGAACAGTTTCATTCAAATACCACATGCCTTGAGGTTGGAGGGGGAACTTGGCTGTGACCATTTTTTTTTTGCACCATCATACTGTCCCTGTTACGTCTTACACCACCATTGCATCGGGAGGCAGGACAGCTGGCATTTGTGGCAGAACTACTCCAGCTCACCATCTCTGTACCTATCTGCAACATCTAATTGAAGTACGTTCTGTTTAGCTTTTCGTTTATGGGGTACATGGATGTAGTAAGTGTGAAATGATGATGAAGTTGAGCAGGGAAGCTTAGGAAATCTTGATTTGTCATCAAAGATACCTGGAGCTTGTCCTGGGCAAACAAGATTCACCCCAAACGGCGGCACCCACGCTCATTATGGCAAGTGGCGGGGGGGTGCCAGGGTTCTTCTCTGTGTGGCTTTCCACACAGCCTCTGTCATCTCACAGATTCCCTGACTGTATTGTGGGCATGGAACTAACTAATAACCCGGGCACTGTGATGTTTACAGCCGTGTCAGTCAGAAATCCTCAGATAAATGGTTTGGGAAGTCTCAGTTTGACTGAGCAACACTTCAGTTCAGGAAGAGGGTGTACCAAACAGGTTGTGTGAGAGCGACTGAAAATGAAGTATTTTGCAGAAATCCTTCTCCCTGTTTTTTCAAGGTTGAGAGGTATGAAATATCTGCATTTAACAGCCATTATTAATTACTGTTTGCTCTCTGCCAGCACTGCCTTGGGAGCATCTGTGATGATTTAGCCAAGCGCCCACCGCCATCACTCAGCTGGCTGCCCTGGCTCAGCCATGGCATCTCACTCACTTCCCTCATTGGGTCTGCACCCATTTCTGTCCTGCTTTGCCTCACTTCAGCTGCCCGAGTCTTGGGCCATCATCTGAGAAATGGGTGTTTCCTCACATGGAAAAAAGGTATACATTAGTAAGCGGTAGAATTCTCGTGGGGTTTTGGATGGTAGAGATGAATCACAGAAAGAAATATTCCTCACCTTATCCGAAGTCTTGCAATATCAGATCCATGGAAGAGCTGAAAGCTGCATTCAAGATTTCCAAGGCGAAGTCCTGGCTTTCTTTAGAAGAATAGCAGAACTCTTTTTCATCTAAAAGGACTGAAGGTTTCGCCCAACCCTCAGTCCTGAACCACAAGCTCTGCAGGAGCCACCCCAATACTAAAGAGTCGTAGAATGGTTTAGGTTGGAAGGGACCTTAAAGATCGTCTGGTTCCAACCCCCCTGCCATGGGCAGGGACACCTCCCACCAGACCTCTGTGCTATAACCAGCTTCCTGAGCTCAAGTTCAATTGTGTTTCTCTATCTTTTTTTCTCCCGTCTTCCTCCTACTTCTTAGTCAAGTCCCCCCAGACATGCTGTGTATTTCCCGCTTGGTGACTCAGGATCAGCTGCTCAAACTCTTTGGGAGCGTGACTGGGCTGTGACAGACCGAGAGGGAAAAGGAATCTGCCTTGGGGGAGAAAGAAATCAAGGTGCCAAGTATAACACGGACTTGCCAGAAAACAACTTCCCCACCGAGAGCGGGCTGTCTCCCCGCAGGGCTGCGCTCCGCATTCGGCACTGCGAACGCCAGCAAGTGGCCTCATCATTTGTGGCAGCGCGACGCCCTAAAGGGGCATCTCCCCACTGCGTCACGCAACACGGGCAACGCTTAGGGCCTAAAGAAATCACGCCTTTAGAAATTTCTTCGTCCAGCCTTAAAATGGGGCGTAAATGCTACAGCGCAACCTTGGTGGTGCACACAGGCAGCAAAACCAAAAAAATAATATCCCCCATCTTCACCTAGCGCCGAAGGGAATGTGTACAAATCCTCAGCAGTTCAGGCTGCTTCGGCTGAAAGTACCGGGGGTAACGGCCCTAAATGTGCAGAACGAACAGGGGACTCTTTATACTCGGTATAATTTTGTGTCTGTAACGGGGGATCGCAGGGGGATATTGGCTCCCTTATGACTGTGAGAAAGACTTCATCCCCAACGGCAACACTTGCTCTAGTACTTTATTTTTCCTCCAAACACTAGCTGCTAAGAAAATCTTCCTTCGTATACCCAGGCTATTGATACTGCAGCTTAAGTTATAGCTGGATGGTTTCTGTTCCCGCTGCTTCCAGACAGTAAATTTGAAGCCTTACTGGAAAAGTGGCATATTTGTATTTTCTAAATCGGGATCTTTTGTAACATTTTCAATGGTAAGGAACTTCTTTACTAAACAACTTCATGAAAAAAAAGGATTCCGATTTCCAAGTTCTTTTACATACCGTGCCTGTCAGTACTCATGCTCTCAGCCTCCCTGTGTTCCTCCCACAGGAGGACTCAAACCCCTCCAGAGCTGTTCTCTCAAAAGCCTATCTTCCTTCCGTGTGTGCTGGTCTGCCATGGAGAGGTGCATGAAATGTCAAATAAATCACACCGCCCTGTATTGACCAGCTGTGACAACCGCTGACTGCCACGCTGCTGCAATGCGGTTCGCATCAGGTGCCCTTGGATCTCTACTCAGAGCCACCAGATGGGGAAGAACATGAGCAATGAGAGGTGCTCCTCCATGCCCAGGCAGAACCACAGAAGGATGTATTGTGTGTGTTCTGACCTGAAATTCCCTCTCGCGCACCACAAAATGTCCCGTCCGTAGCGCTCTTACCTCCGGAGAAGGGATGAGACGATGGTTGGTCAGCTCTGCTGGCTCTGGAACGCCTGGCTCCAGGAAGCCTGGCTCTTCTGGAGGGGACCCGGTTGCATCGCAGGGAGGTGCTGAGGCAGTCGGCGGCTGTGGGCCATCCTGCCCCTCTGAGCGGTGGGTGCAGGGTGCGTTTGCTTACACGGACAGACCGCACCTGGCCGTGGCTGCAGCACCATCGGTACATGCCTTCCTTGTGGCCCTGGGCTCGCAGAGACCCAGTGAGGTTGCTCTCTATTAAAGCCAGGGCTATGGACCACTGAATACTGGTACTAAGCACAGCGAAAACCTTAATCAGCTCTTGCAGAGTGCTTTGAAATCTTTTTCTGCACAAGGAGAGAGAGACTCTAAGGGGGATGGAGATCAGCTCCTTTGCAAGCCATGACAAATGTTTTTAGCAACCTCCAGTACAAAAGGCAATGCAGCGGGCTCCGCTTATGTCGTTACCATCCAGCACCATGCCTCCGGCCGCTGAGGAAACTGGTTTAACTTATTTTTATATGAAAAGGGGTAGATAGACACAAACACACACATATATAAAGCACGCACACACACAGTCTAGGAGGCAAAGAGAGAATCTGTATCTGCATTTGCAATATCTTCCTGCACCAGGTAAGGAAAGCATCTTTTTCCTTTTAAGCGGGTGCTGTACATACATACATTGTTTCCTCGCAGTCTATCTTTAGGTTATAGCAGTTCACAAGGTTTTTTTCAGCAGATGCGTTATTCAATTACTTCAGGGCTTTTCCATTTGTAATATTATGAAGCAATGATAGCCAGCAGACTTCACCTGTCTTTCAGAGATAGCCAGCCTGGTAATTTTAACTCTGCCCATTTTATCCACACCAGTAAATCTCATAACATGGTTATAGAGAGATTCCAATTTTTGTAGAACCTTCTCCCGGGAATTCCTGTATACAATATTGCCATAGTCTGTAATGGACATAACCTGTGATTGGATTAATGTTTCCCTAGTGAAGAAGTCAAAGCATTTCATGTTCCTATAACTGGTTTGCAGCTCTGCAGTAAAGGTCTTTGGTGTGGCAGAGAAAATAATTGCAGACGCAGCCCCAATCAGAATATATAATCCCCTCACAGCGAGGGTCCGATTCAGCGTGGTTAGACTGCCTGCGCAGGGGTTGCAGCGGGATTTTCTTGTCAGGAGAGCAGAATGCACAGAAAACAAGTTAATTTTGGTATTGTAATATTCATCACCCGGTCCCGTACAAAGGGAGGTAAATACATCGCTCCTGCTCCAAGGGAGGGCCCTGCAGCTCCCCAGGCAAAGAGTGGAAACAGGCAGGGCGGTGCAACAGGGCTCGGGTGTCCCCACAAGAAGAGCCCTCTGCTTGTGCTCAGATAAACACGTGCCTTTGATCTTAAGAGTAAATACCATCCCGTCAAATTAGATGCCCGGTTTTGGACCCATATTGGCTTCTGAACCTTTCAAAATCCCTTGGCCTGACACAAGTGACTAGTAAAGAATTACTGTTGATTGTACAACATGCATTACTTACATCTGAGACGTAGCTCATCTCCAGGAAGAGGCGGCTCATGGCGCTTGGAACAGGCTCAGGTGGAGAAGGAGAACTTCAGCGCTCGTGTAGGAGGAGAGTGAACTAGAGACCGGGAGCAAAATGTCTGGTATTTTCAGCTCCCATGATATTCTTCCAAAGAATTTGTGAAATGGTGTGTGCACACCACGCGCGCTCTGCGACACCGAAGTGCAAGCCCTTGTCATGCAAGCTAGCAAAGTCCCCGCAGTGAAAGGCTCGGCTCCCATCCCCAGCCGGGCAGGGAGAGCTTTCGAGAAACATGGTTTATTGGTGAACCTCAAAAGCAGAGGTAGATCTCTGAAGAAAGCACTATAGAGTCAACTCTGCCTATAGGGTTCAGAGAAGACGTGATTGGGATCTCAGGGTGGGAAAAATGGGTAGGGGCAGCTGTGGCTGTGGGTGGACTGGAAGGTGCCAAAGACAAACTGAGACACCAGTGAAATGGGAGGCCAAAGCAAAGAGTTTGAACGCGACGTGCTGGAACAAGGATAGGGAAGGTGGGCTCCAGAATGGGCATGCTGCCCGACTGAGGAACAAGGCAGATGCTCTTGGCAGATAACCTTATGTTTGGATGTTATGGTACTGCTAGGCAGGTGGAGAGGATGGGAAGAAGGTTACCAGCATGGGAGTTGACAAATGGGATGTCATCATTTCCCATATGGGTAACTGTCTCCAATCTGTCCTTTCTATCCAACTAAAAGCTTAGGCTATCTCAGCAGAAAGAAGGCATCTCTGGCAGAGATGAGCAGTCTACGTAAGGTCTATACTAAGACCTGGAAATAAAGCCTGCAGGCTGCGGGGCAGATAGAGGTGGCAGGAGACAACAAAGAAGCAGAGACAGTGATTTCCAGGACGATTCAGTTACTAAATCTAAACTTAAAAGACTGACTTTTACAAGTCAGATAGCGGGAGCCTCTAACAACTGAGAGCAGGACAGCTCAAGGGCTTCCCAGAACCCCCTTTTCCATGTCTTGTTTTTGACGTGACTTTGGGGGCCTGTGAGGAGCAAAGAATGAAAATGAAACAACACAGTCATTCCACAGCTGCTTTTATCACTTTATTCATATTTCTAGAGTAGACTCTTTAGCAGCTAAGCAAATACCTGAAACTTTCTCATTTTATATATATATATGTGTATATATAGAATCATTCAAAAAGACATAATGAGGAATTCTGCAAGTGTTTTTCCAATGAATATGCAGAAGGAACATTAGCACCCCAGTAAACCAACTCTGAAGGTCTTCCACTAAAACCCTATAAAACCCAACGATAGTCATAAATTAGCACTAGATTAATTCAAAGGAGAACTTATCCCCCCTCTGCGTACCTTCTAATCCATATCTCCAAGAGGTCATTTTAATTATCACACTGTCACTGCTATTCATTACTCTGCTTTTGGAGACAGAGAGCCAGCACTGTGCCTTTTGGATGCCTTGGAATTCATCATATGAAGGCATTTTATTCTCCCTAAAAAAAGTGCACAGTTTAACCCCCTCACCTTGAAATACTGACAATATCAGGTCCGCTTGGAGTTTTAAGTCATTTGCCTTCCAGTGGGATATCTCTTTCTTGTTTTCAACAAAATTCCCCTTATCAGACAGATACTAACTAATGAAAGCCCAGCTAATGGGTGGCTAATGCACAGACACAATCAGCTCAAGTTTTGTCAGATCCTGAGTAGCTTGTCCTTGGCATGCAAAGCCAAGTTTTTGTCCTGGCTTGTACCTGCTCACTCTTCCTGGCTGCAGTAATGCTAACCAGATGGCAACCATGTGCCAGTGGCTCCCAGGAGGCCTGTTGTGGTGGGGCTCCAGAAGTGCATGAGAGTTCCCAAGACACAGAATGCAGACCTCAGCATTGACCCTGCTTGCTCGGTATTTACTCGTATGGAAAGGAGATCAAGGACCTTACACTGAACTCTCTTTTATCCATCGAGATACAGATATGGGAACCGTATTCAAAGACAGATAAGCGTACATGAGGGCCTTCTAGCTTCCTGGCTGCATGAATGCAACCCAAGCTGCTTTCAGTTCTTCTTAGGATCACACCTTGGCTCAGTGTTAGTCACGTTCAGGCCTTGTAGCCAGGTCTCCATTGCTGAAGAATCAGGGAGTACTTTCACAAGGGAACAGTAAATTTAAATTACCTGGAAGGTCTATTTTAGCCTGTAATTCTCAGTTTTTCTCATACCTTTTAATTTATCCACAGGATGTGTTCTTCTCTCACACAGGCCAGTGTGAGGACCCAGCTGAGTCTGACTCTGTTCCTAGATGACGTGGAGCTCAAGTCCTGGGAAAGAGGAGAGGAGCAACCAACCCAGCTCTTTTACTAGAGAACAGAGTGTCTGGGACTATTACTTCTTCAGGGTTACCCACACCAAGAAGAGCTCATTCAGTCTTGTTTCAGACATCTGTCTTCACCCTCAGTCTGGTTCATCCTTTCTCTCTATCCATAAAATCATAGAATCTTCATGGTTGGAAAGGACCTTTGAGATCATCGAGTCCAACCAAACAACCTACAATTTCTGCCACTAGAACATGCCCTGACGTGCCAAATCTAGACGTTTCTTAAATACCTCTAGGGATGGTGACTCGACCACCTCCCTGGGCAGGCTGTTCCAGTGCCTGCCCTGTTCCAGTGGGTCCTGGCAACTTCTTTCCTCCAAGCCACCATTGCAGCCCAACTCCTAGCAGAAGACAGTGAAGAGAAGCTGCTTCCCAAGGCTTCTGAAGGATTGGCAAGAGGCACTTCTAAATGCACTCTCCTTTCCCATTCCCTGGGAGACACGTGGACTCCCCTCAGGGTCACCCTCTTTTACTCTCCAGTTTGAGAACCTCTGGCCTCGTGCTTCAAATCTGCATCACCGGCAGAAGTTTCAATTAGTCACACAACACAGGAGACAAGACTGCCTAGTGACAGTGGCTTCGAGCAGAGACTTCACCTGCTGTCCGTGTAACGGGAAGGTGGTGAGGTTTTGCTTGGGACCTCTTAGGGTAGTGGCACAACACTGTTCACCTCTTTCAGCACTCCCCCCTACCTCACGCTGCCTCAGCCGTACATCTGTTGGGAAGTCCAGTCTTCCTAGACCCCAACCAGTTTTTGCTGGAGGACCACGGTTCCTGCCTCTTAGACAGGTCCTGCAGCGAGTTTCACACCTGCAGCCTGACAGCAACATTTCTCATTTGACCCCTTTCCTCAAATGATCTGATAGAAGAGCGAAAAAACCTAACCATGCAGCGGATGATAAACGGCACACTGAGGAGCGCCTGCCTGACTCCCAGAAGCTATTTATCAGGCTCTCTTAATGCAAGCTAACAGGGCTAGCACATGCAATTGGCATAAGAGCTTCTGAGCCTGACACTAAAAGGGGAGACATCACATGGTGCAGCAGGGGAGCCAGGACTCCCTCATTAGCTCATCGTATGGATTACCCCTTTAAAGAGAGAGAGCGAGCCTGGTGGAGGGAGGGGAGGCTTTCTCATCTTAACAAATAGCTTTTCAGCCCCCGCAAATGATTTTTGTAAACCTATTGGGTCACTCTTTTTTTTTTTTCCCCCCCCAAAGATGAAGGAAAAAAAGAAAAAAGAAAAAAAGGCCCTGAAATTGATTTACCATCTATAAATAAAAAAGAATCAATAGTAAAATTTCTGGCTAATTTCCCTCTCCCTCTTTCCCCCGTGGGCTATTTGTTATCTTAGAAATACTTGTCTGGGGAAAAAAAAAAAAAAAAAAAGAAACATCATCAGTTCCAGCCCCTGACGTGCTCCTCCGCCTCGCCCCGCAGACCAGCTCTCCTCTTCTCTTCTCTCATCGCTTGGAGAGAGACTGGTCCTTCAGGTGCATCTGGCTCCTCTTCTCTGGCTTGCCACCAGCATGGCCGTTCCCTTGGCCCCGCGGGGTAGTGCATTTAAAAAGCGGCAGTTTTTCCTTCCTGCCAAAAGAAGAGAGAGAGAGAGAGAGGGGACAGGTATTGTAAAACACTGCGGTGTTTCAGCAGCAGGTGAGCCGTGCGTGGGGCGTGCTCTGAGGAGAAGCCATGGGTAAAGTCTCGCAGCGAAGTGCATCTGTAAGGAAGGCTTTGGCAGCTCGAGACGAATTAGAGGTGGTTGAAGACCAGCTGGTCCCATCCTCCTCTGGCCAGAGCAGGGTTAGTCCTTCCAGGAGACTTCAAGGGCTTTGCGCTAGCTCTGAGCTCTCCGGAAGAGGGGCCCCACTGCTCCCCTTTGGGTAATGCACTTACCACTGTTTTCTCCTCACTGTGGCTCCCGCATGCCTGAAGCGTTTCACTTCATTTCTGCTCATTAACAGCCCTCACATCACTGTGATCGTTTCCTTCTGGGGCATATACCATTCACAGGACAGCTGGGTTCAGGAGTCTGCTCACCACTGGATTGTCCCTGCTGCCAGGGGTGTTCACAGCTGGCGCCAAACCCTTCCATGACAGACTCCCACTGGGTGGGCAGGGAACACCCAGCATCCGCACCAGGGCCTTCAAAGAGCCCGATGTGATACTGCTATTTCACCGTGCCCATTAACTCCAATTATCCAACAGTCATGCAGAAACTTAGTTGTCACTATCGTTTGGAGTGTGGTGTTTCCAGCGCACCTTTCGGGCTACAGTCCTAGCAGAGCAGTGGGACTTTAATTACTGGCCTCCAAAGGAGCAGAGTTGTGCTAAACACAAAGTACTTCTGCAGTGATGCCCCAGGAGTTCATGGGCTAAGAACTGAGCTCCTCACAACTCAGCATCACAGAAACAGCTCCTCGTCCCCCCGCAGCTTGTCCGAGGGCACAGACCTTCTTTGTAACGCTTTGGTTCCTGAGAAGTCTCACTGTTTGTTTCCCAGACAAAGTGCTGCTGGGCGTGTGCTTACGGTGTGCGTGATGAATGTTGGCTGCTTTAAGGAAAAGTAAATCTCTGTCCTTTATTATCAGTTAATTCTGTAACATCTCCATTCTATTTGTTTATATAGTCTCTTTGCTTAGAGGCCTTAATTAAAATCCTCCATCTCACAAGCCCAGCACTCTCGCCGCCTCTCCTCCCTCCGGGTCCTGACCGACTTGTGTTTCCCAGCGAGATGGGCACGAGCGACCGGGAAGCCTCAGCCCTGCTCTGTCTGGCTGCTGGGCAGAGCCAGGCTGGGGGAAAAGTGGCACAACTCACACCATTGTACCCAGAGACGTGGCTTTGATGAGAGGCGGAATGAAACGGAGCATGGGTCCTGCGGCACCATCCCTTGCTGCCCAGGGAGACTCGGGCAGCACCAGGCCATCGCAGAGCAGGGAGCTTCGCCGCACAACCCTCTACCAGCACTGGTGTGTCACACTGGAACTGCAGATGTGCCTCTGAGCCAAACGCTGGGACCAAGAGCCAGAGGAACCAGCTCTTGGCTGCCCTACAACCCTGCCTGCAGGTCACCGGCGGAGAGCGGGGTCCCTCCACACTTGCCCCAGGCAGCACCAGCTCTGAGCAGCCATCATCATCCCCTGTGTGTACCAAGCTTCAACCCCATGGTGCTGCATCTCCCGCTTATCTTGGCAGAGCGTGAATTACCTCCCCTCGCCAAGCTGGCTGTGCTGCGGCTGTAAAAGCAGATATACCTTTTGATGGCTTCTCTTTTGTAAAAACAGCAAAACCTGACTATCGGTTCTCATCCCGCGGAAGGAAATCAAACGGTGCTGTCAGCTGTGCTCACACCAGCCAAGAGCTCCGATGAACCCCCCAGTACCCACCACACCCTGCCGATTTTCGTTCGTTCATCCCCCGCTGCTATGGTAGGACACAAATGGAGAGAGTCCTCTACTCGTGCCTGATCTACTCTTTAAGCACTCAGTCTGCTCCCTCTAACATCAGTTACCTGTATTCACTACGGCAGCTGGAGACCCAAGCCACGCCGGTGTTGGTGCTGTACCAATTCCTACTGAGACACAAATGCTAGGAAGGGGAGGACCTATCCGTTCACACAGCCATGTCACCAAAAGTGGAGTGACTTACCAAAGGCCACGGAGCAGACCTGGGGAGAACTGGAAGGAAGAGAGCTGAGATGGAAACCCAGGTTTCCACCCTGAGTCTCCCCTGAGGAACTGGGCCCCTCTAAACCTGCCTTCCCCGCCACACAGGTGCATGCTTGTCAGTGCTTCTTTGCAGAAGGAGGTTTGAAAACACATTTTAAAAGAATTGAAATAACGTAGGGGCCAATGGGGCGCAGGGCCGAGAGGGCTCTACCTCCACCAGGCCTCCCCTCCCCACTGCCATCACAGCTGCCACCAGTTCAGCATCTACTGCATCGCCACTCTTCAAGCGCCAACCTAAGGCACAGCAGTATCTTGAAGAGATAAACACTGAGACAAAAATAAATAAATTAGCGCCCTGGGAGGGAGATCTGAGAGGCACACTGAAGTGAGAACAAGCGGTTTCTCTGGTTCTGTGTATAATTACATTGACATGTTCCTAGACAACACTGGAGACCCAAACACAGCAGCAGCTGTGGACCAAACGGAGAATCACGCCAAACACAGGAAAGCCAGACAGTCCATCCATCCCCTGCCCTGGGGCTGCATCAGCACCGCCCGTGTTGCTCCTGACAGCCCGCTGCCTGCTCCCGGGGGCAGAGCCAGCGCCAGACGGGGCAGGCAGGGCGACGGGGCAGGCAGGGCTCGGTTCCTGGCCATGCCGGGGCTGGCTCTCCCCTGCAGACATGGATTTCTCTGGACACACCCCATTAGAGCAGCGTTGCTGAACGTCATTCCCATTTTCCTCTCTGCAAGTAGAGGAAACAATGTAAGAGGAAACACTATAAAAGGAAACATGCAAAGAGGATAAAAATGGGTCTTAAACGTCCTTCTTTTTTCGTGATTTGGGTAACACAGCACTTGCAGGTGGGATTTTTAGACACTGGCCCTTTTTAGCAGCCGTCCAGGCGCCCACTGAACTGAAGCATCGTGAGTATCAGCCACTCCGTTCACATCAGGTACTTGTGACAAAGTGATTTTTCTGGACGCACAGACAATTGACAGACAGTCGTGATCAAACCACAACCCCGCTGCGTGCTCATCGCACATACAACAGTTAATCTTGCAGCCGCGCAAACTGTTTTGCAAATTAAAATCTCAGAGGCATAGCAATTACAATACCAAATTTATACCACATCTCTCAGTCAACTAATTGTACATCCAAAAAATCACCACTTGAATAATCTGAATACATTCACCTTTACAGCTGAAAAAAAAACCCACTACATGCTTGATCTCAACACAATTTTGAGTTACGGAACCCCATGGGAAAGAAACGCCAACCTCTGATTTCAACAGCAAAATTGCTTCTATCTAAATACAGCAGATGCATAATTCACATTGAGGTGTAACATCTTGGTGTTTCCAGCGATACATTCTGCAAAATGGAGATATTCCTATTGCTTCCTGTAGCTCTCGGCCCGTCTGCAGGAAGACAAGCCCTACATACGCCTACTCCAAATGTGGCGTACGTGTTCACATCGAAAACAATGGTATCTGGATTTCTAATTGTTAGGAAACCTTAAACCTAAAAGGTCTCAAGATGAATCAGCAGACTTACAAACCAGGCTGATGTTTGAGCTGAGCTCAGCTTTACAAAGGCACCGCCATAGGCACCCTCGTGCACTGTGGTGTTTTGAGCTCTTTCACACACATGTTTCTTGACTTCTCTTTCCACCCGGTGAAGCAAGTTGAGGTGGGGAGCAACAGATTTGAATGAGTGACTTTGCAGCTGGTGTATTAAAGAGGGCCAAAATAGAAGAGAATTTTAAATTGCAAAGGCAGGAGAAAACTAAGTTATCCAAGCCACGTGAGTGGGATCAAAAATGAATCATCAAGGCTGGAAAATGGCTAACCTCTGATCCCTGAAACCAAGAAATCTGGCTGCTGTCATGTAGCTGCTGATCTAATTTTTACACTTTCCCCTCCATGCAGAGGAGACACGTTTCCATTGTGTCCATCGCAGCTAAACAATCAATGCCTGATTACTTCAAATGCTTTGCTCTCAGGGATGCACAATTACCCAGGCCCATATTTGACACTGCAAGGGGAGCGCAGTATTTTCTGGGAATGTCTGACAAGTTTCAAACGTAAAAAACACAAATCAAATGGCCCAGCAGATAATGACACCCAGTGCCCTGGCAGTTAGATAATGTGCGTGCTCCAAAGCAAGGCCAATTAGAAGCAATAAAAACAAATTTGAAATGTTAGAGCAAAGGTCAGAAATCCTCAGCCATTACTACAGGCTTGATTTCCCCCCCCCCCCCCAAAGCGGTCATCAGTGCCTATTTCCAGAAAGTGAGCACAATTCATGCTTGCCAGATGACCACCCACCTATTACATCAGATTACGATTTCTGAGCCGTACAAACCCCGCTAACGTGGTGCATGGAGAATCCCAGCACTATCTGGAAACCTCATCAGGTCCATACTCTGTGGTCCTACCTTTCTGAATGCAGGGGCTGGACCGTGTTGCTTATAGAGAAGGCATCATATTAGAGCCTGCTCCCCAGGAGAGGTTGCAGATGTCTCTTGCTCTGCCACAGAAGGGATCCTGCTGCTTGTCATCCATCCCTCGGTTCCTGCCCTCCTTCCCCAGCTCACTGCAGCAAAGCACATCTGCTTCACCAAGGAGCCAGTGCACAGAGGCAGGAATAATTAGCTTGTAACTGGAACCACATTATCACACAAGAGAAGGAGAAGTAGCCACAATTACAAGCAGTGCACGTGGCTCAGTCCTAGTCATCATTATATATCTTTACTGACCCTGGAGGAAGCTACAGAGAGGATGGGAATAGGTTTTGTCTTGTTTCCCATCCTCCTATCTCCTAAGGAGCAGCAGGAGAATAATGGGTTGTGCTTACCTGATGAGATTCTAGCAGAAAATGACCATCTCTTGAGCTTGTTCAGGTTAGCAATGTGATACTGGGATTAACACGCCACGTACATCAGCCATCACCCGCATTGACCCACCCTACACATAGCAGCAGCTGTCTCTGCTCTCAGAGCAGAGTGCTCCGTCCTGCTCTTCAGAAATCCAGGGAGAATCCAGGCAGGGGCGAGGCATGAAATAACACAGATGCTGTAAATCTGCTTACTGAGCCCTGGCTTCCTCACAACAACAAGCCCAGGGAAGGAAAAGGAAAGCAGGTGGGTATCTCCAGGCGTATCTATATGAGGATGCCTGTGAGAGCTAATCCAAATACATTTAGGGTGTAAATGTAAAGCTGATTAGCGAAACCACAGTAAGCTCCTATGTGGATATGCTCCTTCAGAGTTAAAGCAGCCATAATTCAATTTATTCATTTAGCTCATTTCCAAAAGTAAATTAAGGTAGAGCAAATTAAATTAAATCAGCTGACGGCACCTTCGTTTTGAAAGGGATTGTTAACAGGGACCCAATCTACTTCATACAGTAATGCAGATTATTTTCTCCTGCTGGGCCACCCGTCAGGCGTACTGGCTCCCTGGGCTAGTCCTGAAGTATTTTTACACACCTTGTGTTCAGAGACTGGCTGAAAGCAGGACCAAGCCGGAGGTGTATTTGGCTGTTTGCGTGTGCTTTAATGTGCGCGTGCTTAAATCCAGGGTAAAAAATCCTTCCAGCCGGCACTCTGGTTCCCAGGCGCTTGACAAGGTCGTTGTTGCAGCGTGGTATTTTGGTGAGCCCTCTGCTGGGAGCTGGCCCAGCACCGCAAATCTCCCCAGGCTCTGCAAACGGATCCTTTTCATTGAACCCACGCAAATGTGTCACCATTGAAAACCTGAAAGGTTTTCTTTAACGACAGCTACAAGTATCAAGAGTTGCATAAAACGTGCAGACCTGCGTGGGAGGGAGCTGACAGATTATAATTACCAATAGAGAAGGGGGGAAAAAAACAAAAATTAATTTTTGAGGCAAAACATATAATTTGCCTTTAAACCATAGTACTGCTCCCATTACTAATGCAATTTACAGCCTTGGAAATCACGCTGAAGTTGTTTGACTCCTCGGCAGTTCGGGGTTTGTTTTTTTTTAAATTTTCCTTTTAAAGGAGCACTGGCCAACGTGGGAGGAGAAAGCAAGGGTTTTTTTAGACACTCATACGCAGGGAGCCAGGTAAGACGTTCTGCAGGCTCTGGCTGCGTTTCAGTGCTAGCTGGTAGGACCGCGCACCACTGCAGCCCTGACTGGTGACATAAGGAAGACTGAAACACAGTCTGGTCCCACTTGTCCCTCCAAAAGCGACACAGCTATAGGGCACCCATGGACCAGGTTCTGGTGAGATCCCTGAGACCGGTTGCAATCCTCCCTCCAAGGAGGCCGGGATGGTGATGGAGGGTTTTCCAGCTGACTCTCTTTTTTTCTACCCTCATTTAATTTCTTTTCTCTATGAATCGTAAGTGGTTTTGCTGACCTTTCTCTGGAGCAGCACTGGAGGAAGGGGAACAAACCATTTACTTTGCTGTGTCTGCACAACTGAAGAGGCATTGACAGTAGCGTTTATGATACTGGCACCGTTTTGGTGCCTTGGGACTTTCAGGAGACTTGATGTTACAAGTAGCCTGGGGAGGTGAAGAGCCTACATGTATCTTCTGTGGGCAAGGGCAATGGCCAGAGCTGCAAATGTCTTCAGGATTGATCTGGGGAACTTCTCCTTAAGACCCGAATCAGTTTTCTTTTTCAGTAATTAAAAAATTTTAAAAATGTGGAGACACTGAACTTGCTGTTAGTAGCAATGGTAGCATCTCAGAGTGTCTGAAATGCGCAGCTGAAATCTGAGCTGCCTGCTTGCCCACGTTGGAGAACATGTAGTTTGGTTGGCCCACACAGACGTTTCATTCAAACCAGTTTTCTAACTGGGCTATATTTTCCTATACTAACACACACCTGTGCCCTGTCACCAGAGCCCCAGGGATGAGTGGCTCGAAGATGGCCAGCAACATCTCCTTCCATGTGAGAGAAGTCATGAGAAAAAAAAGAAAAGGCACCAGACTGTTCTTTCCCTCACTTCCGTAGAATTGCAGTGCTACTGTGCCCTGGAAGCTGTGGAGTATTTCAGATCTCAATTGCACTGAGACCAAATTTGGAGTAGAGCACTGTTGCCCTGACAAAATTTATAACTCTTGCTAGGACGTCCACTTTTTATTTTTTCTGTTTATTAGTCTCTGCTCTCCTCTTAACCACTGAAAATGGTGGGGGAAAAGATGACAAGACAGTGATTTAAGTTTGGGAGAAGCGAGATGGGGATAGCAGCAAACAGAGCCCCTAGAGAATGACAAGAAGCAGCCATCTACATAAAGCAGACAGGTGGCTTCGCTCCCAGCTCGCTTCACTCTCAGCTGTCATCTCGGTCACGGCCAGGTCAAAGAAAGCACTACCAGAGGTAGGTGAAACCTCAAAAATCCTGAAGGCAGATCTTAAAAGCGTAGAGAGGAGTTCTTTTCTGAAAGACAGCACCTCTGGACTGGGAAAAACATCCCAGACCCAGTGGGACGCAAGGACCCACACCCTGCCTATGCCAGAAAGCAGCAAATCCCTGGGATGGCGTCAGTCTGAGCCCGTAGGACCGCACAACCTCTGGACACAGCTCTTTAGTGTCAAGATGGGTCTCAAAATTTGAAAGGCTGAGTTGTCCTTGGCAAAAGTGCCTCCCATCAGACTGTGCCCATACACGGGAAGACATTCCCCAGTTCCACCCAGCGTGATGCAGATGATGGTGCCCATCGCCTCTGAGGATGACAGGACAGTCCCGTGGGCCTACCCAGCCTGTTGGATACGCAGCTGTGAACTCATACATCATCATTAAGGCTGCAAAGTCGAGCAGCAAAAGGAGGAATTGCCAGAATAAAGGCTGTCAGAGCAATTTTAATTCAACCTCCTGGCGGATATGCCTTCTGATGCGGGCTTTAATTACCTCATCACAGCCTACTTTTTCTTCAACGAGACCGCTGCTTCATTCAGGGTGTGATGGACAGACGGCAATTAATGAAGGGCCAGTCAATATTTTGTTCTGTCCTTTTTTTTTGTTCAGTGTGTGGCCCCAGGCAGTATTTGCTGCATGCCATCAAATTCCTGCTCCTAGACAGAATTATTCATCTTGTCCCGGACTTTTCTCGCGTGCGTGCAGCAACTGAGAGCATCCCACACGGGAAGGAATTTATCTTCCAACACCCCTGTGAGCAGAGAGCCTGGGTTTTACCTACAGGAAAACGCGGTGCAGGCGTGAGTTGCAGAATGCTCCGCTAGCGAGGCCCAGGTGGGATTTTTCAGGGTACCCACGCTGTATCTCTTCGAAGCCCCGCGCCCCTAACCTCAGCCAGAGCTGTAAGCGCTCAGCACTTCTATAATTTGAACTCCAGTGTGTCCAGAAAATCAGGAACATGGAACTGGTGGCTCTCAGAGAAAAAATGTCAGTGGTTAAAGAAGCAACAGCTCCTCTGCTGACGCTGCGCCGGAGCAGGGCTCTGCTGCGCCATCGGTCAGCCAGGAGCGAAAGAAGAGAGCAACCCCGATGTGCAAAGGGGCGGACTTAAGGCAGTGCAAGGTGACTGGCATTTGCAAATTTTTCAGCAAAAAATTCTCTTTTCCTGCCTTAACCATTCTCTGTAACAGTTGTACTCTGCTTTCTCTTCATTTCTTACGAATTTCTCGCCTTTTACCAAAGATTTCAGTGGAGGACATCTCTCACTTTAGACCCGAGCCATCTTAACCTTTACTGTGCCACAAGCAGAAGGAGGTGAGTGCAGAGACGGAGCCTCAGTAAGAGGAAGAGCTCCCTGTGCCACCGGCGGCATCAGAGGGAGCCCCACTCAAATGCTTTCCAGTGCGTGCAGCGAGAGCAGGATTTGCTGGTCACCGAGCAGCTGAAAAAAGGACAGTAACGAGAGGAGAGGAAGGGCACGAACCTTCATTGCCACCCTTTCTGCACTGCGCTCTCCTGCTCTGTGCCCACTTAACCCAGCCTTAGAGAAACATCTTTGTGTCCGGGGTGGACTTTCCTGAGCCTCTCTGAAGCATGTCTAAGTGGCAGCGCTCTCTTCTCCAGCAGCTTCTGTAGGCAGCACAGAGGGCTCTTTTATTCTGTTAGAAATTCATAAGCCTACCGGCTTGTTCACTCCAGAAAATGTCCAGCATTTTCAGCAAGGCTTTTAATTCATTAGCTCACGTAGGAAAATATTCTAACCTTCCTGCCCTCCCCCGCTGAGTCATTGATGCTTTCCTATCTTGCGGCAGACACATCACCTTCAGGAAAATAATTGGTTAGCATGCTGATAACAACAGACATTTTCTTTCTGAACTGGGCGTTTGTTTGGGATCACAGGGCGTCCCCGTGATGAGGACTGCAGGACACATCGGGGTTACTGTTTGAAACAAATCCTGACCTTCCCCTGCAGGCTGTGGGAAACGCTGCACCGCCAATAGGCTGGGCTCACAGTGGCGGGGGTCAGGGGGAAAACTGGAATAAATTCAGCAAGAGGGAAGGGGCTGAAGGGTCCTGGGAGGGGCTGGATGAGCTGTGGTGGGAGGCATTTCTGTGGCCTGCAACTGTGAATACCTCCTCTCGCTGGTGAGGACCTCTTGGGAGGGAACAGGATTGCGCAGTGCAGAGTTGGGTGCACCCCAGCTCACCCCAACCCTTCAGAGACCACCACCACCACCACCACAACAACGCATTCAAGATTCATTTCTATCAACCAACCACTCAGGGACAAAACAGAGCACCCCTTCTGCCCCCCCCCGACAGGCTCAGCAAATAATTGAGGGCTTCAGCCCTAACCTGACTTTCATGGTGGCCTCTTAGGAACTCGGTGGAGCCTGACTCCTGTGAGGGTGATGGGCACAGCTCCACAGTGAGGAACTGAAGGCCCCATCTACAGGTGACAATTGTCCCCAGGGACTTCTGTAGACAAGGGCAGGTGGAATTTTACGACAGGTCCAGCCAACCAGTTGGATTCACTTACAGGCACATAAGCACCTTACACAGGTACAGCTACTCCCCTCTTCCTCTTGGAATAAGCTGCACAAGCACATGGGATAGCAGAGGAGCCCTGGCTTCAGTCTTGGTTCTGTAACCAGAGCTGCTGCTTCAGTTCTTGCCTCTTGCTCCAGGTGATCCCAATTCGGTTCCCACTGAACTGCCCACGTTACCTGTGCTCTAGGATGGGTGTTATCAGACGGCCTGGCTGCACGGACTAAACTCTGGAAAGGTGCCGGAATTTGGCTACCAGCCATATTCGTCACTCTCAACACCCGCTCTCCCTTTCTGTGCTTCAGTTTCCTTCTCTGCAACATGGTGATACCAACATAAACATTTCCTTCTTTAAAATCCTTCAGTCAGATGTGTTCTAGAAGTGTTGCGGGTCGTCGCTATTTCCAGGGCTGTCGTTATAACACATTTTGGCTGCACTAATTCCCTCAAACAGAAATCGCTCTGCCTGTAGTGGGCTGGGACAAAGCAGCCAATTAGTTGTCCCTTACACGTTTATTAACTCTGCAGCTTTCTTTCAATGGAATCTGGTAATGTTTTAATACATTTTCATAAACTGTGGGCACAACATGTCCTGTTTCAAGCTAATAACCGTGCTATATAATTAGTCCTGATTACACAGATATTTAGTATCATCTTACATATTCCAGTCCTTTCCTAGCGCCACTGCCTAGCCAAGGCATATGTAAAGCCACAGTCATCTCCCTTCTGTTTCCCAGCAGTTTGCAAGATTTTCTTTTGGCCAGGTTTGCAGTTAACAGCTTCAAAGAACAATTTCATTTCATTGATGTACATTTTATATATTTTATATATATATATGTATTTATATATATATACACAGGCTCTGATCAAATGCCAGGTGACAAAGCCCAGGATACAAATAGAAGGCATTTGTCTACTTAGAGGGAAAAGCTGGTATTTGAAAGCCATCAGGAAATTAACAACATGAATCTTTAAAAATCTATTCCTTAAACATCTGTTGGCTTTGGGCTGAACATTTACTGTATTTAGGATTTTACTGCGAGGTAGCACTTCCAAAACAAAAGATCCCTCACCCCATTAGATTCTGGTGGGGGAACGAGAGAAATTTGCTGTGTGCAACCCGATTATAGATGTGTATCTTTCCCTGCTGGCGTGGCTGTCTCTATAGAGATGGACATGGATATTTGATGAGATTAAAATGCTTCAGTTACCACTGTCAGTGGTTCTTTAATTTAAAATGAAGAAAGCAAACAAACATTCCTTTTGATGGGGTAACTGAATGATGCTACGGAAAAGCACTTTGCTGTCAGGTGGTAATTAGGTTCAGTAATAGTCGTGGGTTTTTAGCCTTGGAGGCTGTGGCCCCTGGGAGTCTGAGAGAAACGATACATTCAATTTCCGGAGGAGAGGAAGATGCTGGATGCTTTTCTCTGCTAACCCTGCAGGTCTCTGCAGATAAGAGCGTTCAGAACTGCAGTGCTGACAATCCTCCTTGAGCCAGCCTAAACTGTTGTGTCAAGATCACGAACAGCGAAAGGGAGATGGACTCGAAGCAGGGCGTTTAAACACTGACTGCAGTCAGGCTGCCTCTGACCGCATATATAGGGAACTGCCAGAATGGCTGCACCAAGAGGATTTTCAAAGGCTGCAGAAGGAACTCCAGTAATTGCTCTATGGTCTGGGCTGATATTTGTAGCATCCATCTTATGCATCACTAGAAAATCTTCAGTAGGAAGTGTTCTTTTGCAAACAAGCAACTGTTCCCGCAGGTACTTTTTTAAGGGGGGAAAAAAGTGGCGAGAAGAAGGGAGTGAATTTCGAGGCTCAGCTGCCTCCCTTGCCAATTTGGTATTCTTTTTTCCACTGCAAAATAGAAATTATATTTGGTTGTGCTGTTAAGAGTTGAACCCTAAATGAAACATTTCAATTGGCCATAATGCATTTAATTGGAAATTTTGAGTTTGGAGCCATTATCGCTGTTTTCTCAGAAGAGAGGCAAGTTCTGAATATGGTGTTTCCCATGAAACAAGAGCTCTGGTTCCTGCTCTGCTCCCCTCCTCGCGTTATTACTCAGCTTTGCCTGTTCAAGGAATGACATCCTTTTAGACAAACATCCACCAAACTGGTTGTGAAGCTGGAGTAAGGACTTACAGTGAGAGGGGATCCCCAGGTAAAGGGTCCCAGTGGGACTGGCAGAAGGAACCTGACATGTGGCTGCCAGCATTGCGGCAGGTCCAAGGCAAGATGGAGAACGCTGCCTTCAGCACAGGCTTGCCAGTAATTTCCTGAAGCACTAAAAAAAGTTTTCACTTCCAGAATTAAAACTTTTTAAAATAAAGTGGGTCTGATTATCCGCTCGCTCTCAGGAGATAAATGAAAGGTAAGTCCATTAAAGATACTGGTGTGAGATTGGTGTACAGGCAGGCAGAATTCAGGAAAGATATCGATATCTCCAAAATCCCCTGAATATTTTTTCGGGCATAAACCAAGTATCTTTCCTGATCATAAATGCCTTATTTCCGAATGGAATTTCAATAAAATAAGCACAGTTAGACTAGCATGCTTATTGTAAAGCCATAATGCAGTAGCACTGAAGTTTAGTCATGAAAGGTATTAAAAAAGCAGCCCTGCTAAAGCAAGAGAAATTGCTTTCTGACCTACCGAGTTTTAGGAGTAGGCGCTAGTGGTCTCTCCACCAAGGAGTTCAGCCTGTAGTAATCCAAGAATGTCCTGGCCACATTTCTTCCAAGCTTCATATCTGTGAGTTTTTAATTAAGGAGCATTTTTTTGGAAATAATTAAAAATAACAATAATAAAAAAGCAGAGTCTAAAGGTAAATTACTGCTATTTGATGCATGAGCAAGCTTTGCATTAACCATCCCACAGCGCCCAGGCTTCAGGCAAAGTGACTTACGCAAGCAGATAAAGTGGGGGTCATCTTGTTTGCTTCTTGTTTTCCCAAGCAGACGCTGCATAAAACCACAGACAGGAGGAAACAATCTCCCGTTCTCGCCGTGCCTGGTTGCAGAGCCCTGTGGTGGTCATGAAGTAATACGCTAGACCAAAGGGGCCTTGCAATTTTCGTGTTCGGGGAAAATAATTGCCTAAAATCGCTTGGACAGAGGCAGTATTTCTGTGCTTGTATCCAGGAAAGAAGGTCAACAATGTCATAGCATGAACCAGCCGTGGACCACTGTACAAACTCAAGGTTGGGATTAAAGCTGTAGCCCTCCAAACCTTTAGCACTGACCACCACACTGTCCAGGAAGAATATACTGTTCTTTAAGTGTTTTATATTCAGGACCTGGAATGGTGGTTTTAGCACTGAACTGGAGGGACCGTAGAATACCTTAAGGAGGTCAGCAGTAACTCCGGGGGCCCTTCTCTCCTCGCTAGCCACAATTCCTCCTTCAGCTAACCCTGAGCAGGTTAGCTGGTGCTGCACATCAGAGCTGCCACAGAGACCTCTCAAGCCGCAGGAGCCAGACCTTCCTGAAGACTCAGTTGCCTAAAAATAAGCTGAATAACCTGCGAATGCATTGACAGCATGTCCATGGGGTGAGTCTCTTGCTCAAGTGAAATGTCAGCGCTAGGTCTGCCTGTTACAGAGCAGCGCCTGCTTATCATCTACAGGGTGATGTCCAACTGGGAGAAATGCAGTCGATGCCATTATCCACAGCTGTATTATGGGAACCGAGGAGTCCTTTATTTGCCTATTTTGAACTGATGCCTACCCACGCTACAATAACCACATACTTCTCCAGGGCACTGGCCCAAATGGTCATCGTAATGGTCATTTCAGGAGTGCTGATGCAGTAGCTGAGGTAGGTGCGTGACCTGGGGAATCTAAGTACACCTCTGCATCCGACACCCAGCAGTCCAGGAAAAACTAACCGCCGCTGGGTTGGTTTGTGTGCATGCGTGCACGTTCTGCTTTATCAATGGTTATCTGCTGGTGTTTCCAGTAGAGGAAAATTCCAGAAGTGCAGTATCCCAGGGGCTTCCAGCAGCGCCTGTGAAGACGCTAGCTTCTAAATGAAGCTTTTATTACCCGCCCACTTACATTAGACACATCAAAACAAGTGCGCATGAGACATCGGGTTCAGGCATCACTGTGAGATCTCTGTTTATCATTTATTTATTTATTTAAAGGGGACATCAAACTGATGTGACTCAGTCTTTAGCTCTAGTTCTGCAAAAAGCCAGCCACCAGCTCTGGCTAGCACTGCCGTCAAGCCCTGACGTCGTGGCTGAGGGTGACACTGCTTTTCTCTCCGGTGATCTGATCTCACTTTTCCAGTTCCCGCTGCTGTGCCTGGGGATGCTTCCGTGGACCTATCCCCTTCTGTTTGAGGGCCTATCCTAATATGCTCATTGCCATCCTAATACCATATGTGCTGCGGGCATCTGTATTCTTCTGCCCAACAGTACAGCGCAGCCCAAACAGCTGGTGGTCACGGCTGTTGTCTGCGTGGACAGGGGTAGTTGGTCGTGTGAAACAGCACCGGCTGTTTCACGGCTCTGCTGCGGTACCCAGTAAGCTTCCCTGCAGCCTGCCAGCGCTGACGGACGAGACTAACCGTAGGTGCATGAAAGTTCAGAAAGTTGGAGACAGCCTAAAGTTTGTCAATTCCAGGGAGGGCAGCGTTGCTTTGAAAGCTTTTTGGTATTGTTACTGGAGTTTGGGAGTGGCTGAGGGTAGTTTGGTTTCTGCAGATGCGAACTCAAAGCAGCAGCAAAGGTGAAGAGTTCAAAGTAGTCTGAGAAAGCGAGAAAGAAGGGGAGAGGGCTGTCAAACATTTAAGGGATTGAGAAGACTAACATGGCTTGATCTTGTAGTTTCTTTCATTTAGACGGCACTTTAAAGACATAAAGTGGTAATTGGACTCAGTAAAGTCTCTAGGACATTTTGTCAGTGCCAATCTCAGAAGGCTCCTCTGCCAGAAATGGCCCTGCTGCCCTTTTCTTTGTCTCTCTACATTGCTTGTGTTTGCACAGTCGGAAACACCTGACCTGCTGTCCTGGGGGAGGAAGCCCTTAGATGAGAGTGGGTGCAGCCAAGGAAGCGCCTACACGAGCTCCTACGTGGTGCCTTACGACTCTGCCTTAACCCTCACCTGGAAGAATCCAGTTCTGTTGCTGAACTTAGGTCTCAGGAATAGCTTTCTAAAGGTAAGGACAGTTAACCACAGCAATAACCTGCCTTAGCACATCTGGAAACCTCCAGACTAGAGGTCTTCAAGAAATGGTTAAACCCATAGCAGACAAGAACAGTCTGCTGTGGTCCTGCATGAAGTTTGGAAAAGGAAGTATAGAAGGGCCCTTAGAGGCCCTTCACCCCAATTTTCTACAGTTCTAAACATGTAGAAAATGTTAAAGTCCAGACCTCCTGTTTGCTAAGATTACCAGGAAAGGCAAAGGCATTTTGCGGAGCAGGGACCCATGGATAGGTGGACACTGTGAAGAAACTGGAAATGCAAACCTGTGCCAAATGCAGCCATCAGAAAGTGACAAAATGGGAACAACTTGAAGTCGGCATTGATGGAGAGAGACTCAAACCAGCACGGGATAAAAAATGTGCATGTTCTAATATAGTCTCTCAGGCCGTCCTACCCCCACTGCTCTGCCTGCCGCCTCCGCAAAGGATGAGCGGTTTCTGTCATGGAAATCAGGCACCTGATACACAAAAACAGAAACAGCAGTAACAGTCTCTCCCTGTGACTACCTAGCTTGGGCGAGAAATGGCCTGACTCACTCAGCAAGTGCAGGCGGCCCGCGTGTGCAGAACCGATGGAGAAAGACAAATCAAAGCAATAACATTTGCATTTCTTTCAGGCGCACGGAAGACCCAGACTTCGCTTTGGCCTGCACTGTATCACGAGCACATAAATAACCGCAACTAGAACCAGAACCCACTTTTGCTGGCTGGTTTGTTTGTTTTTTAAGCAGCTTCCCTTCTGCAATCACACATGCTGTGCTTTTGCCCACAGGGACACCCTGCTTAGCTTGAACTGCCCTTGACAGAAGGCCACATCCCAGCTATTCCCATACCAGGAGCTCAGCCTGTATAAGACAGTAGAAATCAATTTGGCAGAGTCACAGTGGAAACTTCTGTGTGAATCTTCACCTACACTAGTGTCCACAATTCCCTTTCCTCTCCCTTCCTCCTCCTCCATAGACTTGTTGTTCTTCCATGCTCCATATTTCTACCTGGAAGTGGAAACCAGCGTGCCCAAGGCCCCTCCTGGAAACGCTGTTCTCACAGCATTCCCTCTTTGAATGGCATCAGCAGTTTCAGGGAGATTTCATAACGGTCTGTTTATGCACAACTCTGCCAAATTTCGCAGATGTTAGGAAGTTCAAGAATCGTGCGGGGCTCTCTGCAAAACCCCCCGTATTTATGATCCCTACTGTGCCTCACACTCCAGAGCTTCCAGCCCTGGTAAAAAAAGAGGACAGAGGAGTGGGGCATCTCATAAGCCCCTACTAGTTTTCCGCTGAGCAGATTCATCGATCCTATTGTGGACAGTCTGCTTAAGCTGGAGCCTCTAGAAGCACAGACACAGCCTTGTTCTGTCTGTGCATGAAGGCAATAAAAATCTCAATTTGGAAACCAGTTAGCAGTACAAGTCATTAGGGGAGGTACTAAATGTTGCTGCTTTAATAGCTCACTGATCATTTAATAATGTCGCTGCTGCAGAGCATGGTGGCACCATTCGCTCGCTTTTGTTTTGCTTTTTGAAATTCAGGGTCATTCCACTTTCAAGTGAGTGGATTATCGCTCTTTCCCCCTTTTGCCAGATGCTGCAAACTGCTTTAAATAATTAGAAGAAGGATGGCTCCTTCAAGTTCACCATCTCATTTTCATAAGGTCCAGTGTCGTTGCTTTGGAAGAGGGAAGAGAAGCCGTGGTGGTGGTAAGGATTTGACAAGGGCAAAACAGTTAGCAGCCCCCACTCATCTTTGATAAGTCCTGTGGGGTCTCTGCCAAGCAGATTGGATCTCTGTTTTTATGTCTCATCTAGAGGACAGCACCTCCATCAATTTGAAACACTGCACTGGGTTATTAGCTTGTGGAATTCGTCCAAGTTTAGTCGTAAGCAGGATTTGAAATCGTGACCATTCAGTCCGGAGGCAGCACTGACCAGACCCACGCAAGTCTTTTGTTTCAGACACACAGCTTTAAGTTATCCTAAAGGCAGACAGAGGGGAAGAAAAAAAAAAAATAGGGAAGGGAGAAGGAGGGGAAGAAAAATGAGATACAAAGAGAAAGATGAATCTTTTTAATAGCTCAAATTAAAAACCAGAAGCAGCTCTTTGTTTGACAAAACTGAATTCTACAGCAAATCTCAGTCCACCACAACAACAATCCCGTTATTTATGAAAAGAGGGTTATTTTGTGTGGGAGAGTCCCAGATGACTGTGGTCAGCTAGCATACTGTCAGCTTTGTACAATCTCAAGAGAAATATGGATGAGGTTTTCTCGTCTGTTTATAACAGCTTCCATCAATGGATCAAACCCCTTCCCGACTCGAACAAGAGCTCTAATGGAAAATGGCATTACACGGCTTTAAACCACCGTGTCATATCACGCCTGGCCTGATCAGAACTAGTCCCCTATTTTAGCGGAGCCGTTTTCACCAGTTATTTACTTGGTTTGTTTCACAGGGCTGCCGCTATTCTCTGATAAATGAGAGATGCTGCCCATATCACATCTAGTTGGGGGGCCCTCTTCAAGGAAAGTGTAATTGTGGCAATATAGAGACTTGGCGGTGGGGGTCAGGGGGGTGGGTTCTGTTTTCACCAGCATTTAACAGGGTGCAAGTCTGTGTGCTTCCTTTGGCGAGACTGTCACTCCAGGGAAACGAGGTTCACAATCTCTAGTATATCTGGTTACACATTTCAAAATCATTAGCAAAGGAGGAAGCTTCTAAAAGGGAGCGCGGGGAGGGGATAGGACTTACCCTGTCCTCCCTACGGACTTTGGAGAGAGCAGGACCTGGCCAAGCGACCACTGAAGGTTGAAGGTTCTTGGTTTTGCCGGCCTGCGAGGTGCTCACGGCCATGATTTCTGGGGGGAGTTGGACACTTCCAACGGAACGGGGCTTTTCATAGCTCCAGGAAAAGAACCAGGCTCCATGTGGGAATTACTGGTGACACCCTCTCACAGTATTTGTCATGAACACAGCCAGCCTGGAAATAGCAAAGGGAGTTTCCTCAGGAACAGTATTGCCATCCCAACAGCCTCAGTTCCTGATCCCTGGTGAGGCAGATGTTTTTGGAAACGAAACGTAACAGCAATGACAAGTCTTCATTTTTATTCCTCCGATGTGTTATCAGGGAAGGAACCGGGCAGAAAGATCCCTGACTGACTGTTTCAGGCTTTCAGGCCCTTTCCTGAAATGCTTGATTGTGGTGGAAGAAATTACGAAGATGGAAGTTGTGCGCTCTTCTCCCTGAGTAATCAGAGGCCCGTAATTTTCCCTCCTCCTCTGAAAGAGGAGGTTGGAGAGTAGGTATCTTGGAGAGCACTGTTTTATCTCTGCCAGAGGGACTGTGCCGCAAGTATTTCCCTTGAACTCATTTCAATATCAGCTATTGCTTCTGCCCATCTCATGAACTAAACTGAAACAGGCAGATCCCAGCTAACACCTGGACATGGGGAACAGAGGGATCTCGAGGCAGAGAGAAAAAGGCAAGAAGGTGGAGGTGCTGCACAGGAACCAGTGCCAGGATAGAGCCAAGCATCCCCGACCCTGCCGGGGAGCAGAGGGGAGGTGTTGGAGTGTCTGGGTACCCCAGGAGGTGGTGGAGTGCCTGGATACCCCAACTCTCCTGCAACACAGCAGCGCCAGCGAAGGAGCCTGAACACATTTTGCTGCCGACGGAAACCTGCATGCAGTACTGAACTGCAGAGCTGCCTCCACATGTGTCCGTGAAAAGGCAGCACTTAATTCAACATGGGATTCCAGACACACAGACAGGGAAGGGAAAATCAGGCTTTTCAGGGCAAGCACAGGAACAGAGAGGAGTGAGATGTCTCAGAAACTGCCAAAGTAGCGCTAGAAACACAACAGGGCCACTGCCCATTTTTACCTCTGAAGCCACATGCCATTTACCAGCACTATGAGCATGATTTTGCAGGGATGCCTCTGACTGCTGCTCCATTATCCTAATGCCATCTTCACATCGCTCTGTGTAAGTTACATTTTATCCATCTTATAGTCCCTCCACACCAGTGGGAAATGGAAATGGGCCCTCCTGTAAATGGTAATCTGGCCTAAACTATAAAATGACAAAAGAAAATGGTTTATTTAATACCTTAGCAGTGCTGACCCCCTTATCTAAGGGGCAGAGGTCAGAATCAAACTTACGGCTGAAAAAGAAAAACCCAGAAAGGGTGAATTTCAGCACCAGTATATTTTAGTTCATGCAACTATTGCCTCAAGCATCACTCCGTAGGTTGATATACTTTAAAAATTACATACTTAAAAATCTGATTATAACAGCTTCTATCAAATTGTCCCAAAATGAATTTGGGCCTCCGTTTACTAGTCTCACATTAAAGTCTGAGGGATCTTTAGTTAGAGTATCGGGAAAACAGTAGGATGGGTCTCTTCTTGTGACTTTAACGTTTCTGATCTTTTGTATTGTTTAATTCTAGCCACTTTTCAAATCTGTATAGGAGCTTTTGTGGATTAGCTGACTTCAGCTCTTTACACAGTGAATGAAAATTACAAAGTTGATTCCCTCTGATATACCGAAAAGGGATGAGGAGAGGGGAAGCAATTTCCAAGTGAAAATCCAGCATTCACAATCTTCTCCTATCAGTGATGAATGTTCTCAAATGCACGAGGGAAAAACAGCATAAAAATTTAAGTCTTAACTGGTTTTGTTTTCAGTCTGGTTGGAAATGGAAGAACAGTACAATAATTTCCAATTCTAACTAAAACCCCCCAAATTCACTGGGAAATCATGAGCTGAACTTTTTGGGGATCCTCTTGGTCCCTCACGTCTCAGCTCAGAAGCACGCTGACACCCATTGCTGCATGTCTGACAGTTCCCATTAGGCATTCCACTCACAGCTTTGCGCATAACGTTCCCCACCGCCCAAACAAAATCGGTTTCAAGACAAATGGTAGAAAGAGTGTTTCAACACACCAAAGTGTGGATAAACCATTTTTCATCTCTAAATTGTTGGAAGCTCATGAGTTGTATAAATCATAACTAGGCAGCAGTAGCCTGTTGCGTGCTGCATTTTCCCTCTTCAGCTGCAGCTTGCATTTTGGGACAGGGCATAGTTGATAGCTTTGATAAGAGCAATCCTAAAAAGAAGAAACTAAGAAATATGATTAAGTAAGAAATATGAGGAATTAAGAAATAGGAGGATTGCGTTCCTTTGTGATATAAACCTGCATATAGCTGGTTTCAAAGTTTTTGAGTAGAGGAAAGATAAAGAGAATTGCAGAATGCTGACAGTGACTGCAAGATTCGTGATGGTTTGGGGGACCTTCCTCCCCTGGCTGAGATACCCCAGGCTCTTCTGGCTTCAAGTGCAACTACTTGTACTTGGGAGCATGGGCAGTTGCTCTCCTGTGCCTGAGCAGATGCAGAGGACCTCCTGGAACCTGTCTTAGATCACCTATCTGAGAAAAGGACTCAGTCCAGGGGCTATTAGATGATTTCAATCAAGATGCCTCCTCTTCACAATTTGGTCAAAGACCCCCTGGATTTCTCCTGCCTTCAATCAGTCTTTGGTAAGTCCCTTCAAGACAAGGCAACATCTGCATTTGTAGTGGGCAAAACGCAGGGAAGAGACAACTTATCCTCAGGAACGGGTTTAGCTCCTCCCTCAGACTGTCTTGTTAAGAAAAAGGACCATGGCCTCAGAGGCTGTACTTTTAAAAACACTTGCAGTCTCCAAGTAATAGTCATGCTTCAGTGTGTTCAACATTTCAGCTGAGCTCAGTGCAAAGTGCAGTGATTTAAAGCTGGGAGATCAGGCGGGATTCAGCAAATTCAGAATTATTTATTTCTTTAGAACAGAAAGTCTGGCTACAGATTATTTACTGCAAATGGGTCTGTTTGGGGGAGGGGAGGAAGGCGAGAGGGTGGAGAAGGGGCAAATTGATTGATTGAAATTTTTCAATTAAAACAAGCAGTTTTTAAAAAAGATTTAAGGCCTTATTGAAAAGTGGGAAATAATTCAAGAGTCTGGAGCCCTGCTAAGTGCGGATCATACAGAGGAGGATGGGGCGGGGCGGGCGTAAGAAAAGAAAATTTTATTCTGTGGGAGAATGGAGGTGAGAAATAACAAGGAAGAAAAGATATCATTATCTTTGTTTCTTTGGCTACGTTAATGTATTTCTCTCCCTGAGTTATCTCCAGTATCTGCAAGTATTGATTCAGAATAAGGCACTGTGGTGTAGGCTGCAGGCAACAGAAAGCTCTGCTGGGAGTGGCACATTTCCAGGGCTGTCAGAGCACAAAAAAGATCTGGGGATTGGTTTTGCAATGGGAACTATGCCTGGCCAAACCAGAGACAGGGCACCTGCCCTCTCTGCAAGGACCAGGCTGGGCTGGGGTGGCAGAGCGGGTCCAGTTTAAGGGATGAATCAATGACGGTGTCTTTGGGTGCTTTGCTTGGGATTGAATGGCACTAAAGGACAACCAGACTTAAATGAAGTAAAACGAGAAAGAAGGGGCATCAGTTCATGAATGCCAGGACCTCATTTCTGCCTACACTGACTCAGACTCAAGGGTCAACGCCCCATTTAAGCACAGGCTATCTGCTCCAGGAGGTTTTCCTCCCCAAAGGAGGGACACACATGAGCTGGGCCAAAGCTTTCTTCACATGAGCTGGACAAACCTCATCTGTAGATGGTCACTCGAGAGTGGCATTGGTGAATGGGAAGAAGAGAATTAGAGCTATTACTAGTAGGTAGAGAAACTAATGCTATTTTTGTCTTTGTAAAGAGGGAGTAAAATATTACTATAATCTCCACACACCCCCAATTAATTGCCTCTTTGCTATTATAATTCCCATTCCCAGACAAATTGAGCTTTTTCTAAAACCTTTGATTTTTCCTTTGTGTTTTAAATTCAAGCTGGAATGCAGTGATAAGGCACTACACGTATATATATATTTAATCTACATACACACAAATATAGCTATATATAGTCGCTGCCACAAATAACGCTCCTCTGACTGCTGTCACAAAGCCCTTGCTAAAAAAGCTACTCACCCAAGCTGGCTTGTTTTCCTACCTCACGTCCCCCAGGGAAGGACTGCTGGCAGCGGTGGGGTCTGTGTCCGGATAAAGATGCTTGAAAGGTCTGCAGCTCTCCCCTTCTCCACTGCCTGTCTCTCTTCCCCTCACTTCTCTGACAAGGTGGGAATAAACCATCGCCAAACTTGAGATCCACCAACTCCTCTCGTTGAAACAACAGCCGACTTTGCTGAAGTGGCTGGAAGTACGTGGCTATACAGTCAATGTAGGAGTGGCCCTTGATTTATAAAAGGGGCATCTCAAAGCAAGTGCTTGCGAGGGGATTCAGCATTAACTGGTGGGCCAGCTTTAGAGTCACTGCTTTCCCTAGAGAAAAGGGCTTTCGTAACAACATGCTTGTGACCATAATTTAACCACCAACCCCTGGATTTTATGAGAAACCTAAGCAGCAACTTCGCATCTCTCAATTTCCCAGAGTGTCACTTATGGCTATAAAAACCACTTCCCCTTCAAACTCTCCTTATAGCGGTGAGGCCTGTTTTGTGCACAGCTCCATACTCTGGCACAGCGCCTATGGAACAAAATGAGAGGCTGGGCTGAATAACACTCCCAGTGGATAAAGATAACAAGTATAGGAGGCTGTTTGTTTGTATGTTTGGTTTTTGTAAATGCAATTCATTTATACGAGTTGTTTTCCTATTAAACCTTCATATTTTCCAGGCCACATCCTATTTTGCTATTGCCACCGTCTCACCGTCTGCTTGTGTTGCTCATCTCTGTCTCTCTTATCACCAACAAGAAATAATTCCAGGAGCCCTATTTCACAAGTTCTAGTATTGTCCTGGGGAATTTGTGCTGATCCACTGCTCAGGTGACACAGCAGCACCAGCCTCTGCACGACCTGGAGAGAGCTCCCCCTTCCCAGACCCACTTCTGACACCTCTGTTTGCACTGAATCCCTGGGGAATATTCACCCACGGGTGCCAAAAGACGTTTGCTGCAGCCGTGGATCCTGACACAGAAGGCTGAGACTGACTGACTCTTCACTGAGCAGCCCTCTCTGGTCGCTGCAAAGCTGGATGGCCGAGCTCCCAGCTGTGTCCCAGGCTTTTGCAAGAAGCAGCACTTGGCTGTGGACTCACCAAGCTGAGTTAGACTCTGCTGCTCCTGAAGTTGGTTTGATTTCAGCTTAATTGTCTGGGGACTTTAAGAGCTTTGGAAAGGATGATCAGAAGTCCAGAAAGCCTGAGGAGAAAAACCTGAAAAGATTTGTGGCCTCTGGACCACAGAATAGTGAAGAGAGAGAGTCTACAAATAGGTAAAGGCTCCTGTAGAACAGGATAAACTTTTCTGCATCTACTCGTGATGGGACAAGAAACAGTGGCCTTAATTTACAATGAAACGGATTGAGATTAAATTTTGGAGGAGACTTTCCAGTGATAAGACTGGCGAAGCACTAGAAAAATATCTCCCAGGGAGGCTGCGGCTTCCCTATCTTAAGACAGAAATAGGGAAACAGGTATCAGGAGAGGGGACAGTAGAAGCGATCTTGTTTGAGGACAGAGGGGTGGGCAGAGGGTTGCCCCTGTAATTCCGTTCCTTGGGTTCAGATCTTGTCATAGAGTAGCAGTCTCCACTGGGGTTTTTCTCAGTCCTTAGCAAGGCAGATATGACAAGTCTCTTCTCCTTTTGCACTGCCAGAAGGAAAAGTAAAGGGCACAAATTCACCCTTTTGTAGCCCACAGGCCCCAAAAGACCACCATAACCATCTCACAACCCACCTGTGATTGAAAATTCAACCCCTCCCTAAAGGCATTATGTGCCACTGTCTGCAGCTGGACTAAACCCCAAGTTCCCCGCCCTACGTTCATCTGCTCCTTACTTCTGAATTCAAGCACTTGTCTTCTTTAAAAGCCTCTCTGCCTTTTGCTGCTAATTAAAATATTAGTTGCACTCTGGCTTGCTTTTCCAAGAGGTCTGGACAGCATTGCAGGCAGTTCAGACAAACAAACAACCAAACAAACAGAATCCATTAGGAACTGCCACTGCTGACTGTCGCCCTTTCGCATACATCACATTGAAAAGGTTAATGCTTCCCAAAAGGGGTGGAAGAGACGGGCGGAGGGGAAGGGCAGGAGGGATCCAATCTTGTGAGGACCAGATGTCAAAGATGCTCAATACCGCACAGAATGGGCTCCCCCACGAGTAAGGCAATTGCCCATCCCTTGGCAAAGCTTCCCTTTGAGGGATCTATAATTTATTAGGGAAGGTGGAGTGCTGAATAAATTGTGCATAGAGATGAAGCAGTGATGATCACTAACTCAAATCCCTAGGAGCTTGGCATTTTCAATCTTTAGCTCCCATTTGCGTCCCCCCGGTCCCTACTAAGTGTGCAAGCCAAAGAGCTGAATATCGACAAAACATAATGAGCTCATTGAGATCTAAGCGTTGCAATTAGCAGGGTGGAATGGAGCAGAGGGGCTGGGAGGCAGACTGTAATTATTTATAATGTTGATAATCACTTACATGTAGTTAAAAATATAAATACATCCCAATGCTTGATGGCATTAACTACCCTTCAATTAGCTCCACGCCCAATAAGTAAGTGATACCCAAGTACTTGCAGGAGAAAGGCTAAAGGCCCCTCTCTCACCAGGCTGTGCTCACCAGGACCTACAAACTGTTGGTGTGGGTGGGTGGAAGAAGAGCATTTAAAGGAGATACCATCGTGATAGCTCCCATCACTAGCTAATGTTGCTAATGGAGTTGTGGAGAAGGCCAGCTTCGACAAGTGGCTCATGTTCATGTAGTGGTAGATCCCTTTCTACCATCTTCTTTCATAAATTTCATGAAACCCACCTTTCAGATATTCCTACAGGTTCTCACCCAGATGACCAGAGTTTGCTTAAATCAAGGGGTGCTAGTACAGAGAGCCCCACCAGAGGTGAGGAGTCCTTTGCTGTGTGACAGGCCAGTATCTCTATGCTGCCGTCGCAAAAGGGACCATGGTGTATTACAGAGCTACTTGAACTATCGTTAGAAGCACTCAAACTACAGCATCATGTGTCTCTGCACAGTTCACCTCATGCTGTTTCTCCTGTGCCTAAGCCAGCTTGTTTAAAAATAGCTTGAGTACCTCTGTGCCACAAGTATTTCCCTGCTCCCGAAGATTTTTACCAAAGCAACTCTTCCACAAGGTCATCCAGTGTGGACAATTTCAGAGATGGACAAGCACTTTCCTTCCGTGCAATATCCCATCTCTTTGTGGATATTGAATCAAAATGTCTCTCTTACAAAAATGTAAGAGATGTTATGAAAGAGTTGGTTCACATACAGTCATGTTTTGCCAACTAGAAGGAAGGGAGAACAAGCAGTGGAAAGCAGCAACTCTGAGCGTAGGCAAGCTCTCAGGGAAGATTACGTACTTGAGAACTGATCTGAAGATCAAAAACACACCTTCACCTGAACAGTAAGCAGAAGTGACCCTTATCATCTCCACAGTGCACTGCATTGGCGTAAAAGTAAAGCATAAGTCAAGTTTTAATGGAAAAACAGATAAGAGTCAAACCACAAGGGATGGGGAGATTACCGTACATCAAAAAGAAAGCCATTTTGGTGTGGGGGAGTAGATAAAACCCCAATCTGTCTGTACCATTGATTTCCTTCCAGGTGAAGGGAGCATTTAACACACGGAGGTTAAACTTGGACCCTTCTCGGTGCAAATGTACGGAGAGGGCAGCAGTGGAGAAATGGTCACCAGAGTTTAGTGAGGCAACCTAATGAAAACGTGGAAAATGTGGAAGGAAAAAAAAGAAAGAAAAAAAACAAAAGAAAAGTAGGGAGAACAGAAGCAGACTGTATTGCAGTTGAACAAGCTCTGAGAAAATACAGGCAGTGTTCAGTGAAACTGAAAGGGAAAAAAGCAAAACCAGAGTAAAAGGAAATTGTTCAAAGATAATTGAATGTATGTCCAAGCGCTAGCGTTTGCCAGCTAGCAATAAATACACTGCCTGTGAAAACAAACCAGTATAGGCGCAGGGAGGAAGTGCAAAAAGCAATCAAGGGGAAGCAAGAAGCATATGCAAGCAGGGCTGCAGGGCTGTAGGGTATAGGGACAGGAGACGAGGGACGACAGGTTAGAGAATGAAGCCGTGAGGCTGGAAATGAGGCAGAACTATGTATCTTGAACTGCATTCAAATAGGGCCCTTAGGCCTAGCTCGAGCGTGCTGGAAACCTGAAGGAAAGGCAGCTGGACCACACTGTAAGGGCCTGGCAGCGGCTGGGAGAGTCAGTGTGTTTGGGACTGTGTTCTGGTAGAATAACCATTCAGTTTCATAAGAAGGTACGGGAAATTGGTCCTTGTTCTGTGTATGACTTTGCAGGGAGTGAAGCAGCTAACAGAGAAATGTATCTGAGCTATTCTAGCAGACAAAGAGATGGGAAAAAAAGAAAGGACAGGGAATTTCTGGCCTGTCTAGAAAAAACCCACAGAGAGCAAGAATAAATGATTCTTTCACAAGAAACAGCAAACCAGGTCAGACCAAACCTGACCTACTCCAACAGCCCATCTTTGACACCAGCCAGTGTTCAAAGGAAAATATACGATATACTCCAAGTGAAGAGACCCTTCTCCTAGTATGAGGAGCAGTATGGTTGCTACCTCAGCAAGGTGCTGTCCCTGAGCTGAGCAGATCAGTTAACTGCCCCACATAGCTTGGACACAGGACTGGACAAACATGGCTCAGCCATTTTCAGGACCAGTTTCCCATCTCTCCTGCCAGGAAAGCCTACCAGGAACCAAAGGGTTCCTCTACACAGGCGCAACTTCAAGTAAAAAGCCAAGAATCAACATTTGGTGCTGCAAATTCTTTTAAGCGGTGTTTCCAAATGCAAAAATGAACGCAGAACTTACGAGGCATAAAGAGCTGGTAACAACAACCAATAAACCACTATCTGTCAGTAGTAAAAACCTTTGAAAGACTTCCAGGCTCCTTCACTGGGAGGTGAAACCAAGATGCAAAAGGGGATGTGATGTTTCCAACCCCACCAAGGAAATGCAGCAGCAGAAACAAGAAAAGGAACCATTTCCTCACTTGGTCCGTAAGAACATGCCTGTCTTTGGTCAAGCTGATTCTTGCATGAGAGGGGACAGCCTAGACACATTGTCTGGTGAGGAGATCAAGGAGGGCATCAAAAATATTTCCATAAAGGTTTTCTAGGTGAAAGTCCCTTTGCTCCATCTACATTTGCGTTTGTTTTTCTCAGAGTTTGCGAGAAATAAGTGCTCTGCTGTCTCACCTCTCACAGCCACAAAGTGGTGCCTCACCCACGTTCAGCCAAGGAAACAAACTCACGGGAGAGGAGAGCCCACTTGAAGCAGATCGCCTGTCAAAACATAGCTCCCATGAAGAACGGCTTGCAATTGAACAACCACCCAAGAATTGCTTGGCAAAGTAATTTTGAGCTGATGTAGCTGAGAAAATGTGGGTCTGTTTGCAGATCATTTGTCAGACAGAAGAGTATGCCGGACTGATCAGAGAAGGCGAAGCTGTCAGAGGAGCCACAGTGTGTCCTGTTGCTGAAAGGCCACAAGAGCTGAGACCTGGCCTTTATTTAGGCCCTTCTGAGCACCTCACCCCGCACATTTTGCTTTTCCAGAAACACTTGAGCTGATTGCTTTTTTTTTTTAAAAAATATTTTATTTTTAATAGCAACAAAATTGTAGATGTTTTTTGCTTTCCAATTTGTGTCTTTTCAGGAAAGAACACGCATTAATAATAGTTACTATTTAAAATATGGAGAGAAAATTAAAAATAGGTCCTTTCCAATCTTGTAACATGGAAACAACCTCAATATTTCAATGCTTTCATTGCTAATTTTTTTTCTCTTTTATGCAACCAGATCAACTCTAATTAGCTCTGACTAAAACATTTGCTTTAGCAACACCTGATCTACAAGCCGAGGAAACCAACAGAGAGACTCTTAACTTATTTCAGTGTGCTTTGGAGAAGTTTCATGTTGAATTAACCAGTAAAGCCAGTCAAAAACCTAGAGAACAAGGGTGAAAGTAAGTCAGGCTCCCCAAAAAGGAGTGAAGAGATGCTGGCAAGCAAAATCTGAAGGTGGGAAGGTGTCTAGATAACACCCTTTCACCTGCCTGTGACTCACCTATTGTACATCAGATCAATTTATGACAGAAGGAGCCAACTCAGCTGAGCCCACAGCGGCTCCACAGCCCGGCTGTTCCTGTCCTGAGAGCCTCATTCATTTATTGCACTGTTTTTCATGCATGCTAAAATCCCCTTTATTCTTCTCTGTGCTGCTGCTGCCTTTGATTGTACAGAAGGGATTTCTAAATGCTTATTTACTACCATCCTCTTGTAATTCCTGTATCTTGGAGGAAAGACAGACCAGTTCATTTTGAAGCAGGATGTTCATCTTTTCAACGGCTAGCATAGACTGGGGCATCAATAAATTAAGGCTTCTAGGGATTAATTGATTGGAACAAGGTTGGTTAACTTTATGACTAAATGGGAACTAATCTGCTAGCAGACAGACTGGAGCTGGGTTACATTTGTACTCAGTGAATTTGGGCTATGAAAATGAGAAATTGATGATGATAATAATACAAACAGGGACGCCGAACGGAAAAGGAAAAAGGAGGTTTTTCTCCCTAAAGAAAATGTACACAGGGTGTGTTAGATCTGAAATGATATCTCCCTCAACCTCTTTTCTTTGTGAAAATCACTACTTCTGAAACAGAAATTCTACTGAAGGAAAGATCCTATTATCAGCAGCAGTCACATTTCACAGCAATGTGATTAACTGCCGGTCACATGGTCCCCTCGCTCACCACTTGTAGACAGCTCAATAATTTTAACGAGGAAAGAAGAGCGTCCTTCTCTTTCTTCCATCCTTCCTTCCTTCCCCTCCCCCTTCCCTTTTTTCTTTCTTTCTTCCCCTCCCCTCTCCCCCTTCAGCCTTCCCTTACAAGGCAGGCAGTTGAAGCTGACCCTTAAGGAGAACCCCACTGGGACCTGGATATCACTTATCAAGTCTAAATATGCTGTCCTGGTCCAGGGTGATGTGAAGTGCGGCAGCCACATCTCAGAAATCTCCCCCTTTCAGAACAAAACCAGTCACCTTGGCCAGGAAATGTACTACCTCCATCACAGTCACACTTCAATCACCAGCTTCTCCCTTGTCTCAGCTCCTGTCCTTGGTTTGGAGTATTTACAGCCCATCTGTCTGTCTCAAACACACTTCTCACTCAAGAGGGAAATTAATCTCTCCTTCTCTCCCCTCTCTGCTTTCTCTCTCCTTCTCCCTCCCCCTTCCCCCAACACTTGCAATTTGCCATGAACAGCTTCCCTTTTCTCATCTAAAATTCTCGATGACTTTGAAAATTGACTGCACCCACACACCTGGGCACGGCGAGAGATAATTGATTGCATTTTTATTTCGTCTCTTCCCTAAACTGTTTTCCTTGCTAATGGCCAGTTCTCTGCCATTTTTTTTTTTAAACTGACACTCTGTGTGAGGGACTGAGGGAAAGGAAGAAATAACCAGCTGCTGAATATTGTCTCTTCTGCCTCTCTGAGGAATTAAAACCTCAGTGAGTGATGAGGATCTTGCCTGGAGACGGAGCGGATCTCACAGGGTCCAGGTGATAGAAAGCTTTGCAGCGCAGCTCTCTGGGGCTTTGCAAAGGGACACGTCTTGTGGCACTGTTAAAAGAAAAGGTCACACAGGCTGCGCAGCCAGGAACTGGAGCCACCTCCACATTTTCCTCTCTCACCATCAAGCCTTAAGTTACTCACTGCTTCTGCACCCTCTCTCCAAACTGAGCAGGCTCCCATTTTACAAGCAGAGAAACTGAGGCACAGTGGAGAAGGGTGATTTCCATGAAATCTCTGGAGATGGGAGGCACCACAACTGACAAAGCACAGGTCTGGGAGTTGAGTCACCGCGCATTTATACTCAGATCATCCAGCTTGGTATGAAGTAAGGACAGAGAAAACAAAATATTCAGATATGGACATCGACTCGGCTGCTAAATCAAAATGAAGGCTTTTCAAAAGACAGACAGATCTCTCAGGTGAAATACTGGCTGTAATGTCTCTGACTCGGTTTCCCCATGATAATAGTAACAGGCCAATTTGACTGCGAATTTGCCTCCCATCATCAGGAGCTGGTGGCAGCGCTCTTATGCCTTTCAGGCTGAAAGGATATTACTAGTACATTTGTTCCCTGCAAATCCCTGCTCCTCCTCCCATCCTCTTCATGTGGAAGAGTAAAAGATGAATCAATATTGGTTAATTTGATGAATGACTCAAAAAAACAAAGGCGGCCCTTCTGAACAGTCCACAAGCAAGGTCATAAGAGGCTGGGAGCAAAGGACAAACACGGGAGAGAGGTACAAACCAAAAACCACAAGTCACTTAATGGGAGGAAACCTGTGCTAACTGGAACTGCTCTAACTCCAATGGAAATCCAACTGCAGAGGAGGTGGCAGAGATTATATGGAGACTGAAATTAGGATGCAGGTATACAGGATGGGTTCCATAGGAGGAGTGAAACGGAATTGGTGTAGCAAAGTCATCAGTTGAACCTAGAAGGCACCTACTGGTTAGGTGCATACTTCCCACTTGTATCTAACTCCTTAAGTTTTTGCTTCTTAATTGGTAAAAGTTGCTCTTGCTGAGTGGTGACTCTTACTGCAGGAATGTGCTGAGGAAAAAAAAGCACGAGTTTCTGGGGTGCGTTGGGGCAATCCACCTGCAGCTGAAGGCCCAGCAAGATCAGTCTGGAGACAGACGGCAACTCAGGAGAATCCACCTTTCAAGTGACACAGTCATTTGACCACCAAATCCTGACAGACGGGTTCCGCGTGTCCACATTGTCTGGAGCAACTGAACACACCCTGAGCAAACTCACGCTTGTACTTTACAAAACCAGTAACAATGGAAAAACCAGCCACAGTCCTTGGTTTAGAGATCACAAGCATCTTATAAAGCATTTCTCTTTGAGAGTCTGTGTCTAGCTCTGCCAGGAATAGAAATGGGGCTGCTGAGGAAGCAAGAAAAAGGACTGGATTCAAATGTGCAGTATGACCATGCCTCTGATTTCCACGTTATCCCTGGCCAGCAAGATCCTGGTACTGAAATCAGCTTTCAGCTTAATCCTATATGCGGGAGCTCAAGATTGAGGAAAAACTTGAGAGAATTTGTAGTCGTACAAGATTTCTGCACTGCGGATGACAGAAATCCCGTGAAGTAACCTGGTTTTGCCAGATTACTTGCCAAAACCTAGACGTTTTGGCACTATGCAGTTTAAAATCTACCCTGTGCTTTAGTTTCCTTTCAAGTCCAGCAAAACCTGATCCAAAAGAAACTTCTCCTTCTCTGTCCATGGCTATAACATGTCTAGCAAACTGTGTGTTTGCACTTACGTGGGCTAAGCCAATTTACCTCAAGTCTCATAAGGCCAAAGCTACTTTAACGTTTTGCTAATCTGTAACAGACAGGAACATCCTTCACTTTTAACCTTTCCAGCACAGATCAGCTGATTACATACATCAAATACCGGTGTCAGAGATGAGCGAGAGCAGGAACAGTGGGAAATAAGATTTAGCCCCCACCTTCATTTAATTTTTATGATCAAAATGTTTCAAAACCCAGTTATGTCCAAGGATATCCTCAAGTTGGATGAAGGTGTCAGGCAAAACCTGAACCCTTCTCTTCTCTTAGCCCATTGCAGAAAACAGAAAGGACAGGCTGGTGCTTCCAGAAAGGCAGGAAAGGTTCCTAAGGAGTGCTGCCGGGGGATGCATCGTGAAAGATTTTAAGGCGAGACTTGCCCAGCAATAGCATTTAGAGGAGGGTGGATGATATTTTTAGGGACAATATAGGTTTGTTTGAACTACTCATCCTTTCTATACAAAACTGCTCCTATTCTATTTCAGTAAGTACATAGTTCCTCTCCAGTTTTATACTCCTAGATGTTTATATAACCTTCACTCAAGGATCACAGATTTAAGCATAAACATGTTTGATTCTTTCCTTTCACCTCACCCATGGATTTCTGTAACTGCAAGAGCAGAGAAGCGCTCCCCGAGGCAAGCTCCCCTCTCATCAGCTTGCAGTGACCTCAGGTCACAACCTCTGGCTTTGCCAAATATGTGCTAACACAAAATTTGTAGGGGCCTGCAGTTCAATTCAGTTTTAACATTCCCTTTAAAAGTCAAACCTTCTTCTCATTTATTGTCAGTCTTCAGACAAAAGCAACAATAATTATTTCTGGTGTGCTGACCTGCCACAACCTGCCCAGCTTTCTTGGCTATCCCCAACATTACGAAAAACCCTTTCCAGAGCTGGTGGCTGTCAGCTAGAGTTAATTTTTACTGGCCCTACGCAGCTCTGTTCTCAGAGGTGCCTGATGGCCACCAATTGGCAATTGCTCTATTTGCTAACCGGAGATCAACCTCCCTGTTTCTGAGCGCTCCATTAAGAGGCACTCCCCAGTAAAAGGACGAAGAGATCCAAATCCCAGCACAGTGGGAAGCCTTCCTCTGTGTGCGGCAGGACCTGGACCAGGCTTCCAACCAGGTGGTAATTACTTGAAAAGAAATAGCTGTTCTAGCCTTTGGAGCTACCACAGGGCAGAGAATCATTCGCAAGTGTTAACCCTGGTGCTGGTCTGCCAGCAGCTCAGCTCCCTTCCTGCCTTGCAGCTTTTTTTCTGGGGTCAGCCAGCTCCAACTCGAGTACTGGGTATGACCTGCTGCACTCCTGTGGGAAAGGAAAATCTTAAATTTGTAACCTAGAAGATGCAGTCTCCAATGGGCCACATGCCTCTGACTCTCTCAGCCTGTTTGTGTCTTTGCAGTCAGGCTGGGGTTTTTTGTTTGGATTTTTTTTTGTTTTATTTTACAAATACATTTCATACAAGAGGGGAAATGTAGCCAACAAATCGTTTAATTAGCAGGTACTGCAGAAAGCAAGAAAAGAGCAATGCTGTAGAGAGTGACTGTATTTCCTCTCCATTTATTTCACGCAGACAGAAGTGATAGTGACAGCAAAAGAAGTAACAGTAATTCCTGAAAGAATAATTTAAAAAGAAAAAAACAACAAACAAACAAAAAAACCTTAACAGCATCTGTTTATAGGCAGCCTGTAAAATGAGCAAGGCCCTACTTGGCCCAGACAGCATTTGATTTGTACTAGAACCAGCTTCTTTGGGATATCATATAAATGCAATTGATCCTTCCACTGAAGCACAGGAGATTTACACCGATCACACCCAGTCTCACTAATGAACGTCCCCATATGGCAGCAGGAAAAACAGACTTTTGGAGATGCAGTATATACGTTATGTACATAGATGAATTTTTTATATTTCTCCTTCCTTAACTGGAGTCCAAATGAGCAAGCATTTTAATCTCTACAGATATTCCAAAGCTTCAGTTCCCGTAAGTGATCTGACCTTGGTTAGAGCCATGATGGAGTCACTGCCATGACTCCATGCAGTACAGACCTACCAGATGGTACCTGAGGACGACCAGCGTTAGAGCTGTGGCCCACGCAGTGCTGCCCTGCAGTGTCCTGCGCAGACAGACACCACAGCTTGCACGAGTTGCGTGTGACCTGAATGTGGTTTGATGCCAGGACAGCACTATGAAATCCAGAACGATTTCCCTGGTTCTCTGTCCAAAAAGGTTTACCACTCTCACAGTAGTCACAGATACTTTAAAAAAGAATCAGATTTTCAATCCAGAGAAGGATTCAAATAGATCCTACTACCCCACAAAGCCACAGAAGATACACAGCCTGCCTGGGAAGTGAACATGGGAGTACCCAGTGTAGCTTAAAATTCATGCTGCTTCTGAAGGCTTTGTCTTCTGGAGCAGGTGAGACCCAAGTGAGCTAGTCTGCATGGAGCACTGCAGCCACCGTGTCATTAGTTAAGCTCTGAACCTGCCAGAGCTAACAGAAAAACGATATGTAATTACTGTGTTTGCAAATGCAAGGATGTTGGGACTCTTGTGTAAATAAAAGGTATCCTTAGCCACAGAGAAGTGAGTTTAATGACATTTAGTAGGAAGAGCTACAAGTACAGCGTGATGGAAATGTCAATTATCCTCTAAATGAGAAGAATCAGACCCTGAATATTCAAAGAGGAGGAGCCCATTGAGAAAGCATGTGAGAGAGAAAAGACGGCACAGTTATTTAAAGTACAGATACTGTCAGTATCTGATGCTGCGGGAGGGATGAAATGAAAAGGAACGCAGGGAGATCCCAAAGGCCATCCTACAGACCTGCGCAGTATTGCCTTCCAGATGACCAACGCCAAGAAACAAAGGGAGAGGAGGTGCCAGAGCTCCAGCATGCTCAGCTGCATCCAGAGAGACAAACTCAGATCTAACTTTCTATAAAACACCAGAGGCTGGCAGGTGGAGATGGTTTGTCTACAAATGGAGTCTGCACCTGCCATGGCCAGAAGCTGATAAACACATCTCACCAGTTGTGTCACAGGCTTTCACATGGACTGCACCTGGGCTTTAGAGGGCGAAAGAAGGTCAGGTAGGCATGTGCAAAATGCTGGAGAAGGTCAACTTGGAGCAGATGACTATTTGGAAAAGCATATCCACTGTGCGTGTCATGCAACTGAATGGAGTGCGGTGGTCTTAGGTCCATTTGCCAGTGGAAATGTGTCCACAAGACAAAACCTGCTGCCAGGGTTGGCACCCTTGTTGCATATTTTCACAGAGAAACAAGGCACTCAGTGGGCTATTGAGAGGCCTTTACTTTTCACCTTGTCCCTCCAGATGAGGGCTAAACCACAGTGGCATGGGCAAGCTCTCCCGTGGATACATTCTTTTGGGCTGTTAATTCAGCACTAAATTCACACACACGCACTACATTCTCATCAGAAGATATAAAAGCAATTCCTTGTATATGTCACGCCATTCACAGTATCTCACAGCCACTCTCTGGAGCATTCAAATACAGCACAGCCAGAGCTACCAAGACTTAGAGACAGTGGGTCACCTTTGAATGCACAGTTGCTAGCCTTTCCCTACACCCTGGTGGCCTGGCTGGTAATGGATGTTTCAGGGAAGAGACCAGAAACACAGAAACTGTCTCACTTCAATTGCATTTTAGAGCACTGTGGTCTGAAAAAGACAGCCTGTACTCAACAGCTCTCCAGAGCAAAACAAGCTGGAGGCAGCTGAAAGCACCTGCTTCTTCAGGGAAACCTAGACCTCCCTCCTGGTATCTAGGAGAGATCCCTTTGAAACACTCAGCTGCAGCACGGTAAATAGCGGTCTGTTTTGCTATGCTACATTCTCGTTCAACTTGGGCAAACGTTTCTGCCATGGCTGGGAGACGGTGTTGATGATGCAAATTTCCTGAGCTAGGAATTTAGTCACTTGTGACTGTGTTGCTCTACTCCTATCTCTCAACCTCAGTCACAATCCACTCATCGCGTCTATTCCTTCTTGCTATTTTCCGTAAAGAATATAAACACCGCTAAGCGACAACAGTTGGGGTTGCTCTGTTGACAGCTTTGTCAATGTTCGCAACCATTCCATGACACAGTGGACACTGGGATAGACAAAACCATGAAGTGAGGTCTTCTGAACTCAAGCCATCAGTGTTTGCATGAAGAGCAACAACCAGGAGGGCATTTGAAGCGCGCACATTCACAAAAGTGCATTTCAGTGACCATCAAGATTGTAATGCGCAACCACAAGGTTTTTCATACGTATGCATGACGCAGCACGTGCACGTGGCTGTGCCCCTCACTGGCTTGGCTGAGCGTACCACAGCTGCTGGCCAATGCCATCAAAATGGAATTGACCCACCTGGGCTTGTGTTTGCTTATCTTGCTTCATGCCCACTCGTGGAACAAAGCGCCTGTCAGTTTAGAGACAATCAGTCCTTACCCTTTTCAAAGCCCCAGTAGTAATGGAAAAGGTGAGAAAGGAAAAGAAAAGAAAGAAAAAAAAACCCCTGATCATTTACCTTAATGATACGGTTTGGTTAAGAATTAAGTGTTGATGAAAATTTGAAAGCTAAAGCCCACTTTTTAATTCACAGACCAGCTGCAGCACAGCATGCAGAAAGTGGGGTTGTCTGTCTCATTTGCTAAAACACCTCTTTCCTAGCATGGTGATGACTATACTCTTCTGTAATTCAGTTTAATTGAAATTCTATGCCTGTTAAATTCTGAGTCCTATATTGATCAACATATGTCAACTGTGGAAAATTGTACTAAATTGTGTTGTGTTACTGTGCAGCAGTCAACTGTCCATTGGTGTCTGAAGTTAGTTTATTTCACCTACTCAAAATTGGACCTGGACTGATATTACATCTAGAATTGGATTTTCTGTTCTTGATTTTTTAATAACAAGGATTTGTACCACACTCGGAGAGATAAACAGAGCCAGCAATTTGGGCTGTGAATCCATCAACTCGTATGCGTGAAGCAGAGCCTTGCCTGGTTCGGAGCTGCGTGGGAAACCTCCCAGGACCAGTCAGCTGTTGGACAAGGTGGTATTGGAGCTTCAACAAACAGCTCTCTCCCCTCTCTGCCAGTCCTGAACTGATCCCTTTACATAGGGTACATGGCAGTTAAATATGCTTCTGACCATATTTTTCACAACAATATTTCCCAGGTCTTTTTTTCCTGTTCTAAAATTATCCCCTGGGGCTTTCTGCAAGAATCATGATGCTGAACTGTTGCATCCTGAGCACTGGAAGATGTGATATTCTAATCCAGGCAAGATTCCCCCCGATATAAAACAGGAAGAGAAGGATGAATTTATGTCAGTTCATATGCAGAAAGCAGATAAAACAATAAAGAGACCCAAATGTGCTTGCTGGTTACTACACCAGCATGGAATTTAAGCAAACTGTGTTATGTCAGTTCATCATTTGGGGCTTTTGGCACACCAATCACATTAGTCTTCAGGAACCATAACTTAGTATCTAACACTCCAGAAAATGGAAGGAGGTTAGAGATCACATTTCAGACATTACAGACTTTGAAATTCCATGGGTGAATGTTCCATCCTGAGCGGTTCTCTTCATGCGACTAACAGGGGACTTGTAGAAGAAGCAAATACTAATATTCTTTTCCTCTGCAGCCTAGTGCTAAGGATGCTTCCCTTTTCTGAAAGGAAAGTGAATTGAAGGTACTCAATAATTACAAACAGACTTTGGGATCTAGAGACTGTTGCTGTATGAATATTTTCTCCGTTGGATTTATTTCAGCTGGAAGTAATTAGCAAATTTACTTTTTTTTTTTCCCTCCCTCCAGTCACTGGATAACAAAACCTTTCTGCAAAACAGAACAAAGTAGTTCTCCATTCTTTACACGTCCTTTTGGATTTGCTGTTCCTAGATCTCCCAGGTTAACTGTCCATGGCCTAACCTCAAAAAGCTGGCAAAAGTGCAAAGAATTGGCTACAAAAGGGAAACAGAGAATGAGAGGGAGTCAGTTTTACCTATCTGTTGCTAGACAGAATCTGGCTGTAGTTGTCTTTTCCACTCGCCAGCCAATATGAAGCCAGTTAAGTGTCCCACATTGGTTCTTCTCGGACAGTAAGATGTTGCTTTAGGCTGACATATTTCAGCATGGAGGATCTTCGACGAATTCTACCCATTTGCTTTTGAGGAAAGGTTATAAGAACAGACTGAGCGGTGTTATCCATGACAAGATTGGAATGGACACTGAGATGCGCAGCGCTCTTATCAGATAGCTAACCCTCCAGCTGGGCGTGGGTGGGGGATCCAAGGAAGTAAATTGCCTGTCACAGAGCTTCTCTGAGTCACACTGGTGATCATATGGCCTCTGGGCCTACATCTGCAGTCTAGCAGAGGGGCTGAAGACCAAATGGACCTGTTAAAATGAAATTCAAACATAGAGACTTCTAGGAAAGGACTGTCTGAGGTACCTAGCTTCTCTGCCCGCCCTACGTTGCTCTGACAGCTCCTGAGAGATGGGTGCCCCCTTTGTTTCGAAAGCAGCAATGCGGATCCCGCTTAGGCTCCCTCCCACCCCAGTGCTTAAATGCAGACCTTGCTATCACATCCTTAGTACTTTCTTCATGTCTCAGACAAATCTACCCCTTGCTGCAGGTCAAGCCCATCACTCCTAGTCTTAACTACCATGGCCATGGAGAACAGATTATTCCCCTCCTCTTTGTAGTCATGCAGGTATTTAAAGACTGTGACATGTTCTCCCTCTATCCGTCTCTTTCCCATGCTAAACAGCTCTGAGCTCTTTTGACCTTTCCTCTCAAATCCTGTTTTCCAGATCTCCAATTGTTTCTGTAGCTCTTCTCCTTCTGACCCCCAATTTTTTTTTTTTTTTGGTGAAAAAACACACCCAGAATAGGTCACAGCGCTCTGGCTGTGACCTAACTACCCTGAGAAAAGCAGAGGGGTCATTCCAGTACTTATTTCCAAGGGAAACTGATGGTTTACCCCCACATCAGGATTTATGTCATGCTGGTGATCCACAGTTCCCAAACCTGTTTCATAACTAGTTTGTTGCCTGCTTCAATCCATACAGCCAATTCTTCCTGCCTATGTATAAATTCCTGCCTTGGCTTTCACTGAATTGCATCCTCCCTCCCTTTCATTTTTTTTCAGAACATTTCTCCAATTTGTTTGATCTTCTCAAGTGGAAGCTCTTGCACTGAGCAGCCTCTGCAAATACACAGTGCAGCTTAAATTCCCCAGTGTTAAAAATATATGCTCGACTGTAAAACACTCTACTTTTTATATGGAAATAGCAGCTCGCTGGGACAAAAGTGGCATTGCATTGCATGGCGTGCTGAAGCAATCTGGGGAAAAGAAAAACTATTACATACCAAAAATAAAACCACAAAGTAAATAAATAAATAAAGCCAATGGGATTGAATTTACAAACATATCAAAAACTTCCTACGCAGAGACATTTACTTTCCATGCAAAAGTAGTTTATCTGCTTTTATCTCCATTCTATATGCACACTGTACATCTCAGGAGACTGACTGGTTGATATGTTATTGATTTTGGAGGCAGGGGGACATACAGAACTGACACATACTTCTTTAGCAAGTAGCACAACTATTCACTCAACACCTATTGGCCTCAAAAAGCAATTCTGTCCTCTTTTCCCTGTTTTCTCATTTTGTTTGCAACCACCACTGACAGATACCTTCAGCTTTCTTCTCTTTCATGCTGCATAAGGAAAGCATCAGTAATTAATTCTAATCGCAGGGAAGTAAAGCACAACTGTAGAGCATGTCCAATGGAAAAACATGGTCAGAAACTCCCCACTCGCGCTCCTGTCTGTTTGCATCTATACCGCACAAAGGACTGTGTATCCAAAAGAGAGTGGAAATGCACCCCTCGCTCAATATTTTGTGCTTGTAGCAGACCAGCAGTGAAATAGAGAAAAATTAAAGCTCTGTTTAAGGTTCCACACAATGCATGAATAAACACCTCAGAGTGAATGTACGCGTTAAATGGTCAGCAGAACCCGGGGAACACATCCACTGCCAGACTGGGACAGACTGATAGAGCCCTAAGGACAATACCCACTTTCAGGTACTGCTCAGTTCTCTGTGATACTGCACGATACATCCACGGTTTGACAGTATGTGTAAGCAGAGACCCAGTGGTACTACACTTTAGCGTGGATTAAAGATAACCACTTCAGGGCTATTTATAATACAAATGTTAGCAAAGTGACACTCATTCAAGAGGTACCATCCTTTCTTCAGCTTCTTCTTCCAGACTTCCTTCTACAAGGAATTTTAAGCCTTGTAAGTTTAAAACTCTCCTGTTGGCCAATGAATCCACCGCCTGCCAAACACAACTTGCCCCAGGTGAAGACAAATCAGGAATGTTTTAGGCACCAAAGCAATTGCCTCATACACCTCATACACCAAATAGCCCAATACAGTTGGACACATCTTAGAAAATTGCCACTTTTTCCTTGTCAGATGGCTCACCTGCATCATTCCACAAGATCCACCAGATCAAGCCTTGCCTGTCCTTCAAGCCACATTTGACTGCAAGCTTTGAGTGCTAAACACCCCCCTCAACACCACCTTCTGAAAGTAATGACATATCCAGTCCTTTTTTCTTTTAAAACATCCACTGAAATATTTTTCTGAATAATATCCCTCTTCACTGAAGTTCACAGCTCAGTATCTGTGGCAAAAAGTTTCATGGATACTAAGTCCTCTTTATTCACCAATTTTCACCTGCTCTACACATTTTACGGGAAAGTATGGAGACACGGATCTGCCAGCTCCACCTCTGCCAGCAATTAAGTGAAATCTTTTATTCTCTGGAAACAGTTGCTACCACTTTCAAAACACCTCTCATGAAAGCGTGCTCAGCGAGAAGCTTCCATAGCGCATTTGACTCTTGCAGACTTCAATTTGGACTCTGCTGGAGAACCGCTCTGCGTAACAGAAACGGCGGCATAACTTTGTCTCCTCTCAGTCCAGGCGGCAAAACAAAGCCAATTCTTTCCTTACCGGCAATATCCTCAGCACTGATACTGCACTGTGCAAACCACACATTTCTAAGTAGCAGCATTCCCCAGCCAGGCTGCTTTTACAGTGAAGACGCACAAGCAATCCTGCAGTAAAAGGGATAACAATAAGGAAATAGCAGACACGCTTGGACATAAAGACTTCACGACAAAGTGCTTGACAGCACTCAAAGGTGGTATCTGCACAGACAGAGGAGGAGGAATTCAGGTCTAACAGGAGCACTGAATTTTACGGCTAAATAAAAAAAAAATGCTAAGAAGTAGCAGGCCTCTGGTGGACAGACCTGGGCTGCTCGTCTTGGGGTCCAGGTCCTGCTGCTTACCCCCTTAGATGGTGTTAGGTCAAAACGTTATCTCATTTCTCGAATAAAGACAGATATGCCCCTAAACAAGCATGGTTCACTCTTGGAGGGAAAGAGACACTAAATTCTTTTAAGGAATGCCAAAGGCAGAACAGTACCTAATTAGTGATTTGAGAAAAAGCAGCCATATAAAAATAAGCAAGGAAAAAAAAAAGTCAAATTTTTGTCTGATATAATTAAACTGATAGATCTGTCTAAAGACAGAACTTGTAAGTTTCTTCATTTAGATGCCACTATCTCTGGGCCTAAAGCAAGTCTCTCAGTAGCTTTACAACAGAGTTTTATGGGATTTGGTATGGGGATTTAGACGTGTTTTCCTTTTAATTAGTGATGCCTCTAAATTTCACAGCAGGCTTTGAAATTCCATACCTACCTTACATTTTCTACTCCTTTTTCCTCCTATAAAAACACATGAACTGGAATAATCTCACAAAACAGCACTACTATTTCCTTCCCCAAAGGATCCAAAATGTTCTAGATTTTAACTCACCACTAACGAGGAGGTACCTCTGCATTAAAATATGAGTAACTGCTTAAGATCACACAGTAACACAAGAACGAAGAGCCAAATGAGTCTGCGTAAGAAGTTCAAAGAGATAAAAGATCATTACATATGCATCACAATTTGGCTAAGAGAGATAGCTTCTAGAATACCAAACACTAATGCTACGATTTAGTATTATATACCATGTAATCCAAGGGCATATGGATTTTTAAAAAAAAAAAAAGTAGTACCAAATTATTTCTATATCCTCTGAGCCAGGGTAAGACAGAGAGGCAGTTACTGCAGTGAGCATAGACTTAATTTTGTGCGTTCAGAACTACTTAATGGAGGGGTCTGGAGAACTCAAAGGATGAACTTCACTCAACATTTTGAATTCATGGAAACTCCTAAAAAAGCAGCCTTTTTAATGTCCTACTTCCACGTGGGTACAAGTGGATTCTTCTTAGCTATTTATGGTCACTCTTACTTCTGGTTTCTACCAGAACACAGAATAAAAAGAGCAACAAAAGGATGTTATGCAGGTATTTTGATCCCAACAAAACATTTGGTTTACCCTTTGGACATAAGAAGTCAATGGTCCTTGGAGCAATTTTGACTGGTATTTATTTCTACCGCTTAGTGTAGGCGCTCGGGGAAACAGTACTTGTGCTGTTTCAGTAGCTTTAGCATCATACTGCATAGAAGCTAAAAATCTCTGTCCTCATCTCTAACATACCACTGGAATGATAAAGACAGGAAAAGAACCCAGCAAATACAGCGTGGTGACTAGCTAGTGGCATGCATAAAAGGAAGCAAGGGAAATGTAATTTCAGGTATTTTATTAAACTCCAATTTTCACTCAATCTGATTGTAACCGGCCATATTCAGAGCCAATACTTTCTTTTCTTTCAGAGAAGCCTCAGAAGCAGAAGGGACTTCTTTTTATCAGTATGAGAGTTACTTATTGCAGTGTTGATTTATACCAAGGAGCTGGTGGGATAACTTGAGGCCAACTTGAAGCTTTACCATTTAATAAGCAATGGGCAAATGCAACTCATCGCTGTATGGTATGCTGTGAAAACACTACTTGCTGTTTTGATTTCCACAAAAGAGCTGACGCTTTTGTAAAGAGTGTGTTGTGTTCCTGCAGATGAAACTAAGATGATATGAAAAACATTGATTAATCAGGTAAGCATCCCAAAAATATATCTATTTAATCTAAACATGCATATAATTATACGTGAATACTGCCTGATGGGCCTAGAGATGCATTTGTTCTCACGTCAGGCCTTTCTCCTCCTCCTCTAGACCTTGGGAAAAGAATAGGCAACGAGAGGGTAAGAGGTCAAGAAATCTTACAAAATCACAGAGGAGTTCAGGTTCTCCATGAGTTACGGGCAGAAGTTGGTATGAGGACAGCCTACCAAAGGAGTTTTTATTTTTCAGTTCTTCCATCGCTCATTGAATTACCAGCTAGCTGAAATGCATACTAACAAATGTGAGTGGCCGTTATGCTCTCAATTGCAAGTCTCAGGTTGTTTTTGCTAGCTTAGTAGGATTTTGTCTTTTTTTTTTTTTCTTTTTCTTTTCGTCATAATGTATAGGGTCATTGCATTCCTGAATGCACTGAGATTTGAATTCCAAAGCTGAGATTTCAAATTCCAGTCCATGGCTGGAAGTTGGGAAGAAGTGGCACTGACTTGGCAGCACAAGACGTAAGTTCTGTTCTCAGCTTTGCAATTTATTTCCTCTCTCACTTTGCACATGCCTTTTTCTTCTCCCATAATACATTTGTCCATCTAAATTGTACAGCCTTCTCAGCAAGGATGGTGTTTCTCTTAGTGTTTGTATCTGGCATCACCCAATAGGGCTCCTGTTTCCTCTTGAGTCTTTAACACTATTGTAAGTCAAGCAATTAAGAAGAGCAAAAAGCCTGATTATTCTGCCTAAAAAAAAAAATCTGTAATGGAACTAACACTGTGCAGATGGGAGAACAGATACATCATATGACTATTTTGCTCCATTACACAACAAAGAGTCAACCGTGAGCAGCTCTCTAACAAGCTGGATGTTGGCAATTTTTTGTCCAGGCCACTCAGCAAACGCTGATAAATAACAAGTGAGTGTGCGTTTATGAGTGATTTATTAACCAAAACAAGGAGCTAACGTTGTAGCGCAAACTATGCTGAAAACAAATGGGCCTACTTAGTTTGCTGTCACCAGTAGAGGCATCCTCACTAGTGATAACGGAGACTTGGACTGCAGAGTCTGCAGGGCGCAGATTTTGCTCTGCGTCCATACAACAGTTAGCACAGTGGGATCCTGCTCCGTTATGAGATGTCATGAATGCTAAATTAACGCAAATACATATTTAGTAAGGAGTAAGTGATGGATGTTTTGTGGACAGTCAGACTGCCATATTATTTGGATTACAGCATTCTACTATAGCCCAGGCAGTTCTAAGAAAATACTATGAAGATGGCTGGGATATTTTCAGGAGCTGTCTCGTGCAATATTCAGTCAACTGAAGTGATTCGAAGCACTGCTGGTATTAGAAAGCATGCTTCACTGTATTCATTTGTGAGCCGTTGCATGCAGAAATCTGAGCACACAAGAGATCCAGAATCGCAAGTAATATCTGACAGAGGTCTTTATATCTTAGAAATTCAGCCATCAACGTCTGCTGAGCTGGGCTCTGTTTTAGATGAGATTTATGGAAAAGCTATTGATTAAACTACAGCTTTAGCTCCGTTTACCACTTACACACACAAACAATTAAATACATTACAGAGCTGAATAGCATTTCAAATTATGGGGGTTTCCACTTCCAAAAGCACTTAAAAACATTATTCACAGACATACATATATATGTTTGCACTGCTTAATTGACATTGTTTTCCCAACTCCTTCAAGTCACCTGTAATATCAAGTCAATTAAGTATTATTTTCCCAACCTATTTACTGAGCTACCTAGCAATCAATCCACCTACACACAGAGAGAACAAATGCTCATGGGGGATGGTAGAGCTTAAAAAACTGCTGAAAAACTGTCAGCCTCCTCCAATGGCAGCCAGGCGCGTAGCTTTGCAGGATTACACAGCCTGACATCTTGCAGAAAATAAGTCCATGGGATAAAAGCTCCATATTCTGACAGTGCCATTCCTTCTCTGCAAATCAATACACTCCTGGATGGAATAGCGTTACTATTTCAAGTTCTACACATGCTAAACGTGTTTTGGATTACACTGGTGTAAATAAATAGATGAGAACACATTTCTTTTCCATCTCTGGGCATGAGGTCAGCCTTAAAACAGAAACTAGTGCTGGGGCAGGAACCGTCCTGGGACACTCAGGTAAATCCGGTTTGGTTCCACTTATTGTCACCACACACTTCCCAGGTGACCTTGGGCACGTCATGCAGGGCCTGACTTCCAAAGGGGGCTGTGCGCTTAGTGGAGATGCACTAAATCCCAGGCACTTGGTATCAGCTGGTCACCCCATCTCAGCTCATCCACCAGCTCACAGCACACTCGGCTAACTGAACGGTCATCTCTGCAATATATTAAATTCTGTTTTGTGTGTGTGGCAGCGATGAAGGAAACAGAGATAAAGATAGAATCAATTGCTTTTCCGTAAAGCTAGTCTAAATCAGGGTCAGTCAGGCTCACAGGTGATGGATTTGCAAAGTCTCACTGTGGTCTCTCTCACCAGGAAGCGTGCGGGGCCATGGAGCAGGAGAGCTTGTCCCATTGTCTGCCACATCAGGCTTTGCCATTGCTCCAAAAGGAGCTCCCACTGCAGCTTCACATATAGGACCCATCTTGTGAGAGGGCATATGATCCCATTGACAAATACCTTTTTGTCTACGCGTTCTGTTCCCTAACCTTCTAAATCAAAGCATTATACCCCCTTTTTTCCTCCCTTTGTTTGTGCTGCATCTCAGCCTTCATCCCTGAGCACCGGTAGTGTCCCTAGCACGAGGGGGCTCCCATTTACACAGGAAAATCTGGGTCTTTCAACATGAACCAAACAATAATAAATCCTAGCGGTACACTGTACAGAGCCAGCATGAGGCTGAAATCAGAGATGGCTATAAAGCTCTTCCAGAGTGAAAACTACTATTATTTGTATTGCTTCATTTAGTAGAATGGCAAGTCATACCCCTGTACAAATACGGACATGTTTGGGCACCAAGCCAGGCACTGAAACATTAGCAACTGTGACTTGTCAGGTGAGACAAGATCAATCAGGCCAGGATTTGGAGTTCAAATCACTATTGAAAATAGAGCTTCCTGGGAGCTAAAGCAAACTAAATTAAAGCACAGGTATTCACACTGCCAGAGCATCTCAAAATGAAATTTAAAGGGCTTCTTCACAGAGATCGGAGGGTAATGCAAACAAACGCCCATGAATATTTGTTCACATTTTACAAGCCTTTGCTTTGGACATTTTCACCCGCCTTCAGTACTTTAGTGTGTGCTCAAGTGATCTACATTTCATGGTTCAAAAGCCACAGCGTTTCAGTGTTCACTGAAAATAGGTTGTCTAACATTTCCAGTCGGGGAGTAATACCAGACGATTCCCCCTGCTCAGCTGCATCTGTTAAGACAGTCCAACTCCTGAATTCCATACCAAATGAAAATTGGAAACTTCCTTTCTCCTCAGACCACACTAGTTTTAGCAAAGGGACCTGCTTAGTGTTTTCAGAGTAGTGTTACATTACTTTTTTTTTTTTTTTTTCCTTCTATGCTCATCTCAGTCAGGGCTGAAGAAAGGTCAAAAACTCAAGTCTCCCATCACGATGGCCCTTTGCTACTTTATCCCTAATACCGATTCCTCCCTTTACGCTCTCTGTGCTAATCTTCGCTCACTAACCAGTTGATGTGCCTACGCATCCTGTACAATGAGACACACTGGCAGCTGTCACAGCATCACTGAACCTATTGTTTGATGTGGTGCATGCGTACTCTTTTCACAGCACTTTTACCCTGCCTTTTCATCACATTCAATGCGAATGTACCACAAGGAAGGAACAGAATTTCAGTTTAAATCAGCCACTGTTATATACTGACGACAGTTCTGGAACAGACATTTTATCCCTTATTGTTCTTCTTCATAAGAAAAACACATTGCCTTCCATAAATCTTTTCTGTGAGTCCACAGGGTCATCTATTTGCCAAAAGAGCAATTATTGATTATTCCCAGTCTACAGCTTCTGTCGCTGTTCCTGAAAGTGTATGTCCGTTTCTAATCAGAGCTAAGGTTATGACATGGCTTTTGTCATCTGCTTTCCCGGAAAACAGCAATATCCCAACAGTATCCACAACCAATGCAGTGGTGTAAAGCACGAGAAAGAATGGGTTCTTAGTGAAGGATCTTCTTTTATTAGAATCCCATATTTTACCCAGGTTGATGCCCTGCATATCAGTCAAATCAGCTGCAAGTGCAGTCCATCCTCGGAGTCCGTCTGAGCAGGAATCTCTGCCAACTCTTTCTAGCACATTAAGGCTTAGAGGAAAAATTAAGCAGTGTTTCAAAATACCAGTTAGGCATAAGACTTAGCCAGGCATTTAGAGTAATGATCGATTGCTTGAAATTTCAAATCTGGGTGTTCTGATCATTCTTGCTCACCACATAATCACATTCTCTCATCAAGGGACAGCAAAAGACATGGATCTGCTAACTGATGTTCCGAGGTTTTATATGAAAACCTCAGCCGTTGCTGGGACCGGCTGGCCCCGGGAAATGCCAGTGACACTCCTTCTTAGATCATTAGCTTGAATCAATGATGATGGTTTGAAGGGGCCACTGTGAAATGAGTTTCTAATAATAATCATGCATACAGACAGCACTTCGGAGTGGGCTGGGATGCCCCATGTCAGCCTTTACTTTATGTTCATGTGTTTAATCCCCCTATCAGATAATTCACACCCATTTAAGAGTACCAGCCAGGGAAAATAAATCCTCAGATAACCCGCACAGTCAAATAATCCACCAAATCAGATGTGGAGGGATGACCGGGGATAGGGAAACTATTAGGAAAAAAGGCGCAGACCGTGGGAGTCAGCAGCAGTAGAGCTTGTAGAAGAAAAGGGATGCTGAGGTAAATGTCCCCTCATCTTATCCATAAGTGTGGGCAGAGACCACGCTGCTCCCAGAACATTTTGGCTTGGTTTTTTTTTCACAGAGAATGAGCAGCCTGTCCATGAGAGAATGTAATACTATATGGAATAAATGAGATTTGAAAACTGCATATTTTTCCACCCACACTACAATGGGCATTATTGCCGGCAGCCAGCAGTGGGAATAGCTGGGTAGACAACCAGCCTTAATTAGGAAGAAGGCATATTCTTCTCAGGAGAAAGTCAGGCTTGCAAATGTTTGCATTGAGCACATTCCATGGACTTTAGATGTAGCATCATTTGCAAAGCGAGGTCTGATTGAAAATGAGTACACTGTAGGGCATCATTTTCAAAACCCTGCACAGGATATTCCTCTAGACAAGCAAAGGAGGACAGGTTTTCAGGTGCTGTTGCTTCTTACTCTATGAATGGTAGGTGATGCATTCATCCAAAATACCAAGTGTCAGAAACAAGGGCCACGACGTCTGCAAGGGCTGAGCCCTCTGAAACATCACAGACCCCTGAGCTGGCATTTGAACAACTCAAGCTGAGCTGGAAAATTGTTCAGGTCTCTGTTGCTGGGTTCCTATGTGGCCTTGGCATGTGTGGCCAAGCTTGGTCGGCACTGATGCTGGGAATGAGCAAGTTGGACTGTCTGTGTAAGATGTAAGCAATTACACTTCCTTAATTCACAATGATGTTATTAAGGGAACTTCCTTTAGGATCACAAGGGATTAGGAAGGCCAGATCGATCAAGAGTTCCACAAGCAAATATGGCCCCTCGCTCTTGACACATCTCCAGTTGACCCTCAAGAGCATTAGTCCCTCACGGAGTCCACCGCTGCCTTGGCTGCCAGAGCTGAGATAAGGGAGATGGAAGAAGTTGTTGCTAAAAAGCATTTTGCAAAAGGATTTCCCATGTAAACTCAACATTTGTAGAACAGTTTTGATGCCGTTCCTGCATTTGTGTTGTTTTTAGAAAGCTGTTTGAAAACAGAAAGCTGATTATTGTTCATGGTGAAAAGCTGAACTGTTGTGTTGTTTATCCTGCTTTGGAAGTGTTTCGGCTGCAGACATCTGAACCTGGCTCCATTTCACTTCTGTACGGCTTCCAGCCTCCCCGGGAGACAAACTCACACACACACAGCCCTGTCCTCTGCCCTCCCACCAGCAGGCTGCCACCAAGCCAGGAGGTGCTGCTTCCTCTAAAGTAGTCATCAATGTCAGCACATGCATCCACTGACAGATGGAGAGTGAAAGTCATGAAAAAAACCAGCCCTGCCCCAGAGATCAAATCCATCAGCTTCCCGCCATGTCTCGCTCCTCTTGCTCCCCCAGGAACTGACTTCCTAAGTTCCCCTGGAAGACGAATCTCCCTACGGCCAAAGCACAAAGCTGCCAAGAAGCTGGCTGAGCCGGGGTTTTGTTGTTTCACACTGTAATTACACATTAAGATTAGGAATGTTTTTCTGGTGGTTTTTTTTTTTTTTTTTAGAGGCAGCTGAGTCTCTCCGGCCTGTCCCATCCAGATGGTGCTCCAACTGGATGCGAATCTTCAGACAACACTTTTCAAACTTGAACTAAAAACCCAACAACAACAACAAAAGCCGTTAACTGAGTGAATTCTGTGCCTGTGAAAGAAACACAGCTGCGAGAGGGCGGGAGAAAAAGAGCCCAAACCCCTAAATGCCTCAGGTATCTGTAAGAGACACACAGACCTGACTTGTGGTGGCTGGGGCCCGGGTGGCACTCAAGGGTCAGGATCCGGCCCCTCCAGTCCTTGCAGGGCACGTGGAGAGAGGCCGGTGCCCCAGGAGGTGACAGAAGCGATCTGCACGCTGGGCAGGAGCTCCGCAGAGGGGGCCAGAAGGAAACAACAAGCACAAGCGAGCGCCATAAATCCTCCTGCTGTGTGGTGCCTGGAGCAGGGCTGGACAGAAGGCTCCTCCATCCACACAGGCCCTTGTCCTTGGACTTGTTTCTACTTGTATGTCAGGATGCTTTAACAGAAATCCCATGCACGCGCCTGGACAGAGAGATGCTGCCCCCAGGCTCCCTCCTGCCAGAGGGAGGTCCTGCCTGCTGAGCTCCACAGCCTTGAGGCCTCTCTCACCCTCCTCCTGAGCCCAAAGCTCTTCCATTCCTTTCTACACGGGAGCACGGACCTGAGAGGAAGATGCTTCTACCCCAACCACCGCCAGGGGAGGCAGGCCAAGAATGTGCTTCTTGGGTTGGGAATGACATTGATTGGGATGCCCTTGCTTTGGGGGTAGGAGTTCGTCTAAAAGATGATTCCACGAAAGGTGCCACCTACCTCCATTTTCAGAACAAAGCCGTTACATCTGATTTTGGGGAGAGTCTCGCCATGCCATGGGGTACCATCTGGTGAGAGGGTGTGGGTCAGAGGGGCCCTTTGCAGCACCACACTGTGGTTTTGGTGACGGTGGGGCTCCAAGGCATGCTGCACAGGGCACGGGTCTTAGTCTGGGAGCTCAGACCTGGGTTCGAAGTAAAATGTGATACAGTCCCTCTAGAAGTTGACATAGGTTGTTGTTTGATTTCGGTGGTTTTGTGGGTTTTTTTTCCATTTAATCTCAGAAACAAGAAAGGGCCATGGCCAAGAAGCTCTGTTCATCAGAACTGAATCAAGACCATGAAGTTGTGTAGATAGGAGTTGTTGTTGGAAGCAAATACTGATTTTTGATCCTACAAGGTAAAGGATTTCCACCCCTGAACTTCCTGAACACCCATGCAGCTATTTGCACCAATTCGTATCTATGAGTCCAGAGCCTGCAGAGCCAGCATGATGCCTGCCTGATGCAAGAATAGCAGGCTAGTACATGACAATCCAGAAGAAACTAAATTTGAGCTCCTTTCAGATTGCCTACTGTGAGATTATAAAGGAAGCCCCTCCATCTAAATGGCTTCACGTTAATTTTCTTCATCTGTTTCACACTTCCTCCCCTTTATCTCCCCACTTCTCCAACAATACAAACGATGTTGGCTTGGACATATTTTCTCTCCAGCAGTTCAATAATTTGGAGACAGCGATGCATCAGAGCTCTCTGTTGGAAAGCACATTCAAACATTTACTATTCACTCCTACGCTGATTACTCACTCAGAGTGCTTAAAAAAATAATAATAGCAACATTAAAAACCAACAAAAATACCAACCTAAAACAAAAATGGGAATATGGAAGTGTACAGCATTAAAATAAACTCTGGCTCCCTTGCCAAACTCATTAATAATTTTGGCTTTCCAAAAAAAAAAAAAAAAAAAGATTTGGATTGCTCTGCTCTTCAAGTATCAAAACATCCAATTAACACAGCTAATTAGCGTCACAAACAGCAGTCAAAAGAATGGTAATTTAGATTCAGGATTTCAAAGGTTTCTTAATCCCAGGCCAATGCAACTAATCTCTCAGAGGCTGAAAGTGTTTTGTTATTGCAATGCAATTGTATAGCATCCCATCAATTAGTGGCATTGCAGGGAACACTCGCTTGCATGATTCATTTGTCTAATCAGAATAAAAAAAAAATATAAAAAAAAAAACAAACGGCGAGGGGGACAAAAAGGAACAGAGAAATCTAGCTCCTTAAAATATGCAGTATCAAATTTTCCAAATAATTTATACCATAGCTGGAAATGATTGTGAATAACACTATGTCCTTCCCAAAACCGAGCCAGCAGGCTGAAGGGTTTTTGCTAGTTTTTAAGAGATTAATAGGACAGTAAAGCCAGCCACACAAGTGATATCAGCTGGCCTGCAATCAGATGTGTTGGCTGATATGAACATTTTCTTCGAAGGGAGAGAGGAAATATATTTGAATGAAAAGATCCCTTTCTTGCCAACCTTCCCTTTCTGCAGGAAACACACAAAATTGTTAAGATTCTCAGCAGACAGACACTGTAACATCCTCATCACAGTCAATTGCACATTATCCAGGGATTTGACCCCCAAAGCTCCTGGCAATCCCAAAGTCTGCCTCATATCTTACAACGTCACTCGCATTTCCAGAAGCCCACTTTTTCCATGTGGGATGGGAACGGAAGAGCACTCAGCAGCACTGCTGGGGTCACTGTTCTTGTCTTGGCTATGGAACTCAAGTTACCAAATTAAGATTTGAAGGTGTATCTGCAATACCCAAACATCTCTGCTTGTTCAGCTCTTGCATCAGCTCCATTTTAAGGGTAAAGTCCAGTGGAAAAGGAGCAAGGCCCAAGTTCAGATACAAACTTTCCCTTAATTCGCCATGTTTCTCTGTAAGTTGTAGTCCAGCTCAACCATAGTTTCTGATGAAAACTTTTAAATTTTTACCTTCTTCCATACTCCACTGCCTGACCCTACCCAAAAATGTTGCAGTCTTTTGGCCTTCTGCTGAATTTATCTTTAGTTCAGATTAAAAGGCTTGAATTTCAGACTACACCTTCCCCAGCACCAACATACTGGGATGCCTTGCACCTAATCCTTGCTCTGGCCTATAACTTGACCTTGCAAGTCACTTGTGCCTCAGCTTCCCTGACTTCAAAACAGTGCTAAGTAGTTCCAGACCACGCTCCAAAGGGATGCACAGATGTACAATAATGTTGGCACATTTAAAAAAGAAAACAAAGTACTACCCGAGCTCTGTAATCAAACCGTTATATTCTAAGAGCATGACAAATTGAGGGGATGATATCAAAGAAGACGTTTCAAAATAACAGCGGTAAATCACAGATTTACTTTAACAACCTCTATGCAGAACTGAGCTGTGTAGTACAGCCCACACCTGGGAGAACTAGAGCGATCCAACTGTGTAACAACAATGCTTTTTGCTTCTAGCGCATGCACACACTGACCCATACCTCCTCACAACAGGGCCTTTACGCTCCATTTCCCGTCGGGTACGTAGCCATCTTCCAAACCATCAGCATTTCTACCTCAGAGGTAGCCGAGGGCTTCACAGCTCCGGATGCTTTTATTCTAGTCACAAAATGGAGTCTGTGCTTAGAAGAGGCTGGGGGTGAAATGCGCACTACAAAGTAGTTGGTCCTACCCGTAGTATCCTTTCTTCAAGTCTGGAAAAAGAGATAGAAGTCCTGAAAGCAAATGGGCTTGAATCAAAACAAGATCAAGCAGTCGGAAAACAGATTCTTCGTGACAGGAGGGAACCTTTGCCTGCCCAAGTCCTAATTTCTAGCTTCTGTACTGGATCTGCCATATGACTGCACTTAACTAGATTGCATTGAACAAGACAACCCATGAGCAGAACAGGCTCTGTAATGAGTTAAGTGCATGGCCAAATCTAACTGAAGTCAAGAACAGGGAACATACAAAAGCTGGGACCGCTCTCTACATGAGCCCGGTAAGTGATCCCAGTATCAGTTCTGATCCAGGCAAAGTAGGTATAAAAAAGGTATTCAGAGGTGAAAAAGTTAATGTACAAATACAGTGTTCACTCTCGAAACCATTACCATGTTTTAAGGCATAAAGCACTAATGAAGATGTATAGACTCAATCTCATGGACTTACAGACTGAATCTTTGCCTCACTTACATTAAGCTCTGGCTGCTCTTGCCCACTCAATCATCCTTAACACACTCATTGGCATCAACCGCTTCTTTTGTCCTATACAGACAGAGATCCTCATATGCTGCAAATTTTGATACAAAGTCTAAAGAATGGATAATTATTAAAGGGCACTTTATTGTAACTGGACTCTGTACCGTCTGCGTTAAGCTGTTGCCATTTTCTCAAGAAAAATTAGGAGAAATAAGACCTTTAGGAAGCCCAGACAAAGCAAAAAAATTCTCTGAACAGCATCCTTGATTAATGCATTTTATTAGAAACGGCCCAAATGGGAACCTTATCTGTGAATTCTTTCACTGTTTCAGGACTAAGGAATTCTCAAATCAAAGTCTGCCTGAATTACTTTCACAAAAGAATGAAGTTTAAAAAAAAGAGAAAGAAGGAATTTATATTAATTTCTGGTTCACAAAAGTCAAAAAGCTTACTAGTCTTGCAGGGTATCCTTGGTAAAGAGGGTGATACCATAGGAACACAGAAGGTATTTCTTTAAAACTACTGAATTCCAGAGCCACCAAATCACTCAATAACACTAGGAACGCTGACCCTTAACCCCCCCAACATATCCTAAATCTCAGTACCATTCAGCTAAGCCGACACTAAGGTAGGACACTCTCTACAGCACATATGCATACAGGTGACAGATGGAACACAAACACTGAAAAAACTTTGGGAAAACAACTCAAATTCTAAGCATTAAGTATTCAAATTATGTGGCACTTCAACTGTTGTTCGACTACTGTACTAAGAACAATTGCTGTCAAACGATTCAAGGCACCTTCTGGTTCTGCCTCAAAGGAGAAAGTCGTATTTTGATCAAGATGGTTCAACATTTTTCACCTCCTGCTCCAGCTTGATAACAGAGCTCATGGACAAAAGAGAATGAAAAGGTAGGAGAAGTTATCTCAAAACAACACTGCGAAAGTTAGCGGGTAGCTGGAGAAGTTAGGTTTCATCCGAAATTCTGCTTCGCAGCCTTACTGAAGATCAAGCAGTAAGGCGCGCTCTTACGGTTTGGCTAAAGAAACCATGACAAAGCCTGTGCTCATAAACACATATACTCTACATACCTTATAGTCCAGCAAATCAATGATCAAAATTGAAGCATTGCTTTTCCTGTGAAATCTGCCCACATTGTTTTCCAAATCTCATGCTCCTGATGTACAAAATGGAAAGAATATTGGCCTTCCTTCCTCAAGCAGTCTAAAATTAATGAACATAAAAGCATTACATAGGAGCTCAGAAGTACTCTTTATATAGGGCACATTTACTATCATTTTTTCACCTTGTCCTTTCTAGATGTATTTGGTAACGTGCAATAGATTCATAGCAAGAAAGAACCTTTGTTTGACCAGAAAAAATGTCTCGAGGTCTGGACTTCCTAGTGTTAGTGAGCCTAAGTCAGGTGTTGAAATATGATCTTAGCATCGTTTCTATGTATATTAGCTCAGAGTTAATAGATAGGTACATAGATCTACATTACAATTAATAAGCCTAGCCAGGGAAAAGTAGGTCCCACAGCACACCTTTCAGAAGCAAGCCGTTATTAATCAGCATTTTAACGAAGCATAATTACAACAGCTTATGGCTCCCACCAGGTAAAGCAATAATTATAGGTGCAACCAAATAAACAGGGAAAATAATTACCTATTTCTCAGAGCTAATATTAATTTAACCAGGCTTGGAGTGATGGCTAGACAGACAGCTCAGTGCTTTCACACTGCCAGCTAGAAAAACTGTTCCGATTATAACAAAGATCACAGTTGCCATTGTCAAAGAGGGGGGAAGCTACCCAGTCTTTTTAATCTCCAGGACACCTTCCAGATTTCAAACAGGCGATGCGGTTATTCATTGGGCAATGAAATTCTTCCCGTATGCGCTGTCTTATGAGAAGCAAAAAGAGGTGAAACACCCTGGCCTGACACACACAGCCATGCTGGATGGACAGTGTGAAAATACACAGTTCTGAGCAGGGTGAGGTGGCCCAAATTGAGAAAGGGTCCCAAAACCATCTGGGTTATCTGCAATGACAGGGGATTGGGTTCAAGGAGGCTGTCTGCTTACAGTGCTGGACAGTAAAGCAGACAACTTTGTGCACTGACAGACACGTCCAGACAGACGATCCAACGGCAGCCATGCAAAGGGCGGGCAGGACACCATACTTCCAGGGACTCGCTTAACTGCTTGACAGGAAGGCTAACCACCGGCAGAGGAGGTCCCCGAGTTAGTCCTGCCCCCATGACTGGCTCAGAGTAAATGGTGCCGTTCGGATGGATCAGCGGAAATCATTTAATAATTACTTTCCAGGGCAATTTCTGCTCTGCTGTACTCTCTATCCGTGGAGAGCAGCAGACGCAGACACATCAAGTACCACTCTAATATCTGGAACACTCCAGGCTTCCTCTGGATTATGGTGGCTTGTAAGCACACCCCCTCCTGGACTCAGTGAGGCTTTCTGATTGCATTGGGGATCCCCCACTGCATTGACACTCTGCCTTTTGCAAGCAAGTCCCTAGCATATTAAATAAAAACAAACCAAAGCTTTTGAATTTCTTTTCATGATGCTCCCATCTCACTATGGAAACACAAATAAAATACAGAGGTTGATGATGATTTATTGCACACAGATGAAAATACCTACAGCCTAGTGGTGTTTTTGATTCCAGATCTAATACTGTTAAATATTAATACCTTAATGATTCTAATACATGCTGGTTTAGCCTGGTGATCCAAAGGAAGGAGGTGGGGGTCAGGGAGTGTGGTGGAACGCCGCCAAGCACAGGCTATTCCTCCAAAGAGCTGGAGACTGCAGCATGGAGGCAGAAACAGGGAGGGAAAGCAGGCAGGTAACAGGCATAACACTGCGCAAAATCACAAGCCGCTGGGTCAAGGCTTAGACCAAATGATATTGCGAGTGATGCCATTACGACACAATCTCACGGTATGGCTCTACTAAGACAGATTTGTCCTCAGGCCACTTTCCACCCCTCCGAGTGTTTCAGCAGCACTGTTTCATTGGGTTCTCCAGTGTTTCAGAACAAATTACGCCCGTAAACAGATTTGTGGCAACACTTCAGGCTGAAAGACCAACTATGCCTTTGAACAGCATCGATTCCTCAGACTGATACAAGTCAGCACAGACATGTCTGACTCCATCAAAACAACAGGGAGGAGTGAACCAACTATTTTGTGTCTTCGCCAAACTGGTTCACTAAACCAGTTCAAATCCACAGACCTTCCTCCCTTCTCCCCGAGTGTTGTAGTGTTGGGTTGTCCGGGTGTGGGGGGCCAGGCTCTGCCAAAAGCACGCACTTCACGTTCCGGAGTGAAGCATCCTTTGCTAGGGTTGCTTTGGTTTAATCATCAGAACAGCTCCTTCATTCTCATTCTCCCTCCATTCTTTTCTTCTCAAAAATTACCAAGCCTGAAAACATTCAGTTGTGTTTCATATTTAGCAAAGTGACTTTGCGCATCCGTACTGATGTCAGAAAACAAAGGAAGAAAAGTAAGGCACTTGCCAAGGACAAAACTAAAAAAAACCCAAGCAAAACAGGAAACCATAAAAAGGGAGGGGAGGATTTAAGACATTTCTGAAATGAATAAAAACACAGTGACACAAACATTCTTTAAGAAGCCATGTTCTCCTAAGGAGCTCCAGAACTAATCGGTTGGGAGAAGATTTTATATGTTTCTAAACCAAGTCTCAAAGCCTTTTTAGCTTCACCATCACTAAATGGAAGCTTATGCCACTGTAATTTGGGCTTGAATTGAAGACATGAATGCCAATAGAGTCAAGAGGTTCAGATACAAGTGGGTTGGAAAATTTACCCTGAGGGATGGATTTTACCCCTTGCAAAAGCTCTAAAGCAAGGATTATACATATTGCCAAAAGCAGGATATTTAAACCCCTCAGGCAACTCCTATGTAATTTTATTATTCTTTTAATTTAATTTCTTAAAATCTCTTTCTCTCCCCACTCCAAACAGTGACCATGAAATAATGCACTGGAAGAAGACGTGGTTGGGCCAAATTCTCATCAGCTGAAGCACTCTAAGCTCGATTTGAACTGACTGGGTGCCTGCGCGAGGCTCTGAATCGAGTACTTGCCCCATGTAAAGCATCTTTTCCTTGCAACAGAGGGAATTCAGGGTCTCAGGGCCTCAAATCCTCCTGCTGCCAAGAGAGCCAAAGGCCTTAATTGAAAGGAAGATGGGGAGGGACAGCCAACCTCCTGCCCTGCTGCCTTCCCTTTGCATGGCACAGAATAAATAAGGAAAAGGCTACTACTGTCTACGCAGTACTTGAAAGCAATGGATACGTCACCCAGATGTCTGGGTTGCTCACATGGGTTTTTTGAACCTAAAATGCTGTGCCAGGGATCCCTTCAGGCCAGATGTGCAAAGAGAGCTAAAACATCTACAAGCAGTTAGGATGCAATCAGAATTCCTAGGACATCACTAGAACTAAAAGGCGTTCAAACCCTAGATGTTCTACAAAGTCTTGGGAGAAAATTTTCTGCCTTTTAAATGCCTCTAAAAACCTTCACCCGTCTTTTGGCTCAGTTCACCTATTTTAAGTATAGTAATAAGCATCATCGCTGTCTCAGTAGTGCACTATGACATTTCCTGAAATACATTAGTCAACTCTCATGAGAGGGCCAAGGGGCAGAAAGTTCTTTACATAACTATTGGTGAGGAGGAGAACTCATCCCATGCTAACTGTGGTTACATTTCACAAGAAAAAGGCTCAAAGTGAGTATATGAAATGTCTTAAGTATACAGTTTCTATTCAGCTGCTGTCCAAAAAATGTGAAGTCCCCATTGAATTTCCCCAAAATCTTTCTCCTTGGAAGCTTATGTGATACTCCAAGCAGCTGTAGGAGTCTTTCCAGGCAATTCAAATTCAAAGCTCCTGCTGCTGGCTGCCTGAGTCACTTTTACAAAGGTTTTCCATGCCACTTTATTTTGAAGGATGTTACCTTAACTTCAAATTCCAAGAAGAATAATACAGGAAGGGTTTTGCTTAGCCTGGATGTAAGTTTAATGCCTGGCTGATCAAAGCAGGCGCTCTCTATCCTGTGCAATATCTGACTTCACAGAACTACACTGGCAAAATAGTCCAGTGCTTTCCACAGAGAAGGAAAAACGTACTGGAACAATGTGAGTACGTGAGGGATTAGCAAGGATGCAAAAACATCCATCACTGAACCAGATACTGCAAAAGTTGGACAAATCCAGGGAAGAGCTGGATAAACTCCTCTGCAGAAAGAGAAGCCTGAAGTCCAAGACAGCTTTACCCAGCTGGTTTCCTTATCCTTATACTAGATAAGGAACTGGACCATACAGTGAATCAGCAAAGTTATCTCTTCCTGCACTCACAGACTGGCAAGTACATAGAGGAGTTACCTTGAGGACCAAATTCGCCTTTTTTTTGGTTTAAGCGGTAAATGGAAAACATGAATAAGGTACCTAGAGTCATCAGCGTCCCTTCCCATCCCTCTGCCTCATCTCCTGAGCTACTGTGGCCTTGCAAGAGGACCATGTGGGGGCTCCCCCGCCACCATCCAACACGACCTGACAACCAGACATGTGGGAGCTGCACGGTGACAGCGTCCACAAAGGGACTTGTGGGGCTGGGACCTCACCCGTTTGGCTCAGAAGTTGGGCCGCTCTCAAGCAGAGCACGCAATCGAAAAGAGAGCTGCCACCCTCATCCAGCTCCCCTCTCTCCCAGGCTACGCAGCTAGGCTTACAAAGAATTGCAGGGGTTTTTTTCAGGTCTACAGTATTTTCTGTAAAAGCCTAGGCTCTGGGAGCCATAGGATTATTTGAGGTTTTCCCGGCATTCATTAAAAAATGCAATTGTAGGCTTCACAGTTGGAGAGAAAAGCTTAATAATGCAACTGTACGGAGACCTAAAAATAGACTCAAAAAAAATTTAAAAGACTCCCAAATACACCTGGCAATGCTAGATTCCAGATTCACTGGCGCATTCACTTGTACTTTGAGCTTTTCTTGCACACACAGGGAAACAGAAGAGAGAATTTAAAAAAAAAAAAAAATTAAGAGGAAAACATAACTGTAAAAGCTCAAAAACATTGAGGCAAGAATGAGGAGAAGACGCAGTGCCAGAAATTTAACTCATTTACAAAACCTGCCTGGGCTGCCAGGGTCCCTTTAACTGAACACACTCAGCACAAAAAAGAGTCTACGTTGTATGCAATGAAAATGCTGATGAACGTCATCACTGTGCAAGGGCTTTAAAATTGATTTGTGGGGGGTAGGAAGATTTTGTTTCACCTTCCTTAGTGGGGAAGCCAGACAGAGCTTTAAGCTTTATTGACTCTGGTATTCTAATCACAGTTGCTGGGCTTTCAACCTGTTCCAGAACTGGAGAGAGGTTTTCTTCTCTGTATGACTAGATACTGTAGCATGGTCGATTCTGTGCTGAATTGAAATTCATCAGAGCCTGCTTTGTCTCAACAGAGTAATAAAAGCCTAAAACGTTATTATGCATGAAATAGTTGTGGAGCTGGTGAAAGGGTTGTTTTTTCCCCTTGTTGCAAAAAGGGGAGGGAGAGGGGAAATATCTGACCTGACAATAAAAAGTGACTGAAAGAAAGATAAGTCTTATATAAAATTGGCTATACCTGCAAAAATGTGTAAGGGAAGCAAAAGCACCAAATGGATCTCAGAGAAGGAGCCCAAAGAATGAGACGAGAGCATTGACAAGACTCGGTGCTGCTCAGTGCAGGGGACAGCTAAAATCCATCTCTGCTCATAGATAACCCAGTGTTTAAATACAGCCACAGTCTGCACGTTTAGCTCCTTTCTTGATCTTCTATGTGAAACGTTAGCGGGCACTCCAGGGCATACCGCAGCAAAACCGTGCTCCCCCTGGCTCTAATCCTGCAGGGAATTATGCACTCACTTTCCCCAGGTCCCAAATGAGCATTTGTAAAAGTTCCTCATAGGATCAAAAGGCCTCAGCAAGACTTATCTTTCCTAATATAAACTAAATCGTAAAAATATATGCACACAGTCAAGATATGGCTGAGGGTGGGAGCGAACCGCTGTAACAGGTCAAGACACCTTGGTCTTTAGAGGCTCATCTCTCCCACCCTACGCATTGCCTGCTGAATACCTGGGATTTAGACAGCGTTTTGTGCTCTTTGAGGCAGACAGGGGGTGATACAGTAGTGTTAAAGTCTGGCTGCACAGGCAGTGGAAAGGGGACACTAAGCCAGGCAGTTGCGGATGAAGGGCACACCCTGTGCCGCCTTTCTCTCTGACTGCCTATTAGAGTTAATTAGCAATTAAGTACTTGAATTATATACAGTTGCACAAAAGACGTATGCATACACACAGAGAAGTACCATGCGCTAATATATGCCTTCCGTATCTGCGCAGCGGCACGTACACGGAGAATGAAGACACAGGAGGAAACTTCGACCTTGCTGAGCTGGGTGGGAGTTTGGTGACCGGCTTGGGTGGCACCCAGGCTCTGCCCGTGGCTGTTGCCCAGAGAGACCCTCACCCCAGTGGCAGCTCCATGACGGAGCTGCCTACACGTACATCTCAACACACCTGCAGGGCCAGAGGCAGGCTCCTCTGGTCCACACCTGAGCCAGGTGGGTAACGTTAGCTTTAAAGCCACGTTAAACATCCTTGAGCCACTAAACGCTTCTAAGAGTTTGAAGGAGGTAAGAACAGGGTCCCAAACGCATGCTAAACAAACCCACAATGTCTGTGTGCTTTTGTAAATAGCTCAATACAAACCACACATTGTTTACTCCCCCCCCCCGAAAAAGAGGCTTATGAAAGTGCCTGGATTCCGACCCCCTCGAATCCTCTCAGAGGGGGGCTTTCAAAGCAATAACTATTAAAATGTTACTGCCATTTGTCTAATGCAATTCCATGCTCCACATCCATCTTTGGAGAGCTGACTTTCATTAACACTTCAAAAATAATTTAAGGTTTTCGCGGTGAAGGTTAGAAACTTTTCACAGCTCAGAGCTAATAGCTCCGCTGTTTACATGCTATAATGTCTTGATAACCTTTTCAAACACACTGTGGCCGGCAGCTGGGACCTGTCCCTGCTATTTTTGTTCCCAGAATGTAACAGCAGAAACGCAATGACTTTGTGCCCCTGAAATGGTCACATTTCTTCTCTTTAGGCTTCGCTTCCATTACAGCACTAACAGAAAGGGCCTCACCTTTTCAAGAGGCTCCTGATGTATTGAAATACAGCCCTGGCTGTCCTTCCCCTGGAGAAATGAAACAAGCTGATTGTCTCACTGGAAACCCAGTTTCAGGGGGCATAGGAAGAGGGCAGGCAGTCTGCCTTTCCTATCTGGGGCTGCCTTGGAGAAGGCCATGAACCTGTGTGAACTGTTTTGCCTGGAAGAATAAGGATAGGATTCTTGTTTTCAGGTGCTGGATGGACAAAGTCGTAATCCCACAGCGTTTATTCCGACACTGCAGCAAAACAAGTGCTGCAGCTCTCTTACTTTGCTTTACTCGAGTTGTGTGCAGATTACAAATCCTTACTGGAGATATGGCAGGCTGGCAAACAATAGCTGAATGCCGTGGCATCCACAGGCTAGAAAAAAGCAGGAATGTCACTTCCTCTCCAGTCTCCTGCCCGCTCAACAGCTGGAACGATGCTCTAGTATCTACGTGCCTTTCTAAAAACATCATGCAGGTCTAATTTCAGCATACTGTCCTTAAAAACACTGGGCCAAACAGTGCCCTCAGAAACAATTTACACCGAAATATTGAATCCCATGGAGAGCTCCGAGAGGGGTTTTCTCTCCCCTAAACCCAGAAGCAAATAAATGCAGCTGCTCCAAACTGATAGTGAGTAAAGGCCCTGAAGCCAAGAGCATGGGACCAGTCCATTCTTATTAAGTTAAATCATTAAAAGTCCTGGACAAGCTGTAAAAAAAAAAGAGACGTGATCAACTCAGTCAAATTTGCAGCAGACCTGGGGGCACATCCATGATGTTGTGTCTCCTGGGAGCTCTGACAGATACAGCCTTGGAGCAGTCATAAGCACCACAGCACGTGTTGCTAACAACAGGGTAAATGAGCCCTAAAAGAAATTGTTTTAATGATCATCTTTCTCCTTTTGGGCAGAGATGTGAAAGGCAGAGGTTGGTTTGTGTCAAGCTCCCTGTAGCCTTCTTGAACCCAATCAGAGACCAGATGCGGTGAAGGGAGGGATTGCAAGTTCTTCCCAGCCTAGAGAGGCTTCCAGAGGGCCCAGTGACTGTGAATGGCATGGGCTGCTGTCACCACAGAGGGCTTGGCCTTTGAGAGGTGGATCTGCACGTGGGATCCTAGAGAGCACGGTGTAAAGTATTTCTTGCTACTGCCAAGTCTCTGTAAGTCAAAGAGCTCTGTAGCTCAGGCTTCTGAACTCCATCCAAGTGCTTTTAATTTTTTGAGGTTGAGAAGTGATGACAAAAACTTTTAAAAGATTCCTTGGCTTGGAAGGAGAGGGAAGTAAATCAAAGGGTAAGGTATACATCATACAATTTACTGGGGCTTATTTAGGCAGCTTGGCTAAATACTCCACCGAAAGCTGCAAATTCAGCAGAAATTTTGCAAGGAGTTAGCGTAACAAATGAGAACAGATAGTGATCAGGCTACAGAACAGCAAAACAGAGTCATCGTTAATTAAGAGACCTAAACGATGAGACCCGCTGAATTAGGTCAGTGAATATGCCCCTTCCTGCTCTAGTTTCAGGTTGTGTAAATGACTTCAAGTGAGGTCGTTTTCAGAGTTCCTGCAGTTGCCAGTGGGGCCATATAATGGACGCGAGAAAAGCAGCCAAGAAATATCCCACAATTTAGATCTACTCTAGAACTGGGTCAACATACGGCAAAAGAAAATTAAAGTCAACAAATGCAAAGTAATGTTCATCGCCACACGATCCTTGGAACCCCTGCTAAGCCTAATTTATATAAATGGCTTAGAGAAGCTGACTACAAACTGGTTAAGCCTGCTGACAACACAAAATTGGGGAAGTGGACATGGAGAGGAAAGAAAAAAAGCAAGCAAAGAAATTCTACAGAGTCCTTAGCTTTGCTAGGTAATTTGGACAAGGTGCAGCAAATAACTCTTAATGTTGACAAATGCAAAAGGAATACAATTTATTTGCAAGATCTCAGGACAAAATGGGAATTGCCTTGGACTTCAGCAAGGGGAGGCTAAAATGGCTACAGCAGGAACACAGTACCCTTCTCTCACAAAGGCCAGGTGGCACAGCCGTGTAATTCATTTTTCAGCTAAGAAAGGAATCAAGGTGAACAACAACAACAAAAAAGCAACAACATTCAGGTTGCTTAAAGATAACCCCCCAAAAGCAACAAAATGGATCTGCATCTATTATTACATCTTTACAGCAAAGTCTTTAGCTGGCAAAAAACCTGCATAGCTAATACTCTGCAAAGCCTGAGCACAGGCAGGACCTTGATATAGGGGAACGCAGTAACCTTTGCGTGAGCCAGATGGAAAGGGGAGGGGGTTACTTCTGGGTTAATTCTGTTAAGGGCTGCTTTCTACGTTGCTTAGAAATTTCAGTCCTGTATTACACTAGCAGTCCTAGAGTACTTCGAAATGATAAGCTCCAAAATGAAAGCTGAGCCTTTGAGACGAGGTGTTTTTAGGGAAACGTGGCCATTACCTCAAGATTGATTCCAACGCCTCATACCCAAATGCGTGCAAGGATGGCTTCTTCCAAGCAATCAGGGCTTGAAAACTATACGCAGATGAGGTGGTGAGAGGACAATTTTGCAAAAGAACTGTCACACAGATTCTAACACTGTCCACTCCAGCACAGGCAACTGATCACACTGCAGGCTAGAGATACCAAGCCTGAAACTGAGAAGGGAGCAGAATCAACTTATTTTAAAAACAAAACTTCCCAGACTGTCCTCCATTTCATAAAAAATCAATAGAAGGTAACCCTTTGGAATACTATTGTTCCGTTCAAACATTAAAACCAGGCTGCACAATGCTTTGACAAATACACTACACAGGGTGTGAGAAGTGACTGACCTAGATACAACAAAGTGATATGTTCTGTAATAGTGAAATGAGCAGCGGGAAAACCTATAGGACTACTGTAGCCTATAAAGGGAGAGCAGATGAGCACAAGTTCAGAAAGGCACCTAAAAGGGAGGGAATAAAAAATACAACACAGATGACATCACAAGTGCTGTAGTCAAGGAAACATGTTTCATTTTTTTTCCCCTCAGTTCAGAGCAAGCAATCATAAAATGGACAAAAAGAGGAATTCAGAGCCGCTCCTGTCTTCTTCCTTGAGCTTATACAACTTTCAGGGACAATAAAAGGCAGGTTTAGTCAGTATAGATTTAGGATCTAATCTTCACAAAGGTTTGATCTTTCAATGTTCAGTTCATAGTAATTTTGCTCCTGACTTAAATGCGCATTGCATCAGGCCAAAAGTACACAGAGCAAAATCTACGTAGTGAGAACACCTTACCTGCCCTTTTTTGGGGTACTCTTTCAATCGCCGACTATGCGTTAGAATATTACATCAGCTACTCTAAGTTAAATGATTGCAATGTTGTCAAGGTGTTATGAGTGCATAGTTGAATTCCATTTTGAACCTTTTTATGAATGCCATCTCCTTTAGCGTAACAACCAAGAAGGCATTATATTTCTTACCCTAAGCTAAATACCTCTGGGCCACAGAACCTGCAGAAAGGTACAAATCTCCCCCTTCCACCGTCAGAGGTTTCTACTCCCCAAAGTTTGCAAAGCAATTAAGAGGATTTGCACACAAGCGTGCCTCGCAGCCTGCTAGACATCCAAAGAGGAATGGAAAGATCTTTTCCCTAATGCAATTCAATCACAAAGCAACAAGCAAGCCCACACCAGAAAAAAAGAAAATGGATGAATGACAGGCATTGCACTTTACCATTAGTTAACCAACATATTTAAAGATCCTAACTTATTTTACCATTCTTAGGGTAACATAAACAAGTTTATCATAGAATCCCCACTTCTACACACTATACTGTCTAAAGCGGATCCCAGTTATTTCCAAAGGTAAACTCAAAAAACTGATGCTTTGCATTTTGCAAATCACTCAACTTCTTCTTGACCCAGCGTCACACATCTGGTCACAAGGGGATGCCCATTCCTCTACTGCAGCGCACACAGAACCTGGAAAATCCCCCCACAAAGCTGTAGTTCAACACTGGGGAGCATTTGCCCTGTGCCAGGGCGTACGTGTGGCTGGGCAGTGATCACGGTACCAGCGTCAGCTCCACCCATCCAGTGGCATTCTGAGTCGGGAGAGGGGTGGCAATGCTGCATCACCAATGCAGGACTGGAGGAATCACGGTACATCTGCCCTCCAAATCTTGGGTGTTCACCTTACTGAGTAAGCCTGCCGCATGAGGGCATGACATGACCGATCAAGAAACAGTGTTGCTTTTATTGTTTGTAAATTAATTTCTTACCCCTCTCTTACAGAACGAGCTCGGGGAAAAAAAAATTGTTGTCTTCTATTTCCCTTTATCTTCTTACATGTTTCTGTTCCTTACAGATTCCTAATATTTGAGTCACTGCTGTAAGTAATATTTAGATACTAAATTGGGAATCACAAATAGATCAGTGGCTATTAAAGATGATGGCCTGATGCATCCTCTGGATCAAGAAGTTTTTGATGCCCCGATGGCAAAAACTGTGTGAATACTTCAGAGTTTCCTTTGCCTTATGTCTCCCAGTTTGCTTCATCTTTAGTACTATTCAGTAAAACTTTATTGCCACTAAAAGCTTTATCAAAGTGCATAGTGTTGCCTGAGGTCAGACCAGCCAAGTCTTGAGCCTCCTATGAACTGTTTTGATGCATAGAAAATCTGTCTTTAACAATTCCAGCCTCTCCTAATAGACTGGCCCATCTCTAAAGAACACTGATTTTGAAATATAATTAACCTCCGTGTATTCTGCTTTGTGCTGCAAACAGCACCAGGAAGAAAGATTTTTTTTTTTTTTTTTTTACCTGGTTCACTCTTAACTGTTAAATCATGATTCCTTTTATTACATTTTTGTGCATTTCATCCTAGTGGGACATGGAAACAAGTTTGGGTAGTTTCGTTGCCTGAATTTTCTGCTGCACACCAGCTGCCTGGTGTGGCTACATTCTCTGCACTGGAAGAGAACATTTATTTCCCATTTCTATACTGTCTCTACCACTTTCCTGAGGACGGAAAGATCTTTTCCTTAATGCAATTCAAAATAAATATAACAAAATATTTCTTCATACTGTATCTAGGCATTTTAAAGCCATTTTGGGTTGATGTAGTTACACATCTCCCAGTTTAATTCAGTTTTATATCTGTTCAGTCAAGCAGAAGCTTTGCCGAAGTGCACAGCATTGCTATGGAGAGGCCAGACCAGGTGGGTCTAGACCTTGTGCAGAGGGCTTGCTCGGGACACTGAATCCACCACATACACTGGTGACCTGTGGAACTCCTTGCTGCCAAAGGATCGAGGATGATAAGAGCGTGACAACATTCAAAAGAGAGAAGATGGCAGAGACAGATCTTGGAAACATGCTTTAGCCTGCAGACCATGGGAGAACGTGGCGTGAGCAGCTGGGGAATGAGGAGAAGAGAGAACCAGGAGGTTTAAGAGAAGACAGTGGACAAGAAGCTGCACAGCTCGCGAATAAAGTGTATGGGCCTTGATGACGTTCTCAGGTCACCCCGGGAGTTTACTGCCACAAGGGGGAAGGGGAAAGCATCAACAGCCAGCTTTGCAGGCTGGGTACAATCCTGCTCCTGCTTCTGCCCCTTGGTGGAGGAGTGGAGAAAGGATGGCCTTGCTGACAGGGAAATATGCACGCACTGTGTGCCCATGTCAGGTCCTCAAGCCAGCACAAACCCCACCAAATCAGCACTAGGATGCACACAAACCTGCCCACCCCCTTGCTGGCAGTTTCAGAGAAAGGCCCCAGGTAGCTCCAGACAGTGAGGATCAGCACAACACTTTCACTGCACCTTCTCTGTACCTGCAGCCAGTTTTGCACTGTTCATTGCCGAGCTGTTACAAGCACTAAATTCAGTCTTTCTCCCACACGCTCACCTTGTAATATCTGAACTTAGGATGCCTCCTCTTGTCATTCAAACTGGCTGCTCCGCTGCTCAGAGCTGAGCTAGCTGGAAAAGTGAGAGGCACGACCTGACATTCTCAACTTGCAGAATTTCTTCCACAAAGAAGGGATTTAGTACGTTTATTACCACCTCAATTTAGATGGAAAGACAAGGAGGCAGCAGCCACCCATGAGTCAGAATGGAATGAAGCTGGGCGGAGAAGGCTGGCGAGAGGAAAGTTGTCCCCCACAACCACCAGAAATGTCTGATCTTCCTCAGAGCTGCCCTGCTGAAAGTACCCTTTTGTTGTTTGCCCAAATGCAGCCATCACCAGCTCTCATGCCCAAAATAATTAGACTCATGCCATTTAAAGGAAGGACTTTGGCAGGTGGGAAACAGCAGAAGAAAAGCACAGCAAAACGCTATTCCCTGCCAGCCTTCTAGAGAGCAGTGATATGGGGCGGCAGTAATTCCCGACTGGAAAAAAAAACGGGATGGGACAAAGGGGACATGGGTTGTTGAAAAGGCCACAAAGGCTCAAGGTGTCCGCCTCGCTCATCTAACCTGCACGTCTCTCAAGCAGAGGAGCAAAGTGCTGTCTGTGCTGGTTTCCTGGTGGGCAGCAATGAAGGGAGGCAGACAAAGTGATATTTCTCTCTCTCTCTCTTGCCTTGAGCAGGTGCCAGCAGAAAGCTTTGGCAGCTGCCGAGTGTTGTGCTCTGGGAATTTCTGCAGCACAGAGTGTTGGTCTCACTGCCGCAGTTGGATGACACCAGACCTGGTGGTGACAATGAGCCTTACAAGGAGAAGTGAAGGTGTAAAAACAAGATGAAATCCAAGCTGTGTTCTTTTGAAGGGAAGAAAGCATTTACTGACGTCAAGAGCTGCAGCCAGTTCCATTTGAGGTGCGTGTTGTGCCCAAAATGAATTCGAGAGACCACAAATTCACCTGGAAGATTGATTTCATGGCCTGAGAGTCAGAATATTAACTCTGTCTCGCTCAACTCCAAAACAGTCCCTCTTTTTTCATTTGTGCTATCCTTTGCAGCCAAAGCCATCCCACCTTTTTCTGCCGAGGCTGGGAGAGCGCTGCGCCTCACCCCCTCGCAGCTCACCGGCGTCCAAGAGGCACTAGAAAAGCAATTAGCAGTGAGAGGATTAGGGAGCAGTGAAGTACGCGCGGTGCGGCAAGAGGCCGGGGAGGCAAGCGGGCTGGCAGGGCCGGGCTGGGCTCACCCGTCACTGCGCAGAGGACCATTCTGCCAGTCAGAAGGTCCCACAGCAGATGGGGCAACACCTGATTTTTATTCCCAAAGAAAGTAACAAGTAGAAAGAAAGATGGCTTTCTACAGAAAGGAATAAAAGCAATGCTAATTAAACACTGTGCCTGCCTCTCTGCTTTGGCTCCATGTGCTTCGTTGATCCGAAGGCTCCAGAGGTGACCGCAGGACAGGTTTCATCTTTGGTGTCACTCGGATGATTTTGATAGAGACACGGCAGGCTGATGCTGCAGGAAATTAGGCAACTTACTTGAACAAACTTGCACCCAAGATGCCAAACAGCCCAAATGTACAGTCGGTTCTTCATCATCCCCACAGTGAATGGACCAAACCTCCCTTTGGGTGACACCAAGCCCAATGCCCCACTCTGCCCACTGTCTCAACTTGATCCCACGCTTTACACATCATCTAGTGTCCTTGTCAAAGGGGAACAAACAAAATACATCCTGGGTGACCTGCGCTTCACCCAACTCATCCAATTACCCTTATTTTCAGTCCAGTTCAAACTTTCCACTACCTGGAGCAAATGAAGAGGCCATCAGCTCACCTAACGCCACAGGGAAAACATGCAGACCCAAGCACTTAAGCAGACCGAGAGCAAAGTGAGTCCTGGACAGGGGGAATCTCAGCTCTTGGAGAGGGGAAGCCTTTGCTGCCTCCTTCTTCCCTCCAGCCTTCTTCAAACACCCCAAACACACTGCAAAGCCAACACAGACAATACAGCAACCCAGGCGGAGGGCAGGAACAGTGGCATTTGCAAAGGGAGGGACACACGGCAGCAGAGAGCTTGGAGACAGGCTCCCACCAGGAGCTGGTCTTCAGCATCTCTGTTTGCCCTGCAGTGGTTTCTGAAGCGTGGAGGTGTTTGCAAACTCGCTCCTGCTGTCCCTGTGCCACAGCTCAGCTCCTCCAGGGAGATGGGGAGCTGATTAGGTCTCTGCATTGCCTTCCTCAAACACTCTCCCTCCTCAGCTCATTTTCTGTTGATGCGCCCAGTGTGGTTTTCTAGCTCCTGACAGGGTTAATTGGCAGGCCCAGTAGGGGAAATAAAATGTTTCAGCTCTGTGGTTGCTTTTTTTGTCCTTGTTTGCTCTTGAGGCTGTGGGAAAGCGCTAGCTCCTGAAGGGTTAAAGAGCTAGCACAGCAGGTAGCCAGCTGCTCTAGATCTCTACAATTTATTCCCAGCCCTTATCCAGGCCCCAGCACGCTGCTCAGGTGCAGGTTAAGACCACTACAGGGCTGACACACAACCCCTGCTCCTCACAGCCTGGGGCTGCAGGGAACAGCGGGCACAGGCCAGGGCTGGGGGGATGGCCAGGGGCGAGCTATCAGGCACAGCCACGGACACTAAGGGCCAGCTTGGACCCACCAGCAACGGGGCTTCTGTAGCCCTTTTGCTCTCCCTGCGGGGCTGGGCTTCCACAGAGACACAAGCCCCCTCCCAGCTTCTTCCCTGAAAGCACTCTCGTTCCTCTTCCATTTTCATCTGAGTTTCCAATGAAGATTTATTACTCTGAGTGATTACACTGTCAGACAAATGAGGGGGGAATAGGAATATCTTTTCGTCTTGCATTCCAGCCACTGGTCCGTTTGGCTCTCAGCAAAAAGAGCCAAGCTGGTTTTAGTCCCTTTTTCTTGCAGGTATTATTTATTTGCAGGCTGACAGCATGTGGGAAAACCCATCAAGAATCAAAAACCCCGGGGCATGAAGCTGGGTTATTATTCACCTATTTAAAACCTGGAAGCAACTGGGTGGTCAGTTAAGTGCGTGTAAGGCTCCAAGGCAAAGACTCCCTACCAGCACTGAAGACCAGTCAGACGTGGCGTGAGAAGCAACTGAGAACCGGCAAAAGGGGGCTGTGAGGAGACGGAAATGTCAAAGCAGAAGACAGTTGTAGTTGCCATCCCACACTCAGAAAATGGGAATTTTACACAAAAAGACAATCACCAAGGAGACGAAGCTTGCATGGATACACAAAGAGATTTTCCCAAGACCTGTGAGGTCAAGATTTATTTTTGCAGATTGATTTATCTGGGGGTGATGGTGGCCTTGTTTTTAATTTTCACTTCCTTGTAATAAGAATATTCGCCTGCCATGTGAGAATGCAACAGTAACACTGTGCTATACCTGGACGACAAGAACATAAACCCAGATGTAAATAAAAAGAGAACCCAACTAGTCCGATTTTGGTGCCCACCTGAGAGAAATGCAAGTAACAAACAGATGGCACCAAAAAAACCACCCCTCATGCTGGATTTCTGACGTTACTGGTTAGATTATTAAAATGGCAATCAGTAAAAACGGCAATTTCAATCAATCAACTTCGTCTCCTAAGGAGAAGCCACAGGAGGGAGAGTGAAGGAGTCAGATCTGGTTGTGCAGATTTAGGCAAATCGCTTTGCTCTGTATGCCTGTTCCATTCTCCTTTTCTCTCACTAGACTGTGTCCTAGCCCCGTGTCATCGTCTAGACAACGCCATTTCTCCTGCCCTGCGTCTTCATCCGAGAAAGGGCTGGGAGAGGAAAGGACAGGCACCGAGTCTGCAAGCTCTTCACAGAGCCACAGAATTCAGATCACCAAGTCTTAACATCCCTAGTCATCAGTGAACGGCCAGGAAACCCTCTGGCAAAATGTACCTTTTTTTCTTTCCTTATGTTGGTCCAACCGAGAACGACAACTCGCTATTCTGTTAGCCCAAGAAGCAGCAGCATCCTGCTCGGTGAAGCTGAAGGCTCGGCCCTTGCTGATGTACTGTGCGTGTCAGCGCAACAACACTTCTGCTCTCAGTTTGCTTTGACAAAATCCAGGAAATTGGACACAAATGCAACGTTAAAAAAAAAAAAAAACAAAAAACAACAAAACAAGCAACCACACACAAAACCTGTTGTGATGGCAAAGCTGAAAGCCTGCTAATCGGGAAACGCAGGGAGGAAAGGTTGTGCCACTCGCCCCAGGCCAGCCAAGGAATCGGAGACGGAGCTCACAGCCGAACGCAGGTATCCTGACATGCAGAGCTACCCCTTAACTACACATCAAACACAAGGTCCCCAAATGCCCTTAATCAAAACAGGACTGAAACATCCTACCCAAGGTCACTGCAAACAAAGCTCTCCAGGAAAAACAGAGCTTTTTGGGGCGACTGTTTATGCTAGCAAGGTTTGAGGTTTGTCGGGCTCCCCTAAGACCCCCTGCCAGGCTGCAGCAGGAGGCAGTGGGACGGGGTTCCCAAACTGCCTGCACTGCAGAGCACGCTTGGGAAATAAAGAAATTGCCCAGATACTCTGTCCCTTTGGGTTCTTCTCTTTCTCTCCATATTATTGTGTCGCTGTGCATGTCACCTTGTAATACTGGGTTATTTATCATCACTGAGTGCCTCGATTGGCCCTGCTAGAGAAAAATCAAAGAAAGCAGCAGGGGCTGAGGTTTGATGAGAAGGAAACAAATTCTTCCCTTCAAGAAGCATACGTACTTCTCCGCTACCCCGTACACCCCCGCACACGCACGCACGCGTTTCCAGGCTGCTCCTCTTCCCCCCGCCAGCAGGCTCCTTTCAGCCTGCCGAGTCCTTGCTCCTCTCCCTTTTCTCTGCTCAGATTCAGCGCCTCGTTTCTATGGATTTCTGTGTCAGCTCCCTCAAGGATATTCGCTGGAATGGACACATTTACGGGATGACTAACGTTCTGAAAGCAGGTGGTGCTATTATAGTCAGACAAAAGCCACCTATTTTTGCTGCCTTTCGCTGTCATCCTGTTAGGCTATACTTTGCTTTGCCTTGTTATCGTACCAACTTCTCAGCGCCGTTACTCTGGGCTGCTCCGGTTCCAGGGCTGTCTGCGGAGGACTGATAGAGGGGCATCTTTGTTCACTGCAGTGGTGGCTTGGAGCTCCCCCCGACAAAGCGAGGCCTGCGAGTTTCTCTCTCTGTCATAATTCATTTCCTTCACGAACGTACTTAAGCAAAAAAAAAAAAAAAGTTCTGGTGCATATGCATATCTAATGTATGCACGCACTCACACATATATATTTTCCTATGCAGAGGAGCAGCCTTAAAGTGAAATGTTAGAACATGACTATGCTCACTTTATCCTTATATCATATTTGGGATAATCATTTTGAAAGTCATAAGGTAAATTTTGAGTATTGTCTATTATCTTCAATGATGTCTCTTCACATTAATCACTTTAATATCTCAACTTGTATTGTCTTGGAAACTCCCAGCTTGTCTTATCTCAGTTCTTGGCACGGGATATTATCTGTCCCTGCACTCCTGGGTTTGGTGTGGTAATGCTGAGAGGGTCCTGTGCTCGGCCAGAGACCATCTCTGCCTAAATACCATCTAAACACCCACGACCGAGAAGGAATGCAAGATGAAACACAGGTATGGAGTTTAAATAAAATCGCACGATTAGAAGCTGCATTTCCTGAACTTCAGTCCTGAGACCTTATTTAACTAACAGTGAAGTGACCAGGAAAAAAACAATGTCAGCATATGACATTTTTAAAGTGCATGTAACAGAGCAGGGACCACTGCAGGAAGATTCTCAGACAGACCAAAACCACCAGAATCTCCTGTGTCCTTTTCACCTTGAAGGGAGAAGCTGGATTTTCACTTCCAGCTCGGCACTTTGCAAAACCCGGCAATCCTGCTCCAGCTCCTTTTACTACTCAAAAACGCAGTGGAGGGCAGTACAAATTGTACGTGTGCTTCCTAAACTGCTTTATGCCAATCCAGCTCGCGTGTGAGGGATTTGCATTCAGAGAGCCTGCAATAAGTACGGAATTATTAATACAGCGTGGTACTCAATAGCTGAGACACTGCTTGTTACCACGGGAAAAAAACACCACCCTTCTGCTATAAAGGATCTAAATGGGAATCAGGCTCAGTCTCGTCTCATAGCGTAAATGTCCTGACCTGCTGTTCCCTCTTTGTAACACAAATTCGGCTATAATCAATTATGGCTTGAAATGCTCCTTAAATATAGAGAAAAATCCAAAGCACATGCAAAGGCCTCTGATGGAAACTGATGGGATAAAGCAGTGCAGGAAACTCCTTTTTCTTATTAAAGGCTGATTTTAAATCCCTCTGCAGACAGATGCAGTTGCTGCGCTGTGTACTGCTAACCTTGAATTCACATTAACAAGTGTATCAAAACTTCCCTTTTCCCACTGAGTGCTTAGCACGGGAACTTCTCCGACAGCGGCGGCACGTTCTCCTCTCCCCACATGTCACCACCAAGCATTCCCTGCTGATCAATAGAGGTCAAATCTGGATCCCATTGGGATTCACAGTGAAAACTATTGACATCAACAGGTCAAGAATAGCCAAGAGACGATTTATACAACAGAGAGCCACGTAAGCAGGAAAAGGCCACCAAATTCTCAGCCAGTGTAAATCAAGATAGCGACAGATTTACACCAGCTAAAGATAAGGCGGGGGCAGGGGGGGAAGGCAAAGGAGGGAAAAAAAGCTTCTTTATTTAATGACCTCAGATAAAAACAAAATCTCATCATAGTACTGTCCCACATAAAAGTTTTGACCTAGCCAGGCTGATACAACAGGGAGGCTCCTTCTTCTCCGACCGCTATTGCCTGCCAAGACAGGCCAGGACACAAGAGGGGAAGCAAAGGAAGGGAAAACCTGCTTTGTTCTTGATTTCAGCAACCATCAGAAAAACATCCCCTTCTCTTCGATCGACTGCCATTGAGGAATGAAACGTTTCGTGCCAGAAGAGGGCACTTGAACTACAGGCAAGCGTGAGCGGCGCTGCCTGGCGCAGCAGAGGCGGGGAGGGGGAAACCGCTTCATTAGGCCCAGCCTTACCCTGGGAAATAACTACAGGGAGCTGCAAAGAGGCACCAGGCTGCTGGGCCTCCGCTCTCCTCCTAAGGGCTGGCACCGGGTGCTCATCCTGCCTGGGTTTGCTGCCTTGGACTTGCTCGAGTCCCCTCCCATCAGCAGCTCCTGAGACCCGGTCCCAACCTGGCTTCTCCAGCAACACGGATTGTGCGCCAGCTGAAATTCTCCCTGTGCATTTTTACAGCAGCTCCCCCACACAGATCCTCTGGTATGTAATTAACATTTAAACTCGCTCCAGCCTTTCCTCCAGCAGAGGCATTAGTTGAGTCGCTTTCCTTTGCTCAGCTGCCCGTTTTCATAAAACTTGCCCAAACTTAATACCTCTGAGAACCCTTTCTGTTTGGAACCAAAAATACAGGCTCAAAAGTTTTGGGGTGAATGCGTATGAAACACACGCATACACATGCCTGCTGCCCAGCAAAAGGACCCTGAACACAAAGATTGTTTGCTTTTTCCAATTGTATCAGCTGGTTCAAAACCAGATTGGTCTCTCCACAAACCTTACTTGTTGAAGTACACACACTGGTCACATCCCGCCAGGGACAACACGATCAGCCATGCCTCATCTTCTTAGAAAAATCTTGACAACACAGATTTCAGAGACTATGCAAAAACTTGAACTATAGGCAAGAAAGACCAGAAAGACCAGAACTTGAACTATAGGCAAGAAAAACAAACTGGGTGATACAGCAAGTATGAGAAATCAGGTCTTGCTTTGAGAGTTTTGTTTCTTTTCTGTGGTGCTCCCTATGATGAATCTCAAGCCATTTGCTTGTTTGAGATAGGATAGCACAGAGTAATAGCTAAATGTATCTGAACCAGTCTATAAACTCCCACTGCATCTATCTATACCATCTCATTCTCAGTGGCTGCCTCAGAGTGGTTAGTCCTCTGTTTGCATCTCAAAAGTTTTCAGACACATAAATAAACCAAGCACGGACAAATCGGGTCTGAAGGTCTGTTTCTCGGATGGATCTGGCAGCTGCCTCGGTTTATTGGCAGTTCATTTATCATCTCAAGAAAAATATTGATGGTTCTGGAGACACAGGCCCTTTCTGTGTCCTGGCTGAAGGAAAGCTGTCCTTCTGGGCAGGCTTTGGAAAGAAAGTCAATGCAACAAATTCTACTTGGCAGACATGTGAGGGATGCGGTGCAAAGAGGAATCATTAAGTAAGGAAGAAGAGACACTAGAATGATAACCCTGTTGGCCTAGAAATAGCCCAGTCTCAAATCTTCACAGTATCAGAGCAAGAATATGAGACTGTGAGACTGCTAACAGGCACAGTCGTGGGTATCTTCTCGAGGGGAAATATTACTGCTACACAGTAAGAGGCAAGGAGCCTGAAGCGGTATTCTGCCAACAGAACCAGCCGCTTACCAGACCTTGAAGAAATTCACAGAAACTCCAAGATGTTGGAGCCTTGAAAACAGGAATAATGGGACTGAAGTACTGTAGGCTCTCTCTGCTTGGGCTGGCAGAGCCATGCAGTCCTGGCTCCACCACATAGGACTGTTAGCAGTCCTGGTGCCTCTCCTTTAGAAACTCAGCAGGAAGACACCTGGATCCTCTGAGCCATTTCCGTCCCCTACCTTGATTAAACCAGCTACGTTTCACTTGAACAGCCTGTTTAAGGATTTATTGAAAGGAAGCTTGAGATTTGTCATGTATTGACGTCCTGCAACACTGCTCCAAGCCCAATGTCTGCAGGAACCAGTCCAATGTAAGTTTTTGCTACACGTGACACTCCGCTGTCCTGCAGACCCCTCTGCTACATGAGAGATCTTGAGTAGTTAACCTGCGTACTGGATTTCTTGAGGGACCGGCCGATGAAGAAAAGATGAATGCATTGTCACCTATCGTTTGGTCTTTTGTGGCATCAGATGACAGTTGCTAGTTTAATAAGGATTGCTTACTTTTAGAAAAAGAAATAACTGGCCTGACAGAATCGTGAATGCAACCTGACTGTGGGAACACGTTATCCAGAAGCTGGTTTGCTGAAGAAGAGTGATGCACACCAATCATAATGACAGAAAGCAAGGTATTTGGGATGTTGCAATTTTGAAAAACCATGTATTCCTCCAGCAGGAGTTGGTTCCTAGACTCTTTTAGGCAGATTGACCAAAACTCCAGCCTATGCTGAACAGAAATTCAGTTAATTTAACGAGCTTTGAATCCCTTCTAAGTTTTGGGAAAAAGAAGAGCACAGCAGAACACACACAGACTGTTAAGTGCATGAGGAACTGAACACACGAAGATTACAGTGTGTACTCTGAAACTGAAAGCCATATCTCTCATTTTGGTGCTTATACCTGCTGCTTGTGTGACCAGGGCAGGATTTATTCTGAGCGCAAGTAGAAATCATATTGCTCAGAAAATACAGACTCTGCCATTAGCGTCACTGGAGTTGATTCTCCATTGCTTGGCAACTCATACAGTTGTGTATACTTACAAAGAAAGTGTAAGATGATATACCGACTCTAGAAATGGAGGAACGTTTCTGATCTGGTAATATTTTTCTGCTCATAGTGAACAGGATAAATACTCAGGTGGCAAATAACTAGGTAGGGCTAGGAGACTTCAAACATGAAAAAAAGGCGGCTGATATGAATGCTATGGGGAAAGCTGATGAGGGTCAATGCTGGTTCCAGCGTAACAATTAGGAATCACAAAATAAAGCTTGCAGGTAGTAGGCTTAAAGCAAACAAGATATTATTAAGCTGTGGAAATCCCTAGCAAGGAATGCTGTGGATGCTAAAAACGTATACAGGTTCATGGGGGACAAATCCATTGAGTGTTACTACAGACATAACATCTCTGGCTCCGGGATCCCCAAACCACTAATTGCTGGAAGAATATTCAGGGGAGCTATTGTTATACGCTTATTCTATTATTACATTCTTCTCCGGTATCTGCTTTTGGCCTCTGTCAGAGACAAGACACTGCAGAGGACTGGTTTTGATCTGAGCTGATTTGGCTGTTCTTCCGTTAAGAGATGAGAGATGGGAGAATCGGTCTCACCCTGCTTTTATTGAAACACAAAGGTTATCTTCAGTTTCTGCCTGAGACACGTTCAGACTTTATTGAACCCTGGACAAAGTTTCACCTCTAGGTGACAAGAAACGCTGCTGGCTTGGGGTGGGCATGTATTGGCCTTGGCTTGAATGTTATATTCTTCACCTGTAAACCACTCCGTCCTCTTTCAACAGTGACTTGATGGAGAAGACACAATCTGCTTTTCAGGATGCCGTGAGATATCCTTTGTTAAGATATGCGGAGATGTTAGGGGTAAAAGTTTGTAGAGAAAAGAAAGTGAAGTGGGGTCTCTACCCACCAGTGACAGGCCCAGGAAGGCGAGGAGATGCGGGATCTGTTTCCTGTGACTTTCATGCCTGCTGTCCTCTGGTTTCTAACAATAGAGATGCAGCTGTCCCTACTGGAGAGATTAATTTTGGTCTCTCCACTCATTCAGCCAGCTATTTTTCATGAAATTCGTAAGAATGTAGTATCTCTGAGACCTTCATCACTGTCAAATTCAGTTCCAATTGGTCAAGTAGCTGAGAAAGAAAGACAGACAGACAGAAAGACACTCATTTCTTTGACGAGTTTCCTAAAAAACATCTCTGATTCCCTTTCAGGGTGTTGCTATTTGGGACTAAAGAAGTAGTAATAAATAATAACTTCTGGTCTCTCCCTAGAATTCCCCTTAATCACCAAAAAGCCCTGCCTTTAGACAACAAAACAGAAAAGAAAAAAAGGATTAGTTTAGCTGAAAGACAGCACAAAGTGAACAAAATGCAGAGAGTGGGTGTGTCTGATGAATGAAACACCACCTGCAAAAAGTCAGGTGAGCTGACAGAAAGGCATGGGGTAGGAGTAACAACCTAAAACTGCAAAGAAGATGGTGAGGGTACAGCACAAGAGAGGCGGGCACAGGGGAGAAGACTCAGCCAGAAGCGGGGAGCCACAGAGAGGAGGAAAAAGATGGCAAACACGGAGACAAACACACACCACTACAGGCTGGCAGAAAAGCAGAGACCTATCACAGAGAAACTGCAATTTTTCTGTTTATTGCTTTTTGAAAAATGCCTCATTCTGAATGGCTTTTTTCTCTTCATTCCCATTGACATTTGGGAAAGCTCCAAAGCACAGCTCTGGCTAAAGCCCTCTCCCAACCTAAATCTTCAACCCACAGACGTTACTCTTTAGTCATATTAACCACTCCCCTCAGACATTTCCAACAAATTGTTAATATCTTTTAAGCCTTGCTCTCCGTTGCCTTTCAGATTAGCCTTGCCCTTTCCTTTGCACTTAAGTTTAGCAAGTGTTACTAATAGGAATTTAACATTTACCAAAGAATTATTTTAACTACGGGTCTAATAGCATTTGTATGGTGTTCTGAGCACCCAAGAGCCTCACTATCAGTTCCATATGCTTAATTTTGTCTAAGTTGCTTATAAGTCAAAGGAAAAATACAAGTTTATAGAAAAGCCAGTTCATACGAGAGGCGTTCAAGACCTTGAAAGCCAGTTTCCAAGAGGGATAGCAGAGCCTCCTGAAGCTTCCCCCCCTTGTTTATAATAGCCGCAACTCTGCAATCACTCATGTAACCGATCATTCAGCAAAAGCATCACTTCTGCTGGTCTAAGTTATTGTCTCCTGTGTGTAAAAGACATACTAATAGAAAAATGTAACCATTTTTGTTAATAGTTGGCAATTATGTTTTTTTTTTTTGTTCAAAATGTTTTTTTTTTTTTTCCAAAACCGTTTTGAATTAGAGAGTTCTGTGTTTGCAGGCCACTGATTTAGCTGGCCTGGTAGAAACCGTAAGTCATTGATAGCTTGAAAGGAACGCACTGATGAGGATTTCAATCAGTAAAACCTCAGTGGCAGTTTGGCACCCGTTAGCATGCAGCATCTCAACAGAAACCCCAAAGGCTGCATTGGGTATAAGATCATTTTTAGAGCTGGGCTTCCTCATCTTGGCTGGCGTGTAAGGATCAGTCTTCCCATGTCACTGGATACAGCCCTACCTCGGCCAAAGAGCACATTCTCCACCAGCGCTGAGTTGAAGGCGGCTGGCGGGAAGCAGGGACGACATTTACACACGTGTCTCTGTAAGATGCTTATGCTCCTACTGTCCACAAGGTCCCAGTTCCCGAATAAGGCTGTAAATATTGATGGCTCTCAAGCCAACAAATTCCCTAGTCCAGCTACTGAAGTCTTTCTGCTCTTCAATGAAGACAAGCTCCTGCATTTATGTCTAAAACTGACTTGAAAGCATTTCTATGGGTCTGGATATGCACCCTGCTTACATTCTGGTCCCATAACAACCATCTCTTCTCTTCCCTGTACCTCAGGGTCCCTGGGAAAGGGACCTGTGTACACAAGAGGAGGGAAATTAATCTACACCCTCATGGTGTCCCCCTTTACAATGCTCAGGACAACACAACTCCGGAGCAAACCGTGGTGCTCAGTCTAACTTGTGCCTTAAAATCTGATAGGACAGGTAGGCTCTTGTTACCTCCATTCCTGAATTCCCCTCAAGACCAGATCCTCAGCTTACAAACTCCCTTTCAACTTCTACTTAAAATGGGCCCATCACTCCGACCGTCTCTCCCTCCTTCCCCACAGAAAGCCATGGGAATAGTTACCAAACAGGCAGCAGGCAAAGCACCCGGGCCCACAGAGAAAGGAACCGGCTACTCGGGACCGCTTCCACTGCAGCAGTTAATGCAAGACCATTTCCCCACTCACATGCGTGGTATTTGATACCTGGCTCCCAGCCAAAAGGTAACTGGAATCATATGGTTAAATCCCCAGGAAATACTTTGAAGATGCTTTCCAAGACTGATATTCTACATTTCAGAAAAAAAAAAAAAAGATTAAAAAAATTTCTCTCTTTAAAGAAAAAAACCACCTTTATAATAACATTTTGCACTTTTATAGCATCTTTCATCTGAGGCTATCAAAGTACTTTGGGATACAGATGCTAAGAAATCCATTACAAAAATTATAGATATTCCTAAATTGACTGTAGTCGCTTGCCTTAATTTCCATTTCTTTACTGATACTCCCAGACGGTGTCTGCATAGACTGATGCAGTCAGCGCTACAGGCAACTAGATAAACAAATCTACATTCAAATATACGCTCTCCCCCAATAAACACCCTCTCTTACAGTAAAATAAGTGGTTTTGTCCACTGTATTGAACTCTGTGAGGGAAAAGAGGCGTGCGTACTGCAACACCATATAGTGTTTAGCACTTTCATTCCAGTGCACTTCATTAACGAGACTTTCACTGTTTCTTAATTTTCTTTGAGCAGGTCCCCCTGTATATACCCAATACGAACAAACACACGGATTCCTTCTGGGTATGAGCCAGCAGCCGCAACCCTGAAAAATATCAGCTTCTTATATCATTAACTGAGTTTCCATGGTGCCCTGGGGCAGAGATATTGATGCTTGACAGCATTATCACTATAAAGTAACTTTACAACTCTATAATTTAACTCTATGCTTCCAGTAATATTAAGAGCGTTTGAAATTGTCGCTGTAAACCTTGACACTTTCACACAGACGGGGGCGTTGAAAGAGGATTTTGTTTTCTTTCCTCAAAGACAGCCCAAAACATGGTACTGAGAAGTAACCAAATAGTGGAGAGACGGTGTGCAAGGAGGTCACTCTTAGGAGAATCTGCAGGATTAGGATTTATGCCACTTTTTGCAACACATAGAAAGGAGCCTGTTTCTAGGAGTTTCGCAGAAGGATGAAGATGTAGACCTCTGGAGGTCTCTTCCTGAGTGTGCGTCTGATTTATTTTGAAATCATCTTGGCAACAAGCTCTAACTCAAGTTCAAACATAATCCACACTGGATAACCTCTTCAGAGCTCCCTCAGCTTTATCAGCACAGCCTCTCATACCCCATTGGTGTTTGCTAGTAATGTTGCCTTTACTGGGTGGGAATGAACCTGCATGGGCCATAATCTGGCTCATGAGGATCTTCTCTTAAGGATGTTACTAACTGTCGGGACAGGCAGTTGCCAAAAAAAGAAATGTAAAAAAGCCCCAAACAACCAAGTGTGTTTGTCCCAGAGGACTGGCAGGTCCACAAAGATATAGATGCTTTTACTGTAATTGTAGTTTGCATACAGATTTCTTTTCCCCAGGACATGCATTTACCAAGATCCAAGTACTCCAAGGAATCTGGATATAAGCAAATGAGTGCTTCCTCCAGGGGATTTAACTTCTCAAATCCCCAGTCAAGCAGCAGGCTGATACTTGAAGTTAAGAATAAGAGTGAACTCAGTGGTCCCAATTGCGCCAAGCGTCCAAGATGTGAGCTCCTTTTAGGCACCTGAAGAGACTCTAGTCAAGCCGAGCTTTCATTCTGTGGCTGCAGCCACATAAATACATTTTTTATGTCCATAAACAGGAGAGTTCAGCAGTGCAACTATGTCCTGTGTAAGGGATGCAAAGCTTCCAATTCAACACACTCTGTGAAATGGAAAATACAAAGTGATATCTTTGCAAGCTGGTTCAGCTATACTGTTTTAAACTGTTGAGAGAATTTCTCAGCTGTTTTTAATGTGAAAAGTCCTTCCTTGGGATAGTATTAGTAATGTCTCTTCTGTGTTCTTCACCCATGGCTTCCAAAATGTTTTGGGGTTTTTTTATTTTGTTTGTTTTACAAAAGAAGTTTCATTAAATTCATTCTAAATCAAAGAGGTGAAGTGATGTGCTTAGAAAAGCTGTACAAAGGAGAACTGTTTCAGCACACTCCCAGTCCAGGGTTTCAGTCTCTTGTTCCACTCAGAAGAGATTTCAACAAGTAAAGCCATACACATAGATGACTGAAGGCCCATCTTTGGATGAGGGCCTTCCTCACGTGGAGGAAGTTTAGAATTAAGATGAAAATGCACAAAAAAAGCCACGGACACACTGACAATTGTGGTGCCCACCCATCTTGATGATTTTTCTTCCCTACAGTACCAGGCTACGATCTTACCAGTTCTTGCCTAGTCCCCGTCATTTCTATCTTCCTATCTCATGGCTAGTCTTTGGAAGAATAAAACCTTTTATGCTCTCTTATGGGCTGCCTGCTGTGCAGCAGGGATCCAGTTCAAACACTCTAAAAAATGAAGCCAACAGATTTTAAAACCGTTGATGTGAGACTCCTTTACCGGCCGCTCTCGGGTCAGGCTGTGACGGCTGCTGATCGGCAGCTGTAGCGGAAAGCAATTCTGGGTGTGCTATCAGAGCAGCGCTCAGAGTCCTGCAGCTGGGGATTCATCCTTCCTCCCCCTCTTTTATCCTTTGTTCCCTGCCCAGCCATGACGCTGGTGTGTATCTAGACAGCTCAGCAGTTGAGCTGCTGGTGGTGAACGTCGCAGAGCCGTTTACATGCCTGGTGTCATAAGCCCTGCAAATGCCTAGTACAACACGGTATTTAATGGAAGCATATCAGCTCATTTTAAAGCTTCTTTACCTGGTGCTGAGCAAACTGTTGCCGCGCTGCCTTTTTAATCAGTTACCACCAAATGTGTGCGCATGTGAGAAGGGTTTTAAACATTTCTCTGTCCACTTCCAGGCAACTAACCGGCAAGCCTACAATCCTCTTATTACGCCTTCGAAACAGAGTCCATTCACTGTTATCTACAGCACACGTTATCGTAGGGTATTCTGCAGAGCCAGGCTTATAGAACATATCCCTAATGTTTCTCGTACACTGTGTACATATCAGTTGGACACAGAGCTACTAGGCACACACACACCTCCGAAGGAGCGTATTACAGGACGTTCAGGAAGTTACACCTGATGCGGTGCTTTGTCTGCGGGATGAAAATACAAGAGACACACCAGCAGTAACCATTACTGATAGAATGCTAATTGAGGCCTGAGACATTCATGCAACCATGATCACTCTCTATGTTAGAAAAGGCCAGAAATTCAACATTCAACACTCCGCAGGATGCTGTTATCCCACCATATATGTCCCAAACACATGCCCCCCCGCACAGACTGATGGCAGAATCTTCAGTCCTGGATTTCATTTCAATAGTGCAGCCTCAGGGGCAATATTTTTTTTAATAGAACATACCAGCTGTAATCCTCTAAATTCTGAATCTTTGAGGTATTTCATTTAGAAAAATACATTCAGCTATACTAACTGGAGTAATTTGAACAGATTTCCACTTCTAATGATATCTTCCCTTCCTTTATTTTAATTTTCTTACTTTTCTTATTGAAAAAAGTTACCGTCCGCACTGTCAGAATTCAAATAACATTATCAGACTGAAAGTCTGTCTCCCATTTTCATGCAAGTTATCCATTTATCTCAATAATTACAAACTATGTTTTAGTCACACACATCGGAACAAAATGCATACTCTTACCCAATGTAGAAATATATCTATTACAGGCTCACATAGAGGTTTGTATAGATCATAGAGTTAGCATGTAAACCCTGAGGAACATGAAGAGATTTAAAAAAAAAAAAACAAACAAAAAAAAAAACCACACAAAAAAACCCCAACCAACCAACAAACCTAATCCACTTATATAATGGCATGAAAGGGGGTAGAACTATGATCTTATTTGCCACAAATTCTGTAAAGGAAAGAAGCTGACAGGTAGAATTACATGCCACCAGTGCAAACAGAAGACTCTTCAGAGTTTGTTCAGTTTTTTCACCTGTCAACAGGAACAACACTAGGCTAAATCAATATTTTTGGAGAACCCGGAGATCCTATTTTATTTTGGTCTCTACATGGAGCCAGTATGGCTAGTTTCTGAAAGTGGGGTGTGATTTGCTTTGTAGCCTCTGTTCAAGGCCATGGGTTCCCTGAATTTGAGCCTAAGTCTCAGTCTGCACTTCTTAATCCAACACTAGAGGCTTCGAACAATTCTAGCCTCCCTGATCCTGTTTCTATGAAGAACAAAACAAAATAACCCCCCCCACACACCCAATAACATCACAGTGGGATGAACAAAGTCCTAAGAAATACATCTTTGAAGGCAGATTTGCTGAATACTTGCCCTATCAGTTCACAGGTTTTGGGCTGACTGTATTTTCTTCATTGATTTGCTTGACTTGCTGCCTGCATGTAGCTAGATAGTTAATAGAAGCTATGCCTGTCCTTGGAGGCCAATATGAACTTACTGGCTGTGTCTTTGGTTCAGGCCCATTAAAAAATGGAGCATTAATTAATCACTGACTTGCAAATAGCTTGGAAGAGCTGTTCAGGCTAAATTGGAACGTTCTGCAATTGTTCTCCTTTTGGTCGCAGGCACTGTGGTGATAGGAAACTTCTCCCCTGCCAGGATAGGATGTGCATAAATCCAGCCACTCCTGTGTCAGAGCAGACCAGCCCAGAGACTGCTTCAAGCAGCTCCATTTCTTTCTCTAACGAGGAAACTGCACACACGAGGAAGAGCTGTCATAAGCAGCGCTCTTGATACGATCCCTCCATTGGAAAGGAAATAATAAAACCTACCAGGGAAAAATGCCAGTGGAGCGTACTACGTGGGCAGGGAGCCTTTTCCCTGCTTGCTGCCTGCCAGGCCAGTCAAAACCAGTTTCTCCTCCTATTTCACTCAGCTAGGCGAAACTAACTGTAGAAACTAAGCTGCTGTTCGAGCTTCCCGTACATCACCACCAAGGACGTCTGTGATCTGGGGCCTGTTTTCTGTGCTCTGGCTGCTGATGGTCACAATGAGTGAACAGAGAAGGATGCAGCTCTCTGCAGAAAGCAAGCCAAGCAAACAGATAGGGATGTTAGACACCACAACTGAAACCTCGGTAATGCGAAGCAGGAAACAAACATCTTTATGGAAATGGAAACTAAGCCAGCATGACCTACAAGTCATGAAGAAAAACATATTCAAGGGAATCATGATCTCATTTGTATAGGGACTCTTCCCATTCCTCACTGCAAAAACTGTTCGTGGTAAATAAGGAAGATAAATAAGCAGTTGTCAGTACAATGAGTACTAAGTGAGGAGTAAAATGAAAGGTGAAACTAAGGCACATGTTCTTAAAATGCCAAAATACCAACATAAGAAAATAAATACCCTAAACCTAACAGTAATAACATTTTTTTTCCTCAGTAGCCAGACATACTACATACATATGTGTATGTTGCAAGAAGCTATTCCCTGGAAATAGTTAACCTTATTGGGCAAAAAAGAGCTTGCATTCCAAATGCTCAAGTCTGATAAGTCACCTTAATACATTCATCCTCCTTCTTTCCCCAGATTCCACTTTCAGTGGAGAAGCCAAACCAGAAAACCCCAAATGATTAAGAATTACTCTTCCTGCTCCCCGCTTCTCGCTCTTATTCCCACACGGTGTTCACACATGCGTGGATGGTGAATACGTATGTCTCGTGATAATTTCCCCCTCGCTACCCTAAAGCTGTAAACCTTCCCCAACTTCCGAAATGCAGTGGAGAGGTAAACAGGCAATCCCAGCTAATCTTTCTCCCTCTGCAATGTTTCTAAACCTGTAGAAATTTCAAAAACTACCGAGATAGAACGACAAAATGAAATAACACACCCAAGCTTGAAGTATGGGTGCTGGTTCTTTGATCGAGCGTGGTGACAAAAAAGAAAAAGAAAAACATAAAACCAGATTGTAAGACCAGTCAGAACAATTCTACAAATTGTTGATACGTTGAGATAGCCAGATGGATATGTGTTTTTTGAGGAATGAGACATTACTTCTATTGGAGCACTCAAAAATGCGAATAACTTTGTCGGTTTTGTTTGCAGAACTCACTTTCCATTTCTTTGACAACTGGTATTGAAGACCTGGCCCTGAGGCAGCCACAGAACCTAATGGATCCTTTAGAGCCTTTTTTGGCTGCAGTTCAAAGGCGGAGAAGGTATTTTAACTCAGTACCAAAGATGCACTTTCAACTTGCTATTAAAACAATAATACCAACACAGGGATAATGAGAGAATAAGGAGAGAAATGAAGAAAGAAATGGAAGACTGTGGAAGGGAATGGATCATAGGCTCTCCAGGACTAGTTTCTATAATAAGTGTGTGAGACAATCTGCTACAAGAGGGAAATGGCTTATTTGATCTAATATGCCTTTCTCTTCTTGAATTTCCACAGTATGGAGAATCAATATGAGGGAAATTAAAGCATCAGGAGCAGACTCACATTTCCACTTGTGTGTTCCTATCTCAGCAAACTCTTATTGAGATCAAAGTATTTACCTTAAGTGCCCAGTTCACGTGTGCTGCAAGAGGAGTAAGGATTTCAAAGGATACATGCTTCTTCTGTGTAGGGGACAGCAGTAGTAGGTCCATCCAATATGTAGCTGTAGAATGAGACTTCCAGAGTGTAGCAGTAGGACGTATCATTTAACAGCCCACCCAGGAAACGCCGGCCTGTCCCTGCTTTCACAGCGTCTCTGTTGAACGATGTACTGGACTGCAGGAGGAAGAACACAGAGACATGAAGCGAGTTCATGAGTGGAACAAGGGAAGGGTTGGGAAGGAGCCTGTTAAAATAGAAAACAGTTACATTCACATTACCAAATTTCACTTACGCTTTATGAGACTGCACTATTTTTTGGGCATGGCCTGGAGTGACCACGAATGGAGACACAGTTCTGGCACACAGACTGTAAATAATGCCTTGCAGACTTTCACAAAATTAATCTCAGTTCGCGAGTAACATCAGCTTTTCTTTGAACCTTACAGACCCTCCGTTCTCAAAAGTTAAGCTGGACTATTATTTAGCTATTGGGTTCCTTCTCTCTATTGCCTTCCCATGTATCATCACCATTCTCCTCCACCTCTTACCCTGAACTCTTTTACACAAAGTAGAAATACAGTGGCATTTACATTTTAGTGAAACTTTCTCACCTAAGACATTTGACTGGTTCTTAAATTAGGTCACACAAATTTCCACTTCACTAACTGAAATGTTAACTGGGTGTTGCTCTCTGGGTGGAAAAAAGATACTGCACTATTTTACAGCATTAGCAGCACAGAATAAAAGGCAGTATTTTGTGCTATTACTGCAGATCTGGCTTTAAGAACCCTACAGCTTTATGACTATTCATTTGAGGGGTGTAAGGGAGGACTCCAAGTATTTCCATAAATGAGTTTTAGCTCTCCTTTGAAGGCATGACAGCCGGAGACTGAAAGGGAGCTCATCTTCAGGTTGATTGAAGTCTCAGAGCCTGTTCCTACCAACATGACGGAAAAAATGGATTCTGATTTCATTTTGGTTATCAGACTCTATTCACAAACCTCATAACCATTAGACCTGAATCAATCTGGGCTCGGCACAGGGTAGAGACCAGAACAAAAAAAAAAAAAAAAAAAGAAAAAAAAAAGAACACTTAGTAGATCCAACTTGGATCTGTTGCATAAAAGGCCTTAATATCTCCTGTTTTAAGAATTTAAGTTGCCAGTGAAATATAAAGGACCCTTAACACAGGTTTCCTGCTCAGTCGTTGTGGCCATGGTGAATTCTTTCAGCTATCCAGGGTCCTCCTATTGAGCCTTAAAGCTAGTAACTTTGCTTGCTAACACAATGCTAGTATTTTTCAAGTCCATCTCTTATCAAAACCAGGGAAAATAAGATTTATTTCTTATTAAAAAAAAAAAAAATCAGATGCAATGGTTCAAAATGCTAAACTTCTCTAGACTGAGAAAATCAGACTAATACTGAAACGAGCAAAAATTCTTGATGAATAGCATATATGAGAAGATATAAAGAATGGAAATACCTTTGGGTTTATTAACATTCTGAATGTTTTGAAGTTTCTCTCTCGTTATAAAAGGGAAGACTTTCAGGGTTAATTAGAATAAGGTGGAATTTGGTTTCTTATTAGCATTATGTAAAGAAGTTTCCAAATGCAACTTGTTGTTGTCTTTGTGGTAACGTAATATTTAGCTTTGTGGTAAATTGTACACAGAATGTATTCTGTTATGTACATATCATATAATTTCCTCCAAATTACATGGCAGAAACCTTGAGGATATTCTGAATATCCATGGGACAGGGAGGTAAAGCTCTCATAAGGACTGATGGGGAAATTAATTGTTAATTTGATACATGGAATAAAATACTTAAGGAGGTCTACAAGAGGGAATGTTCTCTGACTTCCTGCAAAAGAAGCCTTCAAAAGACTACTGAGACCATGAAACCGAGAGAAGCTTTGTCTTCAGTTAAAATTCAGAAACAAAAAGGAAGATGATCATGCTCTGGGGATTGCTTCAGAAGTCAAGCAAACATTGATTTCAATGGATAGTGCTTTGTGTTCAAAAGAAAAGTTCCTGTGGTGGAACTTTTAATGCACAAAAGCTTCAGCTGATGAATATGGGTGTATGGAGCCAGCTCAAAGGAAGAAGACAACAAACGTGTCAGAACATGGTATTGCGAATAGTGAGCAGAAGTATCACTCACAAGGGGAATGAGCTAATTCTGTGGCTGTATTTGGCACAGTGAAAACAAGGAAAATGTCGGAGAAATGCTTCAGGGCAGACATTAGGGACTGAAGAACTCCAGTGATTAGGAGACTCACTTACTGACACGGGGTACCTATGACGATTATGGAATCTCATCAATTATGTTTAAGAACAAATTGGAAAACTATCTCCTGAGTATAGTTCATGTCTTTGGGATAGAGTCTGGACACAGGGTGCTATTCGGCTCTATTTCCCATGATTTTAATCAGGCTAGAGGAAAGTTATGAGTTGAATTCCTCATAGATGGTTCTTGAGAAAAATCTTACATAATATTTTCATCACAGTTCTTGGCACAATAGAGGAGGACCATGCCAACAAAATTTGCTGATGACACGCTGTGGAATGAATCATCATTATGGAGGAGGCCCTGAATATCATACCAAAAAAAAGCAGTGGGATGACTTCAAGGACCGAAGTGATACTAGTCAGATGAAACTCAGCTGCACAAGTGCCAGGTCATGTACTCAGGGCCTAATAAAAAACAATCTCTGCTATAAGCTGAAACCTCATCAGCTGGAAATAGATGAAGAGAGAGTCTGATGTATTACTTCACTGAAGTGATTTTTGCTTTCTGGCAAAAAATAGCTCAGAAGTTGGATCTGGTTATTGGCAAAATTATACTTGCCGTATTTCAAAAGTGAAGCATAAGTAGTTTAAATAATTTGAGGGGAGGTTTGTAAATGGTCAAAAAAAGAAAACAAAATTTGGATCTTTCCAGAGTTTGAATTTTTATTATGCTATGGGTTTTTTTGTTTGTTTGTGTTCTTTTTTTTTTTTTTTTACTTTTTTAATACAAGTTCCAGTTTCAGCTGTGCAAAATTACTTGAAATGGCAATGGCATTAATAAAAATCACCTGTTCATTTCTTTGCCAGGTAGTACTGCACTTCCAGGAATAAAAAGAAGCTGAACCTTCATTTAGGTGCATAAATGTAGATTTTGGAGGTTAACTTTGTCCTCATTTTGAAAAAAAATCTGATGCCATAGACCAACTTGATGTCTTGAGTGAAAAGTAAGATCTCCGATTCAGCTCAAGAAGGTTGGGGTAGAGAAAACGTAACATAAACCTTTCAAATATGAACACGTGCGTGTTTTGAAACAGTGGCTTGGGCTTGGCTCTAGAGCAAATGTTATAAGCCAGAACGTGATTTCATGTCTCAGACAAAAAGAAGAAAATTACAGATTCAAGAAAATTCAACTAATGACAAGGAAAGGCAGCAGGTACTTGCCTGAGTCCAACCTTCTACTCGCTGTTTCAAGTCAAGATAAATGGAGTGGAGAAATAAACAGGCAAAACTTTGACTCCTCACCAGAACTGATCTTGGCAACGGATAATGGTGAAAACGAAGGCTATGAAAAGCCATATATTACCATGGCAAAGAAAGAGCTTTTTGCATGCACATTTATTTAATCAAAGTCTAATCTGGGGAAAAGAGGTGGGCGTGAGGGGGTGGGAATCCAGGGGCAAGAGAGGGGAAAAAGCACAGGTAAAGTTGTCCGCAAATGAGTCTATTGTTTTTCTCGGAAAATCTATTGCCGTAAACCCCTTGCAAAGCTGAACTGAAGTCATCATTAAGCAAATGCACTGAGCAGGCACAGCAGGAGAACAGCTAAGCAAATATTTATTTCTCCAAGGCTGAATCGCATGGGAGTGTCAACAACAGCAAAAAGTACAAAGTCTGGAGGGTGGGGGGAAACACCAAAGACTTTGAAGTTCTTAAACAGGGATATTTGTATAAAATCAACAGTAATTCGTTATTAAAATACAGAGATACATTGAAGCTCACAGGCGGACTCTACTTCCCAGCTTGTGTGAGAAAATTCAGTGAACAAATAGCTATCTACAGGATTAGGAGGTGCCAAGCAACAAGAATCCAGTGTTAAGAGCAGAGCAGGAAGGGTGAAGAATTCCCCGACTTTCTGGTGGGAAGAAGCCCACCGGAAAACCACACCTGGATTTCACACACACTTGGCAGCCTCAAGGTGTGCTGACCCCCTCTCTACATCTTGGGCATCAGTGGCAGCTTCCCCAGGCCTTCCTACCAAATTTCATTCCTCCTCCCCATGCCTTGCAGAATACCTTCTGTATGACCAGATTCCCCATTGGGAATGACAGTGAACAGCCAGGCAGCGCAAAGAAATCTGTAAACCAATTGGACCTTATTCAGACATTGCGGCAGACACAGAGATGTGTGGAAGGAAATAAGAAAAAAAAACTGCATGCAAATTCTTTCTGGAGTGGTGTCAAAGCAGAAAAAAAAAAAAATCTTGGCCCTTAGTCAGACCTCTCAACGTGCCAGAACCCCTGTCTCCAGGGCAGTCTTGTCTCTTGGCTGGTAAGGACACTCTCTACCACACAGTGTGTCTCCTCAGTGAATTCAACCCCCTGGTAGCTAGCTTACAAGCTCAACGGCTTAGGCAGCTCCCATATGGCTGAGGGATACTCTTGGTTTCTCAGCACTGCTCCATCGTCCTGATAACAACTACTGGAATGAATGCCCCGAGCAGTCCACATTCACAAAGTAAGGGCAGGCAGTTTACTGATAGCCTCTGCGTGCCTGTATCAAGCTCTCGCAAGAGTGGCTCCAAAAGACGAAGAGGAATAACAGCACATTTCTCACACATCTGAGACCGAATTTTCCACCCTTTGGCAACCTAATGGACTTGGAATCTGAGTGATTCTGCTTGGAAGGAGCTTCCGCTGGTGGGTCCTCCTCCTCAGTGGACGTGTGACTTCGCAGGAGACTTTTCTTGATACAGCATCAGAAAACCTCAGATTGCACGAAAGGAAAAATTGGAGGCAAACCCCAGTAAATCTGGGTCCGCTGTTCAGTGAAAGAAGAGATGCCAAAAAGGGCTGCAATGTCAAGCAGGCTCAGTCTCCACGCAGTGGTGGATGGGAGCTTCAGTCCTGCCTTTCACTGATGGCAGGGCAAAGGGACAGGGTACAAAAGGGAACTTTCTCGTACAAGACTTTGAATCTTTGCCGTCTTCTGAAATTGTTCAACATATTAGGGAGAAAAATGATCAACGTATAACCGCAGTGCAAGTCAGACCTTGCCAAGCTCCTAGCATGGGAAGCAGGGTGTAGGCTGCACATCACTTATGATCAATCCTAAGATGTTTCTCCAACGCAGCAAGAAAGGAAATGACAAGGTACAAATGACTCAGAAAGTAATTAGGAGAGAAATCGTCGCCCAGACAGAAATCTGGTCACGGACTTTGACAGATTGAGAAAGATGAATTTCTGATGTAGCAAGGTCTAGGGGGTTCCTGAAATCCAACAGATAGATTTTACCAGCTGTTCACATCTACTGCAACCTAATTGATTGTTTATGTGCCCGTGGAAGGAAGTAGCAAACTGCATATATCTGCAAAAACGTGAGATCTAGTGCGCACATGAATGTTTCCCAGAAGATCATTTGTCCTCACAAACAGAGTATCTGCATGAAACTCAGAATAAGCTCAGAACTCAGCTGATAGGAATCACCCGTCTATGAAATCTATGAAGATGTAGGTCCAGGAAGTGTTTTACAAAAGGACGTAGCATGTTCAACTGTATTCACACAAGAATCAGAGAATCATCTTCCCTGGAGAAGAGCAGAGACATAAACACTGAGAGGATTCATAATTAGAGAGTGGTTTCATATTACAACACGTAATTTAGAATATGCTGCATCACCCTATGCCATTTCCATTTGGGAAATAAACTGTATTTCACAAATGAGGCTAACTATTCCTAAAAAAAAACGAAAAAAAACCAAAAACCAACCAATAACCCCAAACCCAGAAAAACTGCCCACATTTTGCTCATTCTGTAGTTGAGCAATGAGCAGTTTACCTACTGGGGTAAACTGGGATTATGCATACAAATTGCTTGGTGTTCTTCACCTATCAGCACCAGCAATGGCCAGGTGTAATCAGGACTCAATTACGGCCTCACCAGAGTTATCTGCTGATGCTGCTCTTATAGCTGAAGAGCAAGCTTTTGTGCTAAAGCAGGTCTGACCTCTAAGAGCCCTCAACTCACTGCCCCAGTGTAGCAAAAAAAGTGGTGATAAAAAAGTTAGTAGTTAGCGCTCTAGAAAAAAAGGAATGACACACTTGTCATCAAGGAAGAACAGACATGCCATTGGGAAATGGACTGGAGCCCAGACAATGTCAAATCCATCTCAGTGAAGAGTTTTACAGTATCAGCTATAACTCACTCACTCTCATTTTCTAGAACGCTTTATTGAAGTCTACAAAAGTTAGAAAGGGAGCACAGAAATGCACTGCCTTTGAAATCTTTGCCACAAAAGATTGCAAATAGCATTATTACACATTGTGACTCTTCTGTTTGCCCCTCCACAGGGCGCTATAACAGGGGCACAACTGGTAGCTCACTTTCCCCATGTAGATAGTACTAAGCACTGTCACAGTGTGCCCAGCACTCACTGCTTTGGCCTTGCCATTCTTGCAGCTGGTAGCCCATCCAGCTACCTTACGAGCAAAACTGATCTCCTTACTTCTGTGGAAGCACTGAGGAAACTTCTCACTTCAAAAGCCAACTTAACTCTCTCCTCACACCCACTTCTCACCAGCTCCATTAACTCTCTTAATAGACTGGAAAGCGTATGCGTTAGTGTTTTTTGTGATAGACTATCAACTCCATGCCAACTGGGTCTGGAGACTTGGAAATGATGGCATTTGGGAGACTGCTATCAGGCAGCCTTCTTCCAATTTATTTTACAAACAAGCTGCAGCCAGCATCTGAAATGCAGATGAGATTATTAAAAAGAAAGAAAGAAAGACAGAAAGACAGAAAGACAGAAAGGAAAGAAAAAGAAAAAAAATCCCAAAGGCAGAAAGCTGAACCGAAGGAGGTAGTAGGCAAAGAGGAAGGATTCTGGGAGCAGAGATGTGGTGAAATGAGAACAGAGCTCAAAATTACTCCCCGATTCATCTCATCTTGCAGCTTTGCCGTGTTTCTGATGCACAGGAGGAAAACGTATTTAATCTCAAAATCGTTTGTAACTACTGAAATTTGGGAAGTGTGGGTTTTGAAAAGTTCAGGATCATTTCAAAGAGGGATCCCATTAACGTGGAGTTTTTCCAGATCCCTTAGGGACAGCCAGATTGGACTGATATTCCTGTGAAAAGGGCTCGCTCGCTCACCCTCACCAACGGCTCTGCAGTTGGTCAGCATTTTGTTTCATAACATTTGTGCCTGGTAGGAAACACTGAGGTAGGTGGGCAGCAAACTTTGTGTTTAACAAGGGAATATTCTCTGAACTAGAACCTGATTTGCAGAAATCTGAGAAAAGGCATGCAGAGGAGATCAGAAACGACTTGACCTGTCCTAAGAATGAGAGAGAGAAAAGCCTGAAACCAAAACCTGAGGAACACATAGCCTCAAATCCCAAGAGATCTTCACCTTTCTACTACCTGTCTCTTTTTGCCTTCTTTCCACTGCTCAGTGGAAAGCAGACAGCAATCACCTTCTCTTAAAGGCAGCATCGCATTGTAGGAGTACCACGAACACAACTTGCCTAGCACCACATTGTCAGGCTTTAAAGTGTGGTTCTCCTCAGAGAAAGAACCGTTTAAAGGTACTCTGCCACCACACACACATCTTCTCCCTGAGGGGCTTCATTATCCCTTTAATGCAGAGTGCAGGAATACCAGATCTTTCCCCCTCCCTGGCCCTCCTGAGTGTCTTTCAGTCATGCCTGCTTAAGTTTGCTGGTAAAACCCACATATATGCGTGGTCATTAGCAGAGGGGTTGGAAGGAGGGAGCTTTAATAAGCTCTCAGTTTATGCCTCAAAACCCAAACTACCAAATGAACTCCCTTTTTGGAAACTCTGTAGTTAGAAAAGCGAGTGGGTTTCATGCTTCAGGGTTTCAGCTGTTCACCTGTGAGAACTACAATAGCTGCACTTTTCTTTTCACTGCTCATTAATATCCGTGCTCTGCCCTGTCAGTGCTCTGCCGTACAGCTCCAGGACTGATGGAGGTCTCCGCAGCCCACTGCCTGTCTCTGCACCTTGTACTGGTTACACTGGCAGCACCAGTGCGGGGATTTGGTCCGTGTTTCACATTCCCCAGGATTCATCCTCACGTCCACTGAAACCGGCTGTACTCACAGCTCCCACCTCCCCGAGTGCTACAGCACTGAAGATGCTTATTGAGTTCACCAGCTTCACCACAGCAGCTAATGCAACTGGAATCCAAATCAAAGCAGCAGCTCTTCTGAGAGAGCTTCTTAAACAACACCCTGCATCCAAACAAAGCAAAACAAAAGGGGTTTTTTTGTGTGTGTGTACGGTTGGACTTGATGATCTCAAAGGTCCTTTCCAACCATGAAGATTCTATGATTCTATGACCTTACCTGAGACCTTCACGAAGTCAGTGGAAGGCTCCCCTACGGAGTTGAGGAGCCCATCACAACCTACTCAGAAGAGGCAAAAGGAGGAGGCAGATTTCACCCCATCCTCTAAGCAAACCTCAGCTGGAGCTCCTCTTGCCTCTAGATTCTGCCACCCTCAACACACATGCATGCATGCACGAGCGTGCTGTCTCCCGAAACATACTTCCTCAGGTCCTCTCAGCTCCTTCTTCCACGAGTCTGCTTCTCCCTGTCACCAGAAGTGCACTTAGCCACACATGACAGCGTCACCTACTCAGCCATCAACCTGTGCGCAAACCCATCACCCATCAACCAGGGAGTTAGTTGGGAGCTTATCTCCCTTTTAAGAGCCAGTCCAAGCTGTGACCAGTGATATACACCAGTAAGGGATCTGCAAATGCTTCAGGGTAATAATGAAGAAAATATCTGTGTTCCTCCCCACACTGTTCTTTTATTAATAGCAACCTCTGCTTCTCAGAGCACATCCTTCCCCAAAGATGCCAAAGCTGGCATTTCCCAGTCTAAGCTCCACAGAATAATCACACCATTTAGAAAAATAACTCGTGTCTCTGGAGTTCTCAGTTTCCCTATTTGTCAGTAGAAAACGAGACATTTCCTCAAAATATACAATAAAATAGCCTCTAGCAATAGCCTGCAATGCTTCTCTTTACAATAGTTTTATGAGCGTGTGCACGGTCTCCTGGGAGTGCTTTCATAATCATTTATACAAATGACAGAAACTTAGGACAATGAGAAGCAGAAAGGGAAATACAACCATGATGCCTGCAGCTGCTTTGAATAGTCTGCAGAAAAAGTGCTTTGCTCTGTGGCAAAGAGATGCTCGGCTCATTTGGAGGTCTGAATCAGGAGATTACAACCCCTCCTAAGGAGGGGCAGCATGCTGTACACTGCTCCCAGAGCAACCCAGTGCAGCCTATTGCTCAAACCCCTCCTGGGCTCTCTCACTGCTCCGGAACAGTTCTCTGAACCAGACTTGTATTCTACATATGTTAAAGTATCATATAGTTAAAGAGTTAATACCCAGAAAGAGATTCTGGGAGGGGGACGGCTGTCTAGTTCTTAACCAACTTCCCACCGCTCCTTCACAGCACAGTTTGTCCCAGCAGAGCGAAATTTGCAGCGCCCTGCAAGAGAGGCAGTTTCTATTTCAATGTAAAGGAGCTCCTTTCATTGGTGCTACTCTGGGAGGCTGTCACCGGCTCCCAGCTTGCTGACATTAGGTAAGAGTAACGATGGTCATTGAAAATACACCATAAAATTGCTATGAAAACTTGTTTCTTCTGTGGACGTTCAAAATTTCCACCTGTGTGGGGACGGAGAAGGGACTGTCAACTCCTATAGGCACAAACACCACGCCAAGAAAGTACTGAAAGAAAATCCATTTACTCAAACACTTCCCCCCCCCTCCTTTTCCTTTTCTTTGCAATACAAATTAATTCAACCCTCTGTATAAAAAGAGGGCTGGACTGGTTCAGCGCGATGTAACGGAACAGTTTCATTTAGCCGCGACTCTCGAGAGGGCAGAGTTCTTGTGAGACCAAAACCTGCAATTCTTAGAAGCGCAGGAGTTACCAACCTGTTCCCTGAGCCACCAGAAACACATTTCCTCTCTCCCCTCACTCAGTCTCCAGGAAAAATAAATAAATAGATGAACTTATGGAGCAACATGTCCAAGAAGCAGCGAGCAGAAATGCATCCCAGAGGGGTGCTAAAGCGCATAATAGCTGTATTTGTCTTTCTGGAAATGCCCTGGTACAAGACAATAAAAAAGAAGGTAGGATCATTTGTTGTGCTCAGGTTTTCAGAGGTTTCTGAGTAGATCTCTTAAGCTTGCCTGATGTTAACAAAACCTACCTGAATGCAACAGCTGTTTGCCTTTCTAGGACAAGAGCCTTTTTTGCCAAAGCAGCAGAGAGGGTGTTAGGAGACGGTGGTGAAAGTGAGCATGGATTTTACTTCGGGATGAATTCTAGGTCTGAGCAACTAAGAATCATAGAATTGTCTAGGTTGGAAGGGATGCTACTCCCCCTTCCCTGCTTGGCCACATGCAACACAAACTGGTTCCTCTATTTTGGAACAGATTATTGGGATTTGCTCATTCAGTGTTCAGGAGACGTTATTACTCCCTCAGGGACTTGTGCCAGCACTTCCTTCAGACATGTCCCAAACCGCACTGGGATTAGTAATAGGGATCACAAGACTAAGAGGGAGATGTCCACCCAGGGTAAGTGATAACAGCCCAGCAAGGCCACCATGGGTAGCTGGGAGGAGGTTTGCTGGAAGGAATACATCTTCCCTAAGCAAGCTTGGATGGATGAGGGGGGTGCTGTGGAAATGCGAAGAACAGACGTGGAGTATGTGGATAAAAGGAAAACAATAGAAAATATAGATAGATTAAAATCTTTTCCTTGGTTGCTCAATTTTAGATATCCAGGCTAAAAAAAGTCAAACCAACTGAACAAATAATCCACAGCAAAAAGTACTAGGGGAAATCATTCCATATTCCTGAGACAACGTAATATGTTTTAGGTCACAGTGTTACGGCAGTGGGGTTAACAACATGTTTCCCTAAATGAAGCTGGGTGGGCTGTTGTTCAGAGACCATTGTTGAGTGCACAGTGTGGTATAAAACATCGGGAACTGCTGACAGAGAAACCAGACCGGCACTTTGGGGACCTGGGTTTTATTCTCTGATTTCCTCAAGCAAGTCATTTCCCACCCACTCTCTGTCTCTTTCCCAACACGACCGGAAGCTCTTGGGTTGTGGACTTTCTCAGTAGTTACACAGTGCCCAACACGATGAGACCCCAAGTTTTTATCAGGCTCACTGTGGCACAAAGGACAACAAACGGTATTTCCAAGGAGGGTGCTCTGCCGGGGGGTTGAATACAAGAAAATGAAACGAGAACTCAAAATTATCCCAAGTACCACCAGCTCTGAGTGCCAAGAAAAAACTCAACAAGATTCAGCCAAGTATCTCTGGCCAGTCTTTATCCTTTAACTGCAAAGAAAAGCAATCTTTACAAAGTGACGATGCCATCCAAGAATGGCTGCGGTTGTTTCTTTTAAATGAACCAGAGAGAACAGATGGTCTCCTCTCATACTGTCACAAAGGTCAAAATTAGCCACCCCTAAGACTAGCAGGTTCTTGAAATGCTCAAGTGCTTGTGTCTGGTCGTTATGACTAATCCACTCTCCAGAACAAGAAAGGGCAAATGAAGAGCACCCCTCCAAATACTGCAACAACTCCTAGCCACGGCTGATGTGTAATGCACTCAGACATGGTGTCAACAGCTGCTCCTAAAACCCAATGAGTCAGCCTTTCAAAAGAGCTTGTCAGCTCTCCCTGTTAAAGCTTTCATAGAGATTATATTTACTCCTCAATGTTTAAAAATATCCTTCTTAAACCTTGAAAACATGAAATGTTTTCCTTACAGATTTGTCCTTTTCCCCCCGACAGCTGCCCAAGAATCTCTCATGTATTTATCTGGGGGCAAGACTTCCTAGCTCTTCTTTCACTTTCCTCTCCACGTGCCGACAGCTAAACCAAAGGCAGGCCTCTGCTTCTGAAGTCATCTACAAATGAAAAATTTCTGGTCCCTTTCACAACTTTTGCCTGCAAACTGCAGTCAGCCTTCCAGAGTACTGCGAGGTTAAGCGTCCTGCTCGACAGACAGGGTACAGAGACATTGGGTGGCTTGCCTTGGGTCCTTCAACAGGCATGCCGGCGCAAATCCCCCATCCATCCCCTACTCTAATCGCCAGTCTCCCTCGGATGCTGTCATTTAAATAAAAAGGCCTATTGGAAATGACAGGTGAAGAAAGCAGTCCAGGCATGAAATGCACTCTAAAGTATATTAATAGAAGGTTGCCAGACAAAACGGCACAAGGCATTTGATCGTATCATCTTAGGCTTGTTGTTCATGCTCCTTTGCATCTGGCTGCGTGCTTTCTGCCAGATTCTCGGCTGGAGGAGCAGGCTAGGATTTGCCTGCTTTCCCCAGCCCGTGCCGGGCTCAGCTGCAATCATGCAGAGCACTGAAAGAAATCCCTTTGAGTCGGGATTCATTCCGAACATGTAAAACCCAGACAAATGACTGCTTCTCCAAAGTGAATCCCATTTCACAGCAAGTAGGTTATTAGTGTGGAACTCCATACAAGTAGCCTGCATTCAAAAGCCCTCTGCATTATTAATAGAAGATGAGCTTTTGACATCAAAGGAGAACCATTATGTATGCTAAACGGTGGCAAAAATTGTACCCGCACTTCAAACCTTTTCAGTTCTTTGTCCCTTGTAAATCAATCAAGGTTGACAGATGCTTTAAGGAGAGTAATCTTTTCAATGATACTGTCAATGGATAACATAATGGAACATTGTCTCTGTGCTGTGTGAAGACATGGAGCTAGTCAATTATGGACAACACTTCATGCAGCCGCCAGTTTTCACTTGAAGTGCTGCTGTTGAAGTATTATAATCCCAACAAATGGCCGCAGCAGCATACAATGTAAATGAGACCTCCTGAAGCTTTGGAAAATTAATTAGTAACAACAGTGGTCCATTCCCACACTTTCAAACACCAGCCTGGTAATGTTAACGATGCCCTTCCCCCCTTCCCTTTGAGCAGTCAATAGGGCGTATTTACATACACTGTTTTTAATCTTCAACACTTTTTTCTCTCCCCCCCTTTTAAATTCAGGAAGCTGTGGATTCTTTTCCTCCCTTTCGAGCGGCAAACTTCACCCTTAATATTTCCAACCAGGCACATAACCCGCGTGGAGCTGAAAACAAGAGAACAGAGACTTTCCCACTCGGAGACAGCAGTAACATTCACTCCTCCTGCTTCACACACGTTGGACGCTTTGTGGCTGTCTCCTTTTCCAACACTTCCATCCCCTCAGCTGCCCTGAGAAGAATGGCTTGGGTGGGTGGCAGGGGAAAACCTTCTGGTCTTGAGAGGCCAGTAAGGTGCGAGCTGAAAGCCCGATGTACCGAGTGCCAGCAGCACCTAGGTCAAACAGCGGTGCACTGGGTACTGACAGATATATCTGGTTGCCATCTTCTATAGAAAGGAGATTGAAAGTCAAAGGGGAGAGACCGTACTGTTTATTTAGCTATTGGCTTCTATTTCCTACGTCATTTTTTTTGAAGATTTTCCCTTTGTCAACCGAGGCTTGCGCTAAGAGGGACACTTAATCTCCCACAGTAACAGAGAGAAATCCCACACTTGAACACAAAATTTCTAAACTCCTATCAATTTTCATTGCTATGATCTGTGAATGCCCCCTTATCTGTAATGTGTTTTTGAAACAACCAGGTGCAGATAAGAAACTCAATCACCGAGTTCTTCGTGGAGAAGAACAGGCTGTTCCTTGAACCCATCTCCCTTTTCCCCAGGCTCCAAACAGCTGGGAGCAGACGCAGCTGCCGTCCCTCCTCGTGTAGTATGGATTCGGTCTTCTGTGCTCTGGGCAGTTCTCTGAGAAGCCCTTGCAGTGGCTGACTGCAGAAAGCTTCACACTGCAGCGGTCCCCCGAACCCCCAAAACATACACTCAACGGTTAAACAACACTGACGTGGGTCAAACAACACTATGAGGCAACAGAGGAAGCAACAGCAGCCACATACCCTCCCAAGCGCCACCCGGCCAGCTGCCGCTGCCCATCCCAAGAAGACAAGATAAATATTTCATCTACTAGAGAGCCCCCTCTCGGGAACAAAAAAGACAGAGGAAAGGATATCTTCTACCTAGCCTTAGAAAAGTCAGAGACTGATCCAAACTTTTTGCCCGCTCACATAAAACAAACTACCATAGAACAGAGAAACGGACAGGAGTCGGGCTTCAATCCCTCCTTCCTTCTGCTGGAATAGATCTGTCAAGAAAATAGTGGCACAACTCCATTTCTGTACTCACTTCCCACTCAAACTCCACAGTGCAATACGCGCAAACACACGACAAAAAAATTCTCTACTGCATCTTGATGAGAAAGCTTTAGGCTAGCATTCTTGCCACGATGAAAATGGCCTTTTTTCCAATTACAGTTTCTTTTGCTGTGCAGACTTGTCTGCTTTCGTATCTGTTTTTAGATTTTGTTTCTCCGGAGCTAAACACATGGAATGCTGCAGGGTCCCTATCCTCCTCCATCCATCGCCTCTGCTACGGGCTGGTTGGGATAGCACTGCGGAGGAGACAGCTGTCCCCATCTTTGAAAGGAGACCCACGTTTACCTCTCAGTACCAGAATAATGAAGTATAAGCAAAAAGGGACTGAGAAAACCTACGGTGGGTAACAGAGAGGTTTAAGAACGTAACAGACATAAAATCAGGGCCTAAACAGTAGGTTCTTCTGCTCTTCTCTGCTCGGTGCAGGATTCCAAAGTCATTTTTAATTGAGCCTGTTCCTATTATATAGCTGCCAAATATCATCCGCTGCCTGCCTTCTTCACAGTTCATGGCTGGAAGCTTGCACTGCCTCATCTGAGATGTGTTTCTGAATATTTCTTATCTCAGTCAAAGCAAAATGGGACACCAAACGCCTGCTCCTTGAAAGAATGTCCACTTAAGCAAACCAGGAGTGCATAGATTGAAACAGAGCAAGGGATAGCTGTGCAGAAGTAGCTTAGCTGGCAGCTCCACGGGTGCGTAAGGTGGGCCAGAAGACGCAAACAAGCAGTTGCAGGCAGGCTTGGGTGTTGTGTGTTCCACTTGCACAGCTTTCAAGGAAAGCTGATGCACAAAAGAGGTTATGGAAAGGGACAGGATGTCATACATGGACACCAAGCTGCAACACACTGGACCAGAGTCCTAAATCTACTGACTTTTGCTGAGCTACAGCAACCAACCCGCGCTAAGCATCTGTTCTACTCTATTTGAAACTTGCTCTAAAAACATATGCCCCCTCCAATTCATTTATAGGAGTTTACCACTTATTTCCATTATCCAGAGATACCTATGCACGTATTTTCTTCCAAGTTACAAGACATGTATCGAGCAATCACAGATTTTCTTGCAGAACAGTTTTCCATGATAATATCAAAGAATTTCAAAAGCATACATTGCCTTTGTCACAACTTTAAGAAAAAAATTATCTAACCTTTTCTTTCAAGTTTATTATTTTTACTTCTGTTTGCTATTATACTACTATTTAAAGTGCACAAGTAAAAAAAAAATGCCAATATAAACAATGAAATAATAAAGCTGATCCAGTTGATCAAAAGATGGCAGACCTTCTGGTAAAAACTAAGTGTTCCAATAATTCGGAATCAAAGGTTGTAGTATGGAAGATGAAGAGCCTGCCTCTGTTCATGTGTCTAATGACAATATATAATATCACAACTTACCACTTTTGGATAAGGTAAGTATAAGAGGAAAGATGATAGCTAATAATGATAAAAATTTTAAAAGTAGCCATCTATTCATATTAACATAAAATTCACACAATCCAATTAAGCCAGATATTTATAATTTAAAAATAAATTAGGAAAAAATTAATTAAGAGAAACATTGCTTACATAAGAGAAGTCTTCAGCATTTTGACAGAGTAGCTTGGGGAAAACAGCCTGTCGCTGAAATCTTTCCTCATCTTCAAAGATGTTCCCATACATGAACCCATTCATCATGGTGGAGTGGGCATGGATGTCGATATAGAACTCCAGGTTAATCTTCTGTTGAGGGAAAACAACAGCAACAACAAAAAATTCAGCATGAGATAAATCATATCTGTGCTATGTAGGTGAAGCCTCCCATAAATCCAATACTGCCATCCTTGAATATAACCACGGTGCCAGCGTCAGAGAGCCATGCTAAAGGCATTGCTCTGATGCGTCCAACCACTCAGGCCTCTTTGTGGGTGCACGTGAGATGCAACACAGGACCATCACGGACATTTCTTTACCTGTTCTGAGAAGGTCAGAACATTTATGCAGCACAGGACACTGCGCAAAACAGAGCCGAAGCATTATCCTTCACTTTGATACAGGGCTTAGTGCCACTGATAAAAATTTTCACCTTCCAGCTCTAGAGCATGATTGTTCAAGCATAGCTTTGCCAGCTCTGCACAGTTCTGCATCTCAATATGCAGATGTGTCCTTCTGCCAGGACAGACAGGCTCAAAATGTGTAAAAAAAAGTATTTCCTGTGCAATTTATTTCCGTTTATAAGGAGAAATACTGCAAACGTTTTCACCTTACTCTGCTTTGTAGTAGTAATTCAACACAACAACTCCCAAACGCAAGTGCCTTGATTGCCTCTCCACTCGTAGCCTCCCATGTAATTCTGCATCAGCTCTTACTCCAGAAGAAACCACCAGGACCCTCTAACACAGAATTGCCTGCTCTCCCCAGGTAAGAAAATGCTGCTCAAGTCTCCAGTCCAGGGACACATCTTTTCCTCACAGAATGTATAGGTGATACTACTTCCCCTGCCATCAGGGGCAAAGAGTGAATGTTCACCTTGATCCCCATCTACTGTGCCGTTGACAGCAGTGAGGAGGCAACATCCAATACTAAAAAGTGCTACCACAGCAGATGACCCTGGGTTACCCAGAGTTTCCCCAAACTCTTGCAACTTATGGTCCTGATCAAATGGTGCTCTGTGACAAGACAGTGACAAACCCACCCCTGTGACCTGGCCACCACCAGTAAGGACCTTCCTGGTGACCAGAGGGTTACAGTTCAGATCTCCCTGCCCCAAGAGGGGAATGGAGAAGAGCTCTTTTAGCAGGACCGGGATTACGATGCTTAGCCCCGTACCCCTCAGCGACAAATAGGGGCCTTGGCCAGTAGAATGCAACACGCAGCTCTCCAGCCACGTCTCGTCTGCACATAAAGCTCGCTCAGGCTGCTGGAGAATACTGAGCTACAAGCCAGTCCAATGTAATACAAACGCAGTTTGTATTATGCAGTTCATGCGACAGCAGTGTCAGCTCTTCTAGAGAGTCTCTGATGGGGGGAGAACATCATTTGGTATGTGAAACTAATATGATACAGATTTACTTTCCCTTGGCAGAAAACCAATGTACAATACACAGTGACTCTTTAGTTTAATTAAACAGCCTAGAGAGAGTAATACTGTATCTTATTAAGCCTCTCCTATGTTAAAATGTTAGCTAACGCAATATCAATATCTGACCATGCTTCATAGGAAAAGGAATATTTGACTGTATATGACTCTAATACAATAAATTGTTTGCTCCTGACAAAACATTGTGCTGTGCTATAGAGGACCAACACTGCAATAAAACACACATCTGCTATTCGGAGATACAGCACCGAGGAGAAAGATTAGCATTGACAGGATGAAATACCACATAGGATTTTCTTCCTCTCCGAGCATACAGAAATTAAACCCTAGATTGAGTAATATTATTTTTCATAAGATAATTTCCCCATCAGAAACAGAATTTGATGAGATCAGATGCACACTGGCATATCACCATAAGACAGAACATGTTGTAAAGTCTCAAAACAGTGATTTGATGATGAAGTGAGGAGATAATCGAGTTAAACTGGGTATTTGTAAAGCATGAACGTCCTTCACATGCAAGTCAGTGACCTAAGTCATACTTATTTTAGAACACCTAAACAGAACTCTTTATAGGGACATATTTACTAATATAAAGTAATTGAGAAGCACAGTGAGATTTATAACAATAGGCTACTATCATCTGTGTCTTACACAACACAAAGGTGCTGACAAAGTGTATTTATGCTATGTCATTCTATACTTATTCGTCCGCAGTTATCAAATTGTTTCCGAAAGAAGGTATCTACAATCCAGGACACAGAAGCACAGGTTACTAAGATAACTTTCCACAGGCTATCCAGCAAGAAATTCACCTGCAGAACATGGGTGACCTAAGTCTCAGCTTAGTATTCAATTGACCAAGTCATCCAGTCTAACTAGAGAACATCACTAGAGAGTCACTAGGGAATATTTTCTAAACGCTCCTAGGATTCTCACTAAAAAAAAAAAAAAAATTGCTGGTAAAAGTGTTCCAAAGAATTTTAGATAATTTCTTGGGATGCTGGAATTTCTTTGAAGACCTTTCTTGATCATCAAAACCATTTTCAAACAGTCTGGCTACAATGGCTATTTGTGACGGAACAGTGCCCTTCATAGATATCCCTTTCACCTAAAGATTAAGCTTCCAGATCGTTTATTTGGAAACCACGACATTCAACAGATATCTCATCACCCACAGGAGTGTTTAAAAACATTTATCCAGTCATTCATTACAATGTATTTCAAAAGTCGTTTCCTAAGTTACCCCTCAATAACTATTCCACTGTTTTTTCTGGTCTTTGTTCCTTACTCTCCTACTGAACTTATAGAAAATTCTATTTCACATGTTCCCGCCCACTCAATATAGCCCAAATTTGTCCATCCTATCGCGTAAATTGTTAAACATTGCTAGAGTAATTGCCAGTTAGAGGTACTACTCCCAGACACTGGTGGACGTGAACAGAACGGTATTTCAGTGGTTCACATTTCTTTTCTTCTCATCACATTCATTATTTTATCAAAGGGAAACATCTTGAGCATTCTCCATTACAGACAAAATAATTTAGTGCATTGTTAATGCTAACACATGAGTTCCTAATGGAAAAAATTCCCTTTATTCACAGACACAAAGATATTGTGGCCTTAAAATGGACAATAACAGCCCAGTTAAACTCAAAGTTTGCCACCTCGTGCCCCAGGTAGTAGACGATTTGTTTGCAGACAAGTTTCGCAAAAGAATCAAGATCTGTTCCTGAACAATAATGGTATTTCTTCTCTCTCTTTAGAGTCATACATATTCATAAGTACTTTACACGTAGGAACTGTTTCACCCACTGCCACACTACGAATTTAAGCTAGGGAATAAAGTTTCATATTTCAGTTGAGGTTCTCTGGAAGATTTTGACATAATTACTGATCTTCTGCAATTTAGGCAGGATCACAGAATTAACATTTTATTAAATATATAATGTCACCTACTGATGGGAATTTCAGAAAAATCATCAGAGAGCTGACCTTCTGAAATTGTATCTCTTTGAGTTAGGGAGAATTTTAATGGGAGAATGAGGTTAATAAATGTACATGTGCATTTACATGAGCACATACAGACACACTTAAAACATAAACCAACCCTACCTGCCATTAAACCCCAGGGGTGCCCTTCAGCATCTACACAACAGAACCCACCCCAGTTAGGGCTTCTGATGCAGTAGCATTTACAAGTAAGAAAGGGAATGAATTTAGAGGTGGCTCAAAGTCTCATAGTCACATTTGCTTCAGCCTTTAAGCAGAAAATAATGAATAACCAGGCTCAAACATCTCCGGATGCCATAGCTGCCTTCTGAGAGACTTACAAGTTACATCCTACAATATGATATTAAACTCATCATTTTCTGCTTTAGAGGTGGAATGCAAAATGATTCAGATGCCTTATAAAAATCATCACACAATTTAATTCCCTCAAGTGTCTTTTCTTTGTGCTTACAAGCAGCGACAGAGATTTTCTCTCTCGCACTCTCTTTCTTAAGTAAAGCTGTAATTACCTGGATGACCCAGCTTACCGAGTTGGAGAAAACAAAGGCAGATTTGGTCTTTCTTTTCTCTGTGTGTCAAAACATAAATCACTCGCCAGACTGCCAGAGACAATGATTGAACCCCACTTCCAAGAAAACAACAGTTAACATTCTCTCCCTTGAAAAGAATGGTCTTTGCCTCTCCTTGCCACTTCCCACATAAAACCAGAATAAATAAATAAGCAAACAAATTTCTGCTCTAAAGTTCATTTGAATCCCTGCCTTTGTGACACACGCTTTCCGCTGTTCTTCTGAGTCAGACTAAAGTTTCTGGCAGCTTGAGAAATATACATATACATTAGGGAGGGGGAAAAAAATGAAAGAAATCATGGATAAAGAATAAGAGCTCGCGTATATTGTCAAGATAGGAAATAGTCAAAGTAGCACAGAAACTGGAAACTGGCTCATGATGCCGTGTAAAGTTTTGAGAAAATACATTCTCACTTGTCTGCATTTTTATTTCATTAGCTGAATACCTTTGGGAAGGTCAGTAATTAAAGAACCAAAGGAAAGAACGATGTGCTGATATGACCAAAGTTGCATTTTGAACACTGCAATTATGATTCTTAAGGAAACAGAAATTTAATAAATAAATAAAATAAAAATCAATAAATGCCGTAATAAAAGGATAAACGTGCATTGAGCCCAGAACATGAGCCACTAGAGAGGCAAGTGATGCAGGAAGAAGCCAGCTCGATCCACCAGCTGTCACTTCAATACAGATTTTATTAATTCTTGGGCATAGCAACTGGCTTAGAGAGAGAGCATCCAGAAGCCTTCTTCACTCCAGTATTTCATACTTGCAATGTTTTATACAACCGACTAAAACCATGGCTTGTCATTAGTGGTAGAGAACACAACAGCCTCCAGGCAGACTCTGCACTCTTACTGCTAAGCCACTGTTTGTAGCAAACGGACATACAACAGTTGGCACAGCATAAGGGGTTTGTCCCTTTTGGTTCAAAAAAGATTCGGAAATTCCCAGAACACTGGCTCTCTGATGCTTCCTCAGGACCAGAATCTCTCAAAAGAACATTCTGCACAGGTCTCAAATATATCCCGTTTGACACACACATGCAGGTATTTTGTCAACGCTTACAGTGGTGGCACCAGAAAACACAAACACGTTGTGCTAATAAGCAAAATAAAGGAAAACTGACCATTCAACGTCACTTGTTCAGCGGTCTACACGCAACTGGAAAGCACCAGTCCTGGGCCTTTCAACTCCAGGGAACTCTGCCCAGTGCCTTGAATCACTCTTTAGGGAGGCACAACACTCGCCCCCTTCTTACTATGCAAGGGAACATGAGGTGGAATGCAAAGTGTCTGGGTACAGTTCACATTTTCAATCTTCCCTTGAAATACCTGGATTTAGGTGCCCAGTAAGGTGAATTTTACCCAAATCACTTTTCTTATATCTACCTTCTCCCCACATTTTTCCACCCAAATTTGAAAGGGCCAGCATAAACACATAAAAAAAAAAAAGTCAAATACTTCCAAGAACATTTTCCTCTGACGTTCTTTGTAACCTCTGACAAGTCAGTCCTACAGTGTCATCTCCAGTTTTCCAGATGATGTAAGCCACAACTTATTAGAGACGCTATTTCAGAGGTATGCCACTACCCCTTTGTAACCATAGGGACAGCATCCTTCTCCTTCCATTCATCGTCTCATGGACCACTTGCTCCACTCACCTCTGTAGACACTATGGCAACAACAGCAATTATTTACAGAAGAAATTAATAGTAGAAAAGTGGTTTAATATTTTTTAAAACCTTCTACAGGTTAAAAAACTTTAAAAAAAGTTATAAAAAATGTTTCCTCATCTTCCTTCCAGAGAAGGGAAAATGCCAGCTTAGAACCACTCATTCTCACTGATATGAAATACAAAAGCCAATTTCTCCTTATTCCTGTAGACACCTTTACACAATCTGACGTCTTTTAAGTGTTCCTGCAGAAACAGCTTGCACACATTATTGATGCACCACTAACACTGCATGACCATCTAGCAATTCTTCTTAACACTTCGTGCATATTTTTCAGATTATTCCAATGACATTCCACGAGCTGCTGTCTTTTGGAATGAACCTCTCCAACCCAGTTGCCATTCAAAAGTAATTACTTACCGATCTGGTTACACGGAAAGTTCTCAATCTAAAACATGACACTTCTTAATGATAGGCACAATCTGACATGACTCATCAGTGCCTCAAAGAGGATGGAGAAGACACTTCTGTTGGTTCCGTGGATTCATACAGCAAAAGGATGGCATGTCTGTCAACACTGCTTTCCTGCCTGTCTTAAAAAGTAGGGGTTGGCTTTTATCTGTAGAAGAACATGGGACCCCCTCCAATGAGGTTGAACCCTGCTCTGGTGTGCCCATCAGTAGCCCCGAAAGGAGCTAAACTCATAGTTTTGGTCTCAGAGTGGGAGGTCAGCAGCATGCATATTCTGATTCTGGTTCTTTATCTGCTTCTTCTCTCACCTGCCAGTGAAGATAACAACACCTCCTGAGGATTAGCTGACGTTTGTAAAGCACTTTGAAGATATAAAGCATCACAGTGCCTACACGTTAAGTATTAATTCATCTGCCAGGCTGATTCACTCTTTGACCCCTCTGCAGAGATGTCCAGTTAGTGTCAGCTCTGGCAGTTTTTGCAATTCAGGCACCTGTCCACCAGCTACTGGACTGAAGCCAACAATTCACACAGGACAGAGAAGAGCCGTCAGATGGTAGTAACATTTGGTCACGACAGGCCTGAATTGGATTTGAAAGGGTGACCTGGAGGTGAAAGGCTCTATCAAGAAGCCACTTCTGTTGAAATGCATATTAAATTAGAGAGGGGCCAAAGAGACAATGTTAAGACCCAGATCAAGTTTAGACAAGACTTTTGGGTCAGCTGCATGGAAAATTCTTGTATAATTTTTTACCCTAAATGAACAGGAGCCAGGAAATACACTCTTCTGGATTTTGGGCCTGACCCCAAGCCAAAACTAGAAGGGTGAGTCTGAACAAGGACAGTCATTGTTCTGTCTCATCCTTTCTCTCTCCCTCAATATAGAAGCAAACATGCACATAGAATCACAGAATACTTGGGGTTGGAAGGGTCTAGTTCAACTCCCCTGCAATAAGCAGGGACATCTTCAACTAGATCAGGTTGCTCGGAGCCCTTTCCAACGTGACCTTGAATTTTTCCAGGGATGGGGCATCTACCACCTCTCTGGGCAACCTGTGCCAGTGTTTCACCACCCTCATTGTAAAAAACTTCTTCCTTATGTCTAGTCTAAATCTACCCTTTTTTTAGTTTAAAACCATTACCCTTTGTCCTACTGCAACAGGCTAAAAAGTTTGTCCCAATCTTTCTTATAAGCCCCTTTTAGGTACTAAAAGGCCACAATAAGGTCTCCCCAGAGCCTTAAATTCTCCAGGCTGAACAAGCCCAACTCTCTCAGCCTGTCTTCATAGGAGAGGTGCTCCAGCCCTCTGATCATTTTTGTGCCCTCCTCTGGACCCACTCCAGCAGGTCCATGGGTTTTCTGTGTTGAGGTCTCTAAAGTTGGACCCAGTACTCCAGGTGGGGTCTCACCAGTGCGGAGCAGAGGGGCAGAATCACTTCCCTCGACCTGCTGGCCACACTTCTTTTGATGTAGCCCAGGGTGTGGTTGGCCTTCTGGGCTGCGAGAGCACATCGCCAGCTCATGTCGAGATTTTCATCCACCAGTACCCCCTACTACCCCTTCATCCCCCAACTGGTATTGATACCGGGGGTTAACCCGACCCAGGTGCAGGATCGTGTACTTGGTCTTGCTGATCTTCATGAGGTTCTGATGGGCTCACCTCTTGAGCTTGTCCGGCTCTCTCTGGATAGCATCCTGTCACTCAGGTGTGTCAACCACACCACTCAGCTTGGTATCATCTGCAAACTTGCTGAGGGTGCACTCGATCCCCTCATTCAATCCACTTGACTGGGAAGATTATGGATGGATTTTGTGCACATGCTTTACTAGTGATTGACAACTCTTTCTCTTCATCTTCCTGGCACAGCCTCGCCACAAGAAGTTATCCGTGGTCATTAGTCTTATTCCGTTCCTTTGCAAGTTGCATCGTTCTTTTCCTTCCTTGTACTCAGTGCAGGCAACAAGCACATCCAAGTAAGAGATAAAAGTGAAAGCCGATAAACAGGAACACAAGGACACTGAAAGAGATTAGGGACTATACATCAGACATAGCTACTGAGGGGAGGGACGGCATGCTAACAAATAAAAAAAAAGAATTGTCCCTGATATTCTGTTGTTGACCCAAGATTCATCCACAACTGGAAGAAAAGGTTTTCTTGGGTTTGACCTACTCGGAGACAGATCAGCATGGCATTTTGCACCAAACTGCCGAATGTTTTCTCTGTCCTTTAGGTCTAGCAGTATTTATTATCTGTACAGTGCTATAAAAGCTAAAATGTAACGGTCATTTTGGAAGGACCTGCTTTTACAACTGAAAGCACAACATATCATGCCTTTTGCAAGGCACTTATCAGCATCAGTTGTATCTGAAATTTTTCCCTCTGCTATTCCCCCACCCGCACTGGCCAATAGGTAAACGTATTGCCACAGGCAATATCACCTTGTCTTCTGCCTGTCAGACCAAACAGCAAGGCAGCTAACTGTGCCTATAAGTCAAGTCACAAGATCTCAAAGACAATGTTTTCCCCGCAAGCACATATTGGGGACCATGATTTTTTTTACCGTTTCCTACAGAAAAAAGTATTCAGCTCTTGCAGAACATCAGGTATTCAAGATTCAGCACAGTGGTATAAGAAATAATCAGAGAGTGACAATCGCAAGAGGATTCACCAGGGCATAACTAAACAAAGGTATAGTAGGACTCTGAAGAAGGGTATTTCCCACCCTAGACAGCAGCAGCTGCCACACTGCCGGTGGTTGACTCAGAGGGTTAGGCAGTTGTTGTCTGCTCTTCCTTTTATGTGGGTACATATAGACCTTTCTAAGTGTGGGTGTGCAAAAATGCATCTTTAAATGCAAAGAAATTTCTTTTTCATCCTTCTCCTCTGTAACTGTTACGGCTGTCTGTAACGGACAGCAAAGCAATTTGCTGTGAACTGTAGGTACATCAGATCAACATTTGATCTTTGCTCTGCTAAATGCTGCGTCGACACTGATGGTCCACGCGCTGTGCTCAGGATGAGCCACCAAACACTAGAGTGACTAGTCAATTCTATGATACCGACTGCTTCAGGAGGGTGGCCCTACAATATCATTGCATTGTGAAGCAATATTGTTGACTTAACCCTGGTAGCAGCTAAGCCCCACACAGCCACTCGCTGTGAAATGGGGGAGAGAATCGGAAGGGTGAAAGTGAGAAAACGAGATTTAACCTCTTATTTCAACAACAGATCACACAGCGAGACAGAAACCAACTACATGCAGCAGCTTCACAGTGAAAGTTCTCTGCAGGGAGAAAGCGATGGTGCAAAACTTCAGCAGACAATTCGTGGGCAAGCCAAACTTTTGGTGAACTCACTCTGTTTCTTCATAGTTTCCCTGGCAATTTCCTCCCCTCCACACTCCCACACACCACACTGAATCGGAGAAAGTCCGGAAGTATACTTTAATAAAGCTCCCAGCTTTCCCAACCACTTCCCTTTAACTTTAGATTTCTTGGAAGGGAGGAGGTTTCTGCTATCTCTGATGGCTGGAACCTGATCCTGTCATCATTAGCTTTCTCAGAGACTCTTCATTTGTTGAATGTTGGTCTGTAATAAAGAGGCAGGAAGGATAGTCATTTTTATAGCAACTACCTGCCAACAGATTTCAATTCTTTATCCCTTCAAAATCCCACATCTGTCCGTGTCTCCAGGCACTGGGGGAAAAAGCTCTGCATTAGTTATTTTTATTATCAACATAAAAAATCTTTCAATTTATTTATTTATTAAGAAAAAAAAGCAGCTATCTACAAAACTCAGTTCGTTTTGTCCTTAGGCAGACATTTAAAGCTGTCTGCCAACTTCTCTTCTTAATAAAAAAATAAGCTAAAGTCTTTATTACACACAGTGTAACAAAATATAACCAGCTACATTTACGCAGCTGAGACACGCACCATCCGTTTATCAGGGAAGAGTTCTGTGACTGAAATAGGAAACACCCGCTAAAGAAGATGACCCCATTTCTGAAACCTGGCCACTGATGGGTCCTGACCACAGCGCTGAGCCCCACAATGTGCCCCGTCCCTGCAGGCAGCCAAGTCCACACCGTCCCCTGGAGGAGGGACGGAATCTGAGCTCGTTCTGACCCACCTCCAGACAGACAGAGAGTGGAGACCTGTCAGCTCAAAGAAAGGAGGGCTCCATTGCAGGACTATTCTGCTTTTGGGACACAGGTGCATGTCTCTGTGTGATGCTACACCAAATGGCTTCTCCAGCTCTTCCCTGACACAGCAGAGAAGGGTGAAGCTTGTACCCTGTGGTTGCCACCGGGGAGACACCACCACATCCTCAACCACCAGCCCCTCAGACCCACCAGCCAGACCCCTTTCAAATAACCCGCTTTCAGGCTGGGTCTTTGCTTTTGCTTCTTAGGAGTGTGATACGGTGAAGACTGAAAACATATCCCAAAACACTTCAGTTAATTGCACAAATACCTCTTGGACTCTAATTGCGAGGACACCGTGGGTGATGAGAACCGTACCTTCTGCCCAAAGTCTTGTGGCCCATTTCATAGGGAGCGTACTCTCTGAAAAGCGGGAAGGACGGGGAGCCCCAGCCAGGATGTGTGTCAGAGCTGCTGCCTGCGCTCTTTCTAGGCTAGTGACTGGCATGTTAAACCCAAACACCACATCTTAGACTGACACAAGATGAAACACATTAGGCAGATGGCATGTTTTCTCTGCGCAAGCCAGCGACAGCGTATTTTCTCCTAACGATCTCCTGTTCTTGTTCTCACAGTAAAATTAGTTTTAAAGTAAAAAGGAACAGAAAAATACATAACATGATGGGAGCAAAGATTACTATGTGGGAAATATATCAATATCAACAAGAGAGGGGTTTTGTTCTTTCAATTCCATGGCTTTTATTTATATATATATTGTTTATAAAAACAAACACTCTACTTTGTCAGATGTGAAAAGTCAAAATTTACATTTAAATGGAGGCATTTAGGTAGGGGTTTTTTTTTTCCTCTCATCTCTTGAATGCCGAGTACAAAAGACTAAAAACTCTCAATTTTCCTAAATGGAAGGATAACAGGTGAAGTTTGCATTCTGGGAGCTATTCATTTAGCCAACAATGTTCAACTCGGCAGTGACCAAAGCCCAGCTGATCAAGGGGAAAAGAGCACTGGCTATTAGGCCTGACAGGGATTTGCTCAACAGCTGAGACCAGGAGAAGCCGTGATCTCATTATGCCCTGTTCCCAAGGAGGAGATTATGCCAAATACAGCTCCCTGAGGGCAACACCTACATTTCCAGATGTACAGTGGATCACTATCCAACTGAAAATCACTGCAATTTGAGGGATTTCAGCACTACAATAGGCCTGGTTTCATTGCTGGAGCTACTGCAGATGTTTAAAACGTGAAGCGGTCTGCTTGCAAGAGAAGATGAGAAGACTTAAAACAAGTCCATAATTGCACAGTATTAAAGCCATCGTAAAAGAATGGAAGTGGAAGCAAATACTGTGATGACCCTTAAAGCTTGCCATCAATTACCTCCTTTTTTTTTTTTTTTTTTTCCTTCTTTTTTCTTATTTTGTTCCTGGCAAGGAAAATGAATACAGCTTCTAACCAGGGAGTCTATCAAACAAGTACACTTGCAAGCAACGTGCTCAGAGAATGCCACCCTAGTCCACGGAAAGGCGGAGCAACATTTTTAACCACTTTGTCTCACCGGAGCACACCAGGAGTAACAGATGGTGTACCATAGCAGCTCATTCAATTCTGGGCTGGATTGCCCCTCTCTGGCTTCTTCTGACACAGAGCTGACCCATAGCGTTAAAAGGACACAGACAAAAAGTAACTTGATTTTTTTTTAAAAAACGAAGAGTTAAACACAGATCCAGCCAGCGCTTTGTAGGGTTTTGTGTTGATGGTTTTTAACAGTCTTATGCCTTATATTGAGAGAAACCCATATAAATTAAAAAAAAATCCAAAGCCCCCAACCCCCCAGTAAAAAATGTCTGGATGTATTTTAAAAGCAGAAGAAATAGTAATAAATGTTTGGAAAAGGCACACACACAAAATCCAAACGCCTGGGAGGTAAGAGCACTATCGCTTTGTACCCAGCATTGAGAAATCACCGACTCGCTCTTTTTGAAGTTACAAACAGGGAGTGTTTCTAGTCTCCCAGGCTAGAAGCCATCCCAGTCACTACATGGCTATCAGAAAGTATATTCTAACATTCACCCATCATTACAGTGGTCCCTCTATCTTTGGCGAGTTACGCTTTTTGCCACCCTCACAAACAGTAAAAGAGTCTATTGTTTCTGCAACAAATGGTGCTAGTGTATCTAGCACTTCCCAACTTTAAAAAATTACCTGCATTAATTAATTCCAATGCTCTCATCCCCACTGCCAGCCCTTTCCTTCAGAGCGTCACAGCCCCATTGTGGACTGACCCTTTCTTTTCACACGTATGTTTCTGGCAACAAGGACAGCCTCAAAAACTCCATCTTCCCCGCTCGCCCCGCAGATGGATCACCACTCATTGCCAGGACCATGCGACACCATAAGCTGGCACAGTTTGCTGGGAGTCCATGTCATGATCGAGGGAACCAACCCAGACAGGTAAAAAAAGTTTAAATATTTGTTTGTTTTTTTTTTTCTTTTTTACCACTCAGTCAGCTGTTTGAGCTGTTCATATATTGTCCCCCCACCCAAAGAATCAATGGTATGATTCATACAGAATTACTGCGTGCAGGAACAGGGGAGAAGGAAAGGAAAAATACACAAGAGGAATATCTTAAACAATTGATTCTGAATTTAAGCCTTACCCCGAGACAAAAAAGGGTTTTAACTGAGACAGCAGGACAGCCATAACATATGAAGAACCTGTCTCTCAGCTTTCTCCTCAAAAAACCAGGAGCACCTAGTTGCATCTGGAGCACCGAGACTTGAGTATTATCTATCTGGCGGTGTTCAAGATGGGTCTGAGGAGTCTGCTCAAGAAGCAGGTGACCAATGCCTCCTTTCCTGAACTCAGGTCTCTACAACTGTGTCCATTCTTGTGGGCCAGCTGAGCTGCGGTACTCTCTATAGGCCTCTGCCCCACTCCCGTCACAGATCTAGCGCATGTGAAGCCAAGGTGGGTGGTTTCCTCCCGTGCTCCCTGACTTCCACTGGGAGGACACACAGGGATATGAGCAGAGACTCTAGATGAACCCCACCTGGGCAAAGGCTTGCCCTGCAAAGCACAACCTGCTCAGAGATTTTGTTTCTTAACACTTGCACTGTCTTGTTTTTATTTTGTTCTGTCCTTAAAAGGGCAGCTCTTCAAAACCATCCAGTTGCCTGCAACCTTCAAAAGCAAACCCGGCTTGGTGACGTGGCAGGTTTCCCAGAACCACTGTCCCTTTGATTTTATGGATGAGCTCAAGGCTACCAGATAAGCTGTCTTTCAAAACATGCAGGTAATTAAAGCCTTCCTGGTCCTTTACGCCAAATATGAAGTATAACACTAAGATAATGTTGGGATCACTATGCCATTACTACTGCTGCATCAAGGGGTAATTAATGTTTTAACATACCATGGGGAAACAGATGTGGTTCATGGACATGGCCATATCTCGGTGAAGAAGCAGGTTTTTACTTCAGATAAGCCTTAGGATAAGATTTTAGCTTCCAAAGTGATATCGGCTTGATTCATCCCTCAGCTCCCAAAATCCACCAAGAAAACATTACAGGGTCCTGTGAAACATTCCTGTTCTTTGCCATCTCTTACCGTGACCCGTTCTAACAATAGTACACAAGGGCTGGCTTATTTACACACGTTTCTGTGGCATCCATGCCCATAATGTCCAAATCTGACATCTGTTATTTCCATGCAAGTGAACTCAGCTGGACAAGAGGATATAAAGTAATATAAAATGTCAGCTTTCATGCTATACGGATTAAGCCAGCCATGTAATCAGGCACTCTTTATGATGGGCATATCATGGGTAAGCAGTGATGACAGAGTTTATCAGATACCAAAAAACCACTAATAGGTATGCCTGATTCAGTCTCTGTAGGAGTTTTTCAATCAGCAGTCCCAACCTTAGGCACATGGTTATCACAGCTGGTGGAAACATTAAACCTTCTGGGTTACCTTCAAGGCCCAGCAAGGTTTAGCATGCCCTTGAATTAACCTTGAATCTTACCCAAGGGAATAACTATGCAATAGATTGAAACAGGCAGCACTCACCAGCTGCAAACTTGCAAGAATTGAGACCGAATGCAGACAATGGAAAGCCCACAACAAAGCTAAGGTACTGCCCCCTTCCTTCTGTTTGTCCGAATAGTAGACAACTGGGCTCAGCAGGCTGCTGTGCTCCTCCAAGTAATGGCAATTGACCCCCAAAGGGCCAGGCACCAACTAAAACTGAATTACATTTCATGCTGAACACGTAACTTCTCAGGAATGGCTTCTCTGCTGGCACTGTACCATCCTGGTGTGAAGAAGCATCTTCTGGGGTGGCTGGGTGGTTCCTGGGCTCTGCGGTAGAGATTCCCTCTGTATATTCAGCTATTCTGTATCCAGATACTAGGCGCAACGCTACACGACACTTTTCTGAGTTACCTGAGGTATTCTTCTTGGCCCTGAACTAGGTATTTCCACATTTTCTGTGCTTGTTCCAACAAACAATATCCTTATATCCTTTTCAATAGCCAAGTTGTGGGGAAAGGCTTTTGGAAACATTTTGCAAAAAAGAATAAACTCGGCAGACAACTGCAGTCAGGTGCCTCACAGCAACTGGTCCGGCTCAAAGATATACAGTCCCTAGCAATGTCCCCAACTTTTTAGCACGGTGCTCCATATCTTTATATCCACAAATTTCCCTGTACAGGAGAGATCATCCTCACGTAACTCTTCCTCCTCCTTTCCCCCTCCCGCAAAATAACCCCACAAGCCAACAACCTGCAACTTTATGTACAGTCATTTGACAGGACTGTAATCTTAAACTGCAGGTGGGAAGTAGAGACACGAAGCTCAGTAAGAGTGAAGAGATGCAGAGTATAAGTACCATACAAAACTGAGTCCTCTTCTGTGCTAGCTAAATTTGTACTCAAGACCACCGTAGCTAAAACCGCACTGGGCTGCTTGCCTGCTTGAAAAAAAAAATAATACATATTGTCATATCATGCTAGGGGGTGATTCTGGTGGTGGGTTTTTTGGTTTCGGGGCGGGGTGTGTTTTGGTGGGGGTTTTTTGGGTGTGTTTTTTGTGGTGGGGTGGGAGTTGTTTGCTTTATTTTTTAAAGGTTTTCAAGGTTCCTGTAAATGTCACCATGTATAAGGCTGTGGCATTTTGCTGTCTTTAATACCAGGAAATTCATATACACACATTTTCAGTTGTTTATCTTGTGAATACAAAGACTGAATCAAAGCATCATAAGAAAAGAAAGTGGGTTGCTTTCTTCCCTAACTTTTCTGGGACTCGATAATATTGTGGGTTTCTCTTTCTCTCCCACTTCTATTTTGTCTTAAGGCTCTGCATCTTGGAAGACTGTGAAGCTGCTGTGTGATTTTTATCTCCATGATTAAAGTGTTACACTTTATTGAGCTCTTTGCATCAGCACCAAAATCTGCAATGCAGGATTTTACATAACACTTCATTTTCTCCTCGCACCATTACTGTTATTAACCTGGTGGCAATAAACAGAAAATACAACTCAGCTCATGATGTACTCCTGAGTTTTCTGTGTGTGTGTATAACAGAAAAGAAAAAAAAAAGAAAAAAAAGAATGTAAATGAAAGACCCTCCACCCTGTGAAAGATTAGGAATGGCTGCATAAACTTGTATTTTCCTCAAAGAACAATCGCAGCCTTTCAGAGTTAAAAAGAGAAATACCGTGCTATAGCTTCTGCATTTAAGTATTTCTTCTAAAACCAGAGATCAGAAAAGAAAGAACATCCAAATGACTTCAAAATTCTCCAACTCATTGTTATTCTTCATTAGACTTCACAGATGGAAGATTTGATTGATACCCTACTTTGGGATGTTTCACTTTTCTTTGTTTAAATGTTTGTTTAAATGACAAAGTTTGGAGAGCATGAGATCTGCCAACAGGATACCAATAAGGGTCTGAAAAACAGACGAAGAGCTGTATGTGCATGCCAACACAGATTGACCTTCACACTCCATCAACGGATGGAAACAGCGTGTTTCACAGATACGAGATCTCTGAGTACCCAGGAAAAAAGTGGGAGGTAAATATCAGAATGTCTGTAGGAATCTGGGTTGCTAACAGAGATTCTCTTTTTGCTGAAGCGGGAGAGACCTGCCTCTGGAGCAGAGGCATCTGTATCCAAAAGCAGGACTACCAGGGCCCTGCAGAAAGAGATGGGTCATCTGTGAACAGATGGTCACCAAAACTCGATCAAAGCCTAATAGTAAAGAGAGAGTGAGAGAGAAAGAGAATGCCAGTATGGCGTGTCACAGAGAGGCCACTCAGAAGCAAAGTCAGTTTTGGTATGAACTAGCAGCAATGCTTCAGGTGCTCAGCTATTATCTTCAAAAAGAAAAAAATGAGGAGGGCAGGCTTTAGTCTTGCTCTGCTTCTCTTCCCTTTAGATGATATAAGCACTCCTTTTGCACCCCTGAAGTGCTGGGGGTGGAGAGTTGCAGGGTATCCTAAAAGCCTGCTTCCAACCCATTCTCAGTTGGTTCCTGCAGCTCTCCCTGACCTGCGCTACGCTGCCACGTCCACCCAAGGCATCTCCTCACAGGAATGGTTAGGAAAGCCAATGCAGATGGGGCTGAGTGGTATTGCTATAGCTTCCATCCAACAGATTGCTTACCCTGAGACGTACTGGTTATTTTTGAAGGATTGTTTTGTTTTTTAACCCAAGAGAAAGCTTTTAGAAAGCTCTCCAAGCTTCTGCCCCCTACTTATGTGGGTTCCTGCTCTTTACTCTTGCTATTTATTTTGCACTTGCTCTTTACTCATAAATGCTGCAGTTTGAAATATAGCAGAACATTTTTCAGTTCGTCAGTGTGTTGTTTGCTGTCAAGGAGACAAAATGTTACTACTTTGCTCTGGAGAAGCTTAGGACATGATGGATGAAATGCCACAAATAATTAGACTTTTCTTATGAATTACATTTTTTTAAACTTCTGTTTTCATGTCAACAGGTATGTTACAGATAGGCTGCATGAAAGGACCCGGGGAAATTTTAGTTCTCTGGGAACAGCAGTAATGTAATATCTGATAAGCCAAGGCATAGCTCTGGCTGAGACAACCTTTAAACAACTTCCACTATGAAAATGTGGGGCTATGGAAATCTGACTCCAGTGGCAGAATCGCAGAGGTCCAGTCCAGTTCCTGAACAGCATGGACATAGTTAGGAATTTAAAGATTGCTCGACATAGTCTGACCTAAACTCCAGCCACCCCAGTGTCTTGTTTCTGACTGTGATAATTTGTGGCAGTGTTAAGCCCTAGATGATACAACATCCAGCGATAGTCTAAATAACTATGAGGCTTGGAGGAAATAAAAAAAAAAAAACGCAGTTCACTTTCACACTTTGAGCAGAGATGTACCGCAGATAGGCAGATATTCAGATTGCATAAAATTATCTGGGAGACGGACACGAACAAACCCTCCAACTCTGAACTCCCTCTGGCTTGGTTGAGCGTGATAGCTGATCTGCTCCCCATGGATTGGGCACACATCTGTGAACATCCCCAGTATCCGCCAAATAACTGAGCATGCTGAGGAAAACTGCAGGAAAAAAGATCACAGGCATTCACACACTACTTCTTCATTATTGTTATATGAGTTTCTAAAGCTCTCATCATTTTAATCTCTAAGTTTATAAACTGCCAGTTGTTATAGTCGGTAGGCAGTAAACGCTGGATCAAACATAACATCGCAGCTGAATTACTGCTTTGAAATCTTGTATCACATGCAATGACTTTAAATCGCTTGCTTTGCTAGAAAGGCTGGGAGAATGGGAAGCCATGACACTGTAAATCACACTAATCAATGATGTAAATCTTAACTGACAGAATGTATCAATAATCAGGAATGCTCCAGGGAAACAAATCATACCTTTTAGATCTCCCTTCCGTAACAAACTTATTGTCATTTATTGTACAATCATCAAGAAAATACAAAGATTAGTGATGATGTGGCAAAATTTACTCAACCTTTGACATGGAAATAAATTCTTATTTTTTATCTACAGGGGAAAAAAAAAAAGCTTCCCACATGTATTTGCTAAGCAATCTCAGATGATTAGAAATTACTGAACTAAAATGGAAGTGTTGCAGTGAATGACCCGAAAGGATCACCGAAATCTTCTCAGGACATTTGAAGTGTTATTTTTAATGCTAAAGATTAACTGTATGCATGCATATATGTGTGGAGGGAAAAGGGAAACATGAGGTTCCAGTGTTCCTAAACAGAACAGAGCTTGTGTGGGACTTCCTGGTATTTCAGATACAGATTACAGATACTGCTATTATCAAGACAGGGCCTGGGAAAATAGTTTTCAGATACCAGGAAAGGGGGGAAACAAAACCTCAAAACCTTTTCTCCTTATTCAGAGAATAAGGCTGTGATCATCATCTCATCTCTAACCATCACAAAACAACAAAAGAAAATTGCTTCCCAGTGGCTAACATGATAAGAGAGAAAAGAGAGAGGTTGAATAGTTTTCTTGACTGTGTCACTTCCTTCCAGCAAAACCTAACGAGATTCGCTGTCAAGGTGGAACCTGCCACACATCCTCTACATCAAAGGGGATACGGAGGATATTTTATTGCCTTAGACTATCATGCTGCCTAGTATGGTAGATAGTCACTTCTGAAAGTCCCCGTGACTCCCAAAAGTCACCTATTGCTGTATGAGGAGCTTGGAAGTTGATAAAAACCATCATCAAGCACTTCTTTCACTTCTTCACAACTGTTTATATTTGAGCAGCTGTGTGCAGATTTATCGAAGAGAAGAGTTAAGTGGTTGCATTCTTTCTCTCCCTTAGTCAAGCCCATCATAACTTACACTGTGTAATAGCTGCGCATCCCTCCTCTTCCTTCACACTGCAGCTAGATAAAGCTCGGAAACACTGTCAAATTTCCTGTAGTGAAATCATAGAGATGGTCCCATGATAGATTCCCAATCTATTAATCTACTCCTTCATGCGCTACAGCCACCACCACCGTGTTCCTAATGGAACAAGTCTCAATGAGCATCGCAGATAACTGCGGCTGCTGTTCAATATGCCTGTGCTCCCTATGGCACTTTTAATCTTTAGCAGGTCTTAAAACACTTCACCAATTAACTTGAAGTTATCGGTGTCACATTGCAGCTTGGCAAACTGATGCCCAGAGGTAAAACAACTCGCCCAAGGTCACGCAGGATGTTAGAAAAAGTCAAACAACACTTTCTATTTCTGTCCATTATGCTGCTGCTCTTATTTGTTTTGAAGCGGGAGACGGAGGCTCCGGGTACTGAACTAAAATCTTTGTTATGTTAGACCCCATTTTCAAGCAGAGCAAAGGTGGAGGTGCAAAAATGACACGGAGGTGGGAGGCTGCTAATCTCTTATTCTTATGCTTCTTCTGGATAAGTACTTAATTTAGGGAAGACAGGAAATCTTCGTAGTTGAGTCCAGCTTCTACCACTGATTTTCAGGGTAGCTGGTTTTCAGGGAAACTATTACACATCCTTGCTATTTTCTGCAGTTTTACACTATGAACCCTGCTTCCTTCATTTTGGGGTAGAGATATAAAGAAGTATTCCAATATGAACGCATCATCTTGGCTCTGTTCCACTTGACTGGATGCTGTGTCAGCTACCTGGGAGCGTAACTCCCACTGCTCTGATATTTCCTGGATTTCAGTGGTTGGTTCCCAAGTCACCGTGCTCATTTATCAAACACTGAAGATTGTTGTTTCATAGTACTCCTGCTACAATGCTAGCTTCAGGAGGCCCTGCCTCCACTGCTCCCCAGCCAGCAGAAGTGGAAGGGGCAGGAAGCCTCCGTATCATGACGTGATATGTGCAATGATTTCTCAGACCTGACACGGGCTTTGCATTTGACCTTCAACAAATCATTCCGTTCCTCTCAGCTCTCACTCTTATAATGGGGACTGCAGAATACCAGTCTGTCTAATCTTCATAAATCACCATCTCCTCGTGGAAGACACTTTCTCATAGCATATACTAGCACAAACTCAACGGGATGCTGATCAGAAGAGGAGCTCCCAGGAACTGCTGTACTACAAATAACCTGCGCTTACGCAGACCTAAACACAACTGCCTTCCATCGTGCTTCAGGATGGAAGCGCAACAGTTATCGTAATAGGAGCATCCAGATAACCTGTTATTTGAAAAAGTGCTGCTTACTTAAGAAACCACCCTTACTTTGTATTTAATGTTTTGTACCTCAAGTTAAATCAGTGCAGGAAACACTCCTCCTATTCCCATATGTCAACAATAATGATGCAAAAGGTCATACAATATATCATCAATAAACTACTGTCTCTTGAAAATCAGTTTTCCCTCACAGTTTTCATATAGTCAAATTATTTTTGAAATCGAGGTGTCATTCCTTAACCCTGTCAGGAAGTTGTAGGCGCAACATTCACTTTTCATTTAAAAATCAAAGTGTAAAAGGGTAGGGGAAAAAAAACCCAACAAAAATCACTAACACAAATGTCAGTCGGGCCTGGCAAAAAATAACACAGAGATTAAATGTTACCCTTTACAGTTTGCAACCCAAACAGAAGATCACTGAGCTACAGCACGGCAATAAAATCTACTGCACATATGCAGACAAACCAACCACTCAAGTCTCTAGCTCTCTCCAAGCTGAAAAAAATGACCAAAGGAAAAAAAACCCCACAACACCAAAACATTAGGACAACTGAAAGAATAAATCACACTTCAAAAATATTTCTGTTTCAACCACATATAATAAACTGTTCCTGATACCAGGGGAAAAGTCTGAGTTGTTTTGTGGTTTTGTGGGTTTTTTTTTTTCCTGTTAACATGGGATTTTTACTCTGACAACTTCTCTTTAATGTTACTTGAACATGGGTTACTCTAGCTGCACATCAAAATATACTGGCTCGGAGTTTAATTTTGGGACACTTAACATTACATTTTCCCAAGAAATGGCTGTTCTTTTCCTGAATTTGATGGCTCATTGAGCTTGCAGGTAAGAGATGGTTTTACAGGGATATGTCTCTGTACATTCTTTACAGTCCTTATAAAACCGCCTGGCTGGCCAGAGCACTCTGATTGCCTGGGGAACATTTGGTAGGGGTAGGTTAATCTATGTGACCTCCATAGTTCATCTGAAACTGCTGCACAACTTTCTAAACAGCCATCTTTATTTCCTCCTCATCCGCTCCTCAGTTTCTGCGTGATTCCCAGGCACACACTTTCTCAAGGATAGCTGGAAACAAGCACAGAGGTGAACACGAGCCCATTTCTTCCTGAAAAAACATGCACAGTGGTATAGATAAAGACTCAGGCCTACCCACAAACACACCGTCCCTTGCGTACCAGTCCGAGCGCAAACCCACATATATGTACAAACACAATAATTACACTCCAGCAGAAGTACTTCCACACCAACAAGAAAGACAATTCAGCCGCTGGGAGGGGTGTATTATTAGCAGGGTGCTGTCCTTTCCAGTAATGAAAATAATTTGTCTGCTCTCTAAGAGGAAAGGACAAGCAGATACGATTCCTTCCAGGTTACAGTCTTTTTTCCTATGTGCTCATGTATTTGATTTTTAAGCTGCTGATGAGTTATCTATCAAAATTATTCTGCTTTAGAGCAAAGGGGAAGCTTTACGCTGCTTGGAAGTCTGTCTTTCCCCATCCTCCGAAGCAGCATTATTCAGAATTGCTGCCTAAGCCACGAAGCATTTTTTAACTCTAGCCAGCCTTCTTCCCACCCCTTAACACCTCCTCTCCTCTTTCCCCCCAACCCCGTCAGCACTGTCCCCCCCAGCACAAATTGCCACACGTCAGTACAAAGGACAAGCAGAAGAATCAGGTGACAGTTCTTTAAGGAAAGAATAAAAATGCAAATTAACAAACACCAAATTTGCTGTAAACATTAAATACTTCAGACATGAAACCTTCTGTGCTACAAGAGTGCTTTCAGCATTATCTATTCACAGCAGTTCCTCTGCTCCTGAGGGTCATAAACACTGAGAGATGGAGCCAGCAAAAAAGCTCTAGTTGAAATTCAGCTCACAGCAAAAGCAATTTCCGAGTGTGCAAAGTGCTGTCAGCAGGCCTGATGTTTGTGTATGAAATATAGACAATATGACTGGCCCATCGGCAGTCACTGTCAGCCTGATGGATGGCGCCTGAAAAGAAGTAAAGCGGCTGCCGTTAGGGCCCAGTCTATCAGACGCTTGATGGAGATTCGGGGGCTTAATAGAGGTAAAAGTTTCTTCTAATCGGACAAAATTTCCAGCGGTGATCCAAAAAGAAAATAAAAGGGATAAGCAACGTGATACGAGGGCACAAGCAAGGCTTTCCCATCTCAGCCACAACACGAAACAGAGGAGGAAAGCAATACGCGCTCGATACCAAGGAAAATTGGTATCTTTGTCCTTGGACCTCGACTATCCTAGAACAGACGGGGCAGTCCTACAGCTCGCTGCGTGCGCAAGCACCTTCAGGGGGTCCCCACAGCCCAGACCCCTCGCAAAATGAAAACATCGCCTTTGCAATTGCTTTGGTGCTCTTTGCGGGGCGCCTGTTGCCGTGACAGTGGGGTGACTGGCCGTGGCAGGCAGACACTCAAACTAGCACAGAAAAACTCGTGAAACAACCAGTTCAAACGTCCTCTCAGCTTTTACCGTTTGGAAGCTGGAGTCTTGAATTTTCCTCTTGTCTTCTCCCCCCCCCCCCAAAATGTTGTTATGTGGATAAAGCTTCATGTGCAGTCTGCGTGGTCCGTCTGCAATGAAAATACAGCGGGCTAAACTCCACATCATACTTCATGCTACAGGTCCCTTAGCTCACGATGTCAATCAAAGACCCTCAGGCAGAAAAAATAGAGAGTGTGTAAGAAAGGCACGGCGCGGGTCAGAGAGCACACCCGGTATTCAGTTACTAATACGCGTGCCAAGAAACCATGAAAATCACAAGGCTCTGATGAAATAACACCGAGCACCTCAATAAAGCTGGAGTGGTCTGCAATTAGAAGTGAGCTTGTACTTCAAAGTTCAGGTGCCAGCCTGTATCCAAACTGTGGATATTTTGAAACCAAATTAACCCACAGTTTTGATCCATCCCTATTTCCAAAGGCAAAGCAAGGGCTGACAGCTAGCTACGTTTGCCTCCCTTCGGGTACGTGAGGAGGGAAGTTCACAGCAAGTGGCAAGGAAGAATCATTGCAGGTTCTCACTCCAAAACAGGACTGTCAGGCAGAAGAAATTTCAACAAATGCTTAAGTTCCTTAAGCAAAACCACAACATGAATTAAGGTGAAATGCAGAACAGGAAATTAAAAGCGTGCACAAATCTAAAACCTCCTCAGGTCTAGCAGTCTGTCTAATGTCTTGGAAAAAGCAACATATTTCAGCAAGAATCTGTAGCTTAAAAAACCTTCCTTTTCACTGGGACTTTTTTCACCCCATCAGTACAAGCTCCTCCCTGATGAGAAATAGAGCCAAGAGCAGCTGCTGGGGCATTTGGGGAATTTAGAAGTGGTCATTTCTTTGCAGCAGTGTTTGAATAGATCATACCCTAGCAGGAGAAACAGAAAACTTTTCAATACTTTAAATGGTGATGGCACAGGCCACAATCCTCAACTTGGGCTCAGAAGGACACAATGTGCTTAGTTAGTTCATACCTGACCTTCCAAACATACAGCCTATGGCTTTCTAGTGGTTCTCACACCTCCTGCACGCCCTCCAAAAATGGAAGGTTTCTTCCCTGAACAACCTCTCCTCAAAGAGATATAGCAGGAACAGATCTGTCCCTGCTCTCAGACTGGGACCTAGACTTCACAGACTAAGCCCTTTGGTGTTTCTACAGCTCTCCACAGGGCTTTTCTCCTGGGGCTCCGTTTATTCTGCCCCAGACTCCGCTGCGAATTCCGCATCCCGAAGCCCCGCTCCAGGATTTGTCACAAGGGCTGGCAATTTCCTACTTACCAACCGTACACACGAGCGGGCAGAACTCAGCTTGAGCTTCTGGTAGCAAAGCAACTCCTGACATTAATATCCTTTAGTGCAAGCTCCAGAAGAGCTGCTAACAGCAAGCTTTTAAAAAAGATCGCTGCATCTTTAACAGGTTTTAAGCCAAGCTCCTTTACCCTATTACTAGCACCTGATGAAAACGACTACCCTATTGAACTCACCAGCGGGCCATTAGAAGTGTGTCACATTATATTAACTAGGCAATTAAAAAAAAACACCCAACCAGCAACAACAAGGAGCAGGCAACTCAGCACACAAGGAGAGCCTGTCTGTCGTTTTGTAAATCCCCAAATTAGTTTTGAAAGGCCACTTTCAGCCTGGAGTTAAGGCCAGATTTACCCTCTGCGCGTCTGCAATTGGCTGATGCGCTGCAGTAACCTGATGAAACAGATTATTTATGATAAGTGACTGACGTTGGACCGCTGCCCACAAGGCGAAGGAATGAAAGCTGCTGTGACCCCAAATGAGAAGAGATTCTTTGATCAGCTCGCACAAACTTCTAAAAAAATTATGACTTTTGGTTTCATGCAGGAGATCAAATAATTAAACAAACAGATGTGCAGATATTGATAGCAAAAGGTGTCGTGTGGGGGAAGCATCCAACCACAAACAAGCCATTTATTTTAAGACTTAAGTGTTGCTGAAATTCCCAATCAGAAGAAGAAAGAACGATTTTTAAGCGTGGTGTGGGAGGCATTTTGGAGAACTGGGGGTAATTTAAAGCAGAATATGCTTTTTTGATGAGACTGCCAAAACTGAGATGCCTCTGGATAAAAAATAAACCAAAAAAAACCCCAGTTAATTTACATACAGACAGAGCTGTCAGGCGAGTCGTCAGCAGAGAGAGGGATAACAAGTCTTTGGGTAACAACTCCCTTGTTAGGAAGATGGCAGTGAGAAGCAGGATCAAGGGAAAAGGAGAGTCACTGTACAGATGTTTTAAAGGAACAGTTAGCATTTTCTGGGGCTTGGGGGGCTGAACATTGCAGCTGCCTGCTTAGTGCAAGCACGGAAACCACCTGCGTGAAGGATATGTGCGTAGCTGGGGAAATAATTAAATAATATCTCCTGTTTCTATAGAGCAAGACGAGGGTCTGAGCAAGGAGTTTGGGTCTAAACTCCAACCTCAACTCTCCCCAGCCTTGTGCTGTTGGGGAAGGGGCAGGAAGGATTTTATTTTTGTGGTTGAGTCAGGCTCCCCCTTTCCAGGACAGTCAGAAGCAATTTAAGGAGGCAACAGAGAGAGAGTCACAGACCCTGTCCAAGAAACCTCAAGGAGTAACACACGCACACAGTCCTTGAGTGCAGCTGGATGCAAAGTCCATGATAAGAAAAATAAATGAAAAACCCAGGCAGTTCCCTCGTAAGAGCTGCAGAGTAGATTTCAGAGTCTTATCAACAGGGCAGCTGCTCCTTGTCCCCCATTACACACCTGCAGTGCCACCAGCAGCACAAGGACCGCTGATATTCAAGGTGAGGAGGGAGAGCTGCCATAGCCTCAGCTAGAGGCATGTCTGGGGTTGGGACAGGTGAGTGTCAGTGGTCCTTGTACTACTCCAGTTTCTTGCATCTCTGTGGATGCAGCAAGCCCCACCTGTAAGCACAGGCCCAAGCGATGGGATTTGTCTGCTGGGGTGTTACCTACTCCCAGGAGGATGAGAGCAGAGAAGATGGAAGGATCTGCTAGCCAGATCCAGCCACACACCATCAGATGAACTGAACTCAACTGGTTTGTTTGATTTGCAGATCTCTTCTCCCAGCTTTACTTTCCCTACCAAAGCGCTCTTTCCTGAGACCTAAGAGCCATCATCCTTTTCCAGTCCTTTAATCAAAGAGCCTCCAAAAAATTGCGAATGTTCTGGGGTGAAGAGTTGATGAGAAAGAGATTCATTTCAACTCAGTCCCCCACTTATTCTCTACCACTATGGATCTGTGGCATGAGAAAGGGGACAGCTTGTTTCGCTGGGCTTAAATGTTCTTGCATTCCTGAAAAGAAGCTACAGAATCTCCCACAGTATCTCAGTGGTGATGGGAGAAAGCGGAGATCCCAAGAAACGGCATAGAGCGGTCCATAAAACCAAGCCACTGGGTGTAATGATCACAGGCTTTTCACGGAACTCGGCAGCATACCGATCACATTGCAAAATCAATCATTGTTCTCAATCGGTTCATTATTCTGACTCACTGCATTGGTGGCTCACCAGCTAGCTGGATGGGCAGTCCAGCCCAGCTGACATTTTAGCTGTGTGTTCAACAGTACGTAAGTGCCTCTGCCTACCCACACAGAAAGCCTAGCAGAAAACAGGATATTCATCACATTTTTACTGGAACCAACTGGAATTCTGCCTCTGACAGAAGGAGTAGGTCCAAGCAGCCCATGTCCTCCAAACGAGAGTGGACCTGGCCAAAGTGTTACTGCCTGAGCCTTTCCAGGTGAAAAAGGACTACGACAGAGCACATCGTTTTTCAGGAAAAAAAAAAAAATAAAAAAAATCTTTTTTCTAGAATGGAGTGCATTGCACAAAAACGTATTTTTCTGTTCCTATGTCTCAACAAAAGAAATCCTTAAACTGTGTTTAAGCTAAATATCACACAGAGAATTCATTTTAATAAGACCTAAAGTATGTATGCCACAAGCTTTACAAAGAACAAACAACCTAGGATTAGAAGTCTCCTAATACTGCTTTAACATGGCCATTTCCATGTATGTAGTACGAAGTGTCCTACGATGCTACACAGAATTGTCCCTTTGTCATCATTGTATGATTTCAGTAAATGCAACTTCAATGTGATAGTGGGTTTCCTCATAACGGTAAAGAAAATAAGAACAAAGTGTTGTTTTAAAAACACAGTAGGGTAAGAAACAACTTGGCTGGCTGTGGGGGTGGACTGGCTAATCTAACAGATTGCTCCCTTCTCTCTCTTCCAAGACGCTACAGAAATGACAAATCTAGCCGAAAGGCAGTACAGGTGACTCACAATTATCTGCATTTCACAAGCGTGCCCTTGATTGTGATGCTGTGATTGAAGATTGGATGGGGCCCCGTTTCAGAAAGCAATGTGTACCCACAACTCACATGGACATTATCTTCCAGAAGTACATGGAGCTCGATGCATTTCATTTTACCGATACATAGCAAACCACCCGCAAATTTTTCAATATATCCGTTCACTGTTTCTGTTGAAATATTAGCCAGAGCGCACGTATTTGTACATAATTTCAGTGAGGTGAGATGAGAGAGACAGAAAATCTCTAAAATCTAAGTTATTTCACTTAGCCAATTTAGTAAATATATTCAGGATAATAATAAAAAAAAATAAAATCAATGTATTGTAGTATTACGTGCGTGATGCTATATTTTTGGTTGAAATGGGGCTTGCAGCTATCACCATCATTTTTTCCAGCTTCTCAGTCCATCCTTAGAGTTTGTAAATTTCCCCTATATTTGGACTGCATTTTTCTCATGCTTGCTCACATGCCAGAAAGGATATTTTAAAGCAAAACAAAACTTCAAAGAAAAACGGTTTCAACTCCTCTGAGCACAACACAAAGAAGATAAAGGGAAATGGGGGGGACTGTTGTAGTTTTCAGTCACTAATACATTTACTCAGATATTTCCTCTCCCTTATTTTTCATACTTCAAAACAAACTCAAATTCCAGAAATCAAATTTATGAGGTAACCCAGTCCTCAAGCAGAGATGTCCAGCCAGGAGGGGCTTCCCGACTGCAATGGTCTACGTATGCCCAAGACTTCCCTTTGACTGATTCTCACGGACTGATGGACAGATCACCGATCGGTTCTTTATGGCACATGGTCTTTCCTTCCTTCCTAGCTTACATCACGCCTTTCCCCTGCACAAATCCTTCTAAACATCTATTGGGACTCTGTGGCTTTATTTCTTCTTTTCAAACTTCTCTCTCATTTCTCAAAAGTTAGCTTGGCTCCTCAAAGGACATTCAAGGAAAATCATTGTCTCTTGTTCACTATCTGAATCAGGAATGGAAAGGGTGGGACAGGGTCCATTGTCTCCTCTTAACCTTAGCATAACTGCTTTTATTCGCCAGGTTTTCAAATAGCCAGCAAACAGTAACATAATTAATGTAAGTCTTCCCTTACCATATATATCTCAGGAAGAAATTTTTCAGTATGAGGGTGGTGAGGCACTGGAACAGGTTGCCCAGAGAAGCTGTGGATGCCCCATCCCTGGAAGTGTTCAAGGCCAGTTGGGATGGGGCTTTGAGCAGCCTGGTCTAGTGGGAGGTGTCCCTGCCCAGGGCAGGGGGTTGGAACTAGATGATCTTTGTGGCCCCTTCCAACCCGAACCATTCTATGATTCTATGATCTCACTATGCCTTTCCCAGGACACTGGATTTGGAATTCAAGGTCAGCTGCATGGCCTCAGACATCATGATTCAAGTCCAACACCAAGTTATTAGGAACGGAGCAGGGTGGGAACAGGGAGACAGTGGTGACCACAGGAGCTGGAACATATGGCCTGGCATTGACACTCTTCCCTGTTAGTGCCATCATGTCCCAGTGCAAACAGATGCTCCTGCCCCGGGCAGCTCCCTCCCCTTTACCGAGGTTTTATCTCCCCCCTCACTAAAAATCATTCTCAACGTTTTCTTTACTCTGATCTCACGGTACAAGAGAACAGCAACAGCGGAACTAACAGTAACAAAATGTGTTCTTTAGTTCCAGGAGTCTGCCTTCCATTTAAGCCATGAAAACGGAAAGCAGCAGCTGCTGGTAGCTGCATAAACATAACTGTCTGCGGCACATAACCGGCACTTTGCTGGACTCATCTTTGCAAAATAATAGGTGTTGCTGTTCTGATGTGATAATACTTGATTGATTTATCCACACGGTTTTTAAGATGCAGCTGACGTGACCCTTCTGCTCTAGTCTACCCACGAACCATAGATTTAAAATCCACATATTAAGTGGATTTCTTGGAAAGGTGGAATTCCCAAATCAAAGAGGCTGCTAAAGTTCAATAATATGGTTACATGATGGATGTAACCCTGTAAAGCCCGAGCCCATCGCATGCTAAGTGTGCTGGATAAAAAGGCATCTCAACACTATCTAAGTGTGATTCTCGTTCTTTCCTACATCACGACCCTTACTGAAGTTTTCCAGACCTGTGAAGCCCAGATTCACAGACATATCAATACAGAGAGTAAATACATTTTTTTTCTGAACAAGCGTCTAAATGTTCGAGTGTTTATTCGGATTCCACCTGAACCTCAAACCCCGCCAGGCTTAAGCCCTCATTAACAACTGTGACTCCAATTCAGCGTTACCCAGTGGCTGTGCTTGACAGCCACCAGTGCTTAGCTAGTCTGTAGTTCTTTATGTCCTGGAGTAGTGCATCATTTAATTTGTCCATATAGCTCAAACGCTTGCTTTGATATATAACTGAAAAGGATGAAAGGGATTGCTCATGACTGTTATTCAGTAAGGCACCTACCGACACATTTCTGAGAGCTACAGGCAATTTAGGGGGAGGATGTGGTGGGAATTATGGGTAAACAGCAGTAAATATTAAAATGAAATAAAGGAAAACAAACGTTGCTACAACAACAACAAGAAAACGCACTTCCAGGCTTCGAAATGTTACTGGATCAAAACTTGTTTCCACTAAGCAAAACCGAAAAAAAAACCTAAAAAAAAATCTCAGTAAGAAAGCTACTGATTGGAAGTATTAATGATTCCTGCTTTGTGAGTTACAAAATAAAACATTATCAAGGGAAAGACTGAGTATTTGCTTGTTTTTACCCTTGACAATCATAAAACCACATGTCCAGACCTGATAAACCTTTTCACTAAAGAAAACCTTTCTCCCTTCCACGTGTTTCCCGTATGTGTACTTTTTATTATTCACCCTATTCTATCAATAACTTCCAGCACTTGGAATTTATGTGCAGTATTTAATAAGAGCTGGTGTGAACGTCGAAAGCATCTTGGTAAGATGTTATGTGTCAAAAAGCGATCATGTTACAGTGTGATGGATTAATATGAAGAAACAGCTTGAAGGCAAGGTATTCATCTTTTTTTTTTTTTTTAAATGACAACACTAATACATTTGTTTCAGTTCTGAAATTAATTTCCTAATAGTAAGAAAGGTCAAAATGAATGAGAGGCATATGAGCCTTTTTGTCATCTTTAACAAATTATCCAAAACAAGCCTGCCAGATCAAAAGGGATAACATTTTGCGTAATAAATGTTAGTACTGATTATCTGGTCAAAGTTAATTCTTTTCAGGAATTGCTGTATGCGAAAGGTAGAAACCCATTCATTTGGTTTATAAAAAAAAAAGTAATTCTTTTATCATATTTTCAATATAGTGGGTTTTTTTGGAAATAGTCCTAGGTGTCTTCTGCAAATGATGTCTGTTAGATGGAACAAACTGAAGATGGCATCTTCAGCAGCGCTCAGATGGGAATCTGCTTGAACTGTTGAACAAGTCGAACAAACATCAAAAAAATATCCTCCAATTTATGCAACACTCTTGAATTCTGCTCAAATTCAGAAAACACAAAAGCTTCCGTATTGCAAGTTCTCTCCTGAATTTCAGCTTTGAAATGCAGGTATTTTTGAAGTAATTTGCAACATTACTGGGAAATTTATCAAAAGAAAAGGGAAGGGGACTCCTTGCAGTTTTCACTGTTTTTCAGATACCTGCTTTTCAGGGGGATTATGGTGGGAGTTTCTCCTGAAAGGTCTGCTCTCCTAAGTATGCAATGATTTAACATCCGGTTACAGAATCCTGAACTTCAAATCAAAAAAAGAAAGATATTCATTATGACTGGTTCAAAACCGGTAAGGGCGGGCTTATCGCTTGGGCTGGATTGTTCTGGATATGTTTAGTGTGTTCAAAGGCTTTGAATTATTAGAAACTCCTTGGGGTGAGACTGGGGTAGAGAAACCACAGTTCCCTCAGGTAAACCAGGACCAGTCCAAGGACCACAGCTGACAACGTCTCCCAGACGTTACCTTTGCCACCTACGGGGCCTTTTCCAGAAAAGAAAAATGGTTCCTCCATCCTTATTTCACAAACACCACACTGTGGGGGAAAGATGCAAGTTATACTCGGCAAGCCCACAAATTGTTGAACAAGTTGTTATGAACAGCTGGTTATAAAGCCAGCTTACACATAATTTAAATAGAATTTTAGGAGCCTGTATTTCCCAGATGAAAATCCAGCACAGCCCTCCAGGGATCAGATGTGATTCACAAGATGCAACTCGCTGGCAGAGTGTCTGCGTCACAAAACAGTGACAAACTTGTCCTCCTTGTCCAACAACACCAGCTGGGCTAAGAGGAATTATTACCTCTCCTCCTAAAAGCCTTGCTTCTTTTCTATTCTGAAGCCATGGCGGCCACAATAACATCATACCTCATCCCACAAGAACACACTCACGTCTCCCTGACGTCTTCACTGTGTAGTCCAACAAATCTGTGAAATCGCCTTACAAAAACGTAAAAAAGAAGCTGCAGGTGATGAACACGGACAGACCTGTGCAACAGTATGCAGGGCAGAAAACAATTAGTTGGTTTCTACGCCATACTGCATCACTTATTTGCCTGAGAAAGGGCTCTTAATTTAACCCCCAACATTACAGCCACTTTCCCGGGCAAGAAACATTGTCAGCTTCATGCTACCTGTCTGTCCTCTCCTGCTGACTTCAGCTGCTGCTGTGTATCCATTTTCAGAGAATCCAGTGCAGTTTCTAAGTCTCTCTCTAATTCAGCTTCCTGATTAGAAATACTGACATAACATTACTCATCCAGCTCGCAGTGAATAATACCTTTGGAGGCAGCGGCGCACCAGTGCCTCCAGAAGTATCTGAGTTGCTCCCGTATCATATCCTCCACCAGTGCATATCCTCTTTTTTTGGATCATGCACTACAAGTACCCTTGTAGTGATTTCCACAGAACTACTAAGTCGTGGGTCATGGTCCCGACACAGCAAATATCCAAAGAATTTCTCTGTGCCAGTTTTCAATCACATAAAAAATTAGTCCCTTTTTCTTTTTTAATTATGAGACTACTCCAGTGGTCTAATAGAACCCATAGCAAGGAAAGTTCTCCCCTAACTTATTCCTATTAACTTACACTGCTAAACCTTTGGTCAACACTAAATAAATCCTTTTCTCTTTGGGGCTTACGCAAGTCAAAAAATCGAGACGAGAGCACAAAGTTAGGTGACAGGAAGGGGGAGAAATATGCTGGATTCTGATAATTGCTCTTCCCAGTATAAAGGGTTTCCAATTTATTACAGTTGGAAGGATTTCTGCACCATAAAGAAGGCTATATCAGTCCATACATATTAACACAAAATTGGGCTTTCTATTATATCAACACTTTTCCAAAACAGACAGCAGCATGACTAATCTCAAAGCTCCAAAAAAGAAAGTGTCATCTTTTTGTTTGGCCTCTGAAATCTTCCAAATATTTTTAAAAAATGTTCACTTCTCTTCCCCTCCTCCTGCTACTAAAAAAACCCCACAAAAACCACAAACCCCAAACACACACACACACAAAAAAACCTCACAAAAAAATAAAAATCCCCGAGAAGGAATTTAAAGTGAAAGAGCTCATTCAAAAATAAAACACAAAGAGAAAACCTCCAGTGGTAGATTCCTTCTAACCTGTGAATTTATTCTAAACTCAGTGCAGAGAACTGAGTAAAATAAAGGTCAGACCCTGTGCTGGGAATTCCCCTGACCTTTCAGGCTGCATCCATCATTGGTATTACATAGAACGTGCCATTTATCACACCAAACAGAGAGCAAATCTTTAACCTCCTTTTCTCTTCCCAGCAGTACAGACCCAACAATTATTCTGATTTTAAAACGCAATCGATGTTTATCCAGCTTCTTTTTTCAGCTCTGCCTCTTTGGGCCCCTCCCTTCTCCAGCCACTGGGTGTACAGTAGGCAACTGCTAAAGCAGGGAGCGCATGAGAACCCATGTGTCTTGGGGAGATGGGTGTTAAGACGTGGATAAAAAACATATTTGAAAAGGCCTTTTAAAAAGGGTCTGCTTTCCCACTGACACCTACCCCATTTGTATGATACTTACGACAATCCTCTCCTGAATTCAGGATCATACGTATAGAAGCCTGTCATTACTGCGGAAGGGGATTCTTTGAAAGAAAGTTTTAGGACTTTAGAAAGCATCAGGTAATTGTTATGCTGCGCTTTCTATAGAAGGTTGGCACCTGCTTAGAACAGATTTGGCTAGTTTTTAAGGAGCCCTTCAGCTGTGAAACCACCATGGAACGGGTTGCTGCAAACTGCAGAAAGCAGCCTAGTCCGTCAGCACACAGCCTTGCTCATTGCCATGGCAAACCTTGCTCTGACACAGAAATATCTCATTTTCTTCTTAGCCCTTCTCATAGCAAAGTATGATCAGCCCAGAAGTAAAGACCAGAAGAAGAAAGAGAATGTGGGGAGGAACTATTGCCGTGTGGAGATTCAGCTTCCTCAAAGCCACAGCGATCAGACTAGCACTGTCCCTCCTCCAAGAGTCTCCAATACTTGTTCCAGAGAAGAAAATGAACAAGCGAAGGTGACAGGGTCTAACACAACCACACTGGGAGCAGTGGAAGGGAAGCCTGGAACCATCCCATCTCCATCTAACTGTCCTCCTGGGTTTACAGCTGCACTCCTGCCCAAAAAATACAGAGACCTGTTCTCTGGGATGCCCCAGTGGGCTTTCCAGACTCAGGCAGAGCATGGCAGGATTCAGAGCAGGCCCCCCTCTGCCCCACCATAGGGATCTCTTCCTTCCCCTAAAAGCTGGCCGTATGCCTAAGCCACACAGTGTCCTGGTGCCATTCCGTGTCTCCTGCTTGCATTTGATACACACATTACTGGCACTAAGGGCCAATCTGGGGGCTCCCAAGCTTCCCCCTCACAGAGAATGAGGGAAGACAGAGCAGTTGCCAGGATATTTATGAAAGGGTGCATGGGGCAACTACATTTGCGGAAGGTTAAACAGCCTAATGCGCGATATGAGCATCTGTGTCATGAATCAATGATTAAAGTAAAGTCTCTTTCATCAAAATTCAGCTATCTCAACCATGGTAAATAATAGGCTAATTAGGCATCTGCTCATTCAATATCCAAAGGGATAGGCCAGTTCCTGGCACAAAATGAAACATTTGTTGCACCAGTAAAAAGTCATTTTCAAGTCCGTGAACCACCTACAGCAAAAGGGATCGTCTCCTTCCTTCACCAAATGAGGGTCCCCACAGGAAGGGAAACAAGAGCACCTCCATCTTCCTCTTCCTGCTGGCAGGGCTTCCAAACTGACTTTGGGTGGGTGAACCTGGCGCGCGATCCAGCGCGAGATGGATATGAAACTTAAGAACTCACTTTTAAACTTCAATTGCTTAGAAAGGGCAAAGTGGGAAACTTTAACGGTCTCTTTGCCCAAATGTGTCAACTATAAAGTTTGAACTTTAAATACAGCCAACAAGGGACGGAATTTGACCAGATAACAAAATAGGCAGGTTCGGCAACAACAGTGATTAGTTTTCCTTGCAAGGACTCAGCCAACTATGACATGCTTATGGCCCGGTAACTTCTAGCAAAGGTACATGCTTCATTTAATTCCTGACTGCTTCCCTCCCTTTCCCCCTCAAATTAGACTCAGCTTCCTGTTCTGTTTTCCTCTGGCCCTGTAGGTGCAGCTTAACACAGAAATCAGTGCATCATGGTGGCGTGGTGGGGATCGCAGCACGCTCCACCGCTGGTTGTGGCCGTGGTACCGCTGCAGTGGGCAAATCCATTTGAATAATGGCCAGGTTTAAGAGGTGGTCTTCTAAGGTTGCTTGAAATAACCCCAGAACTGCAAGGATTATATCCCAGAAGGGAGGCTGCAGTTGCATCTTTGTTCAGAATAAATGCCATCTCTTCCCAAGCACTCTTATCTACCCCTCACACATAGCTCTAAGATTCCTTCAAGCAGTGAAGTGCTGCTGCCAGGTGACTGAATATGTGAAGGCCACTTGGCACCAGGCAGCCCCTCCAGCGAAATTTGTAGTTAATTTGCCTTTCTGATACACCTTTAAAAACATTCAGCTGGAGTTTTTTGTTTCAAGATTCCTCATTTGTCTGGATGTCGGACAGGAGAACAAGTCTTCAAAGGAGACAAGTTGGTCACCCCCTTCTATAATACCATAAGAATAGTCAGCAACTCCCCTGAGAAGTCTAAGGAACTGTTTCTTAGAAGGTTTTATTCTCTTAGCACATCACCTTAATGCATCAGCAAGGCTCTGTATGCCCTAAAAAAAACCGGCCATGTGCCTGCTGTGGCATTCCCTGGATTCCTGCGCTGCTCCCCTGGGACAGACTAGAATTTCTATGGCAGCTTGCAGCAGATTTAAGAAAGGAAAGTTTTGCTGAATGCAATATGGTCATGAATAACACAGGGAGTTTAATAACCTGTGTGTTATTTATTTTGCTACTAAATTCAATCCATCCACTTTATTACATCCAAGGGTGTCACCTTGCAAAATATGTCAAGCCTGGTCAGTTATTGCCCAATGTACAGTAAAGCTGTTTCCCTCATATTCCATAAGGTTATTCAAAATTACTTTAAAATGCCTACTACTACAAGAAGTTCAGGGGAAAGCTAACATCCTCTCTCTGCCCTTCTGTCTCCGTTTGTCTGGCTGACTATTTGCCCTTTTGCACCTTCAGCGAAATTTCAGCAGGGTTTTTCATACGTATCCTCTCTGAGAATTGTTTCTGGAAGCTACAGTCTTCAAGGCCATTACCAGATGCCTTTTTAAAGATACTGTGAGAGAGGAGGAAAAAAAGCAGATGGTCTTAAAAATATCCTCCTTTTGTAAATATAATTTCTAATGTCAAACTGTTACAACCAAATTGGCCCTTTCCATATTCTTAGTTTGTAAACATGAGTCACTTTACCCTCTGAATTTTGGGGTTTCCTCTCCTTTAATTTTAATGCACAGGGGCTGAGTAGCACCGTGATAAAAGTGTGGACTACAATGTATAATTAGTTCAGATGAGCAGAGGAAAGTTAAAATAAATAGAGTTTACTGGTACAGAAATAATAAAGCTCAGAGAAAGCTGCAACAGCATCCACATGCTTGCGTACCAGAACTAGCTATTTTGTTTATGAAAGCGACAGTGAAAGCAGCCTAATTTTCAGAGGTTCAGAAACCAAGTGTACCTTCCCATGCCCAGAACTGATGGAAATTGTGCTGTTTGTCTTTCAAAGCTTCAGTATGATTGTAAAGGTGCTTTCTAGACAGACAGATCAGAGAAATTTGACCCAAACACACATATGCCTAAATAAGCAGGTCTGAAATTAGGGTTGGCTTTGGAAATCATTTTTCCTCCAATCTGTCATTCCCCATTCACATCTCGTCTTACAGGCCGTGACAGAAGCTACCTACAGAGCACCTTGTTCCTCAAGCAGACTTCTCCTAGGAGCCTTTCCAGGGAGTTTAACTGCTTCCACGGTCATTCCGTGGCCAGGAATTTGGCTGCCAAGGGCACAAGAGGGCCATTTCCAGGAACAGGGAGTCTTCAGCATGCATTGGAAGATCCCACGTCCATGCCTCCACTGTCTGGGGACCAAAGGGTGGAAGCCTCCTGGATCAGAGCTAGGAAGTGATGCTCCAGACAAGTCCTTTCCATGAAGACTGAGGGAAAGCGGGCAAGCTGCATGGCTGAGGGCTGAATAGAGGCCTGGTTGAACTCAAGACACGATGTCGAGAAGAACTCTCACGCTCAGTCTAGACAGCTGCCAAGCACTAATCGGAGGGGTTTTCAGAGTACAGAGGGACAGCATGACTTTAAACATTTGCCTACCCTAAGGTAAATCAGTATCACTCCGCCCACTCTTTGTGAAATAGAACAATTCCCCAAGCAAACCTTTTGAGCTTCACCTCTGCATTATTAGAACCACTTTATGAGGCTGTGGAAAGCAACGGCCAAGTGAAAATTATACTTAGGGAGGGGTAATTCCGTCTGTTCTGTCTGCGGTCTGTTCTATCAATTCCAGTCCAAAGGATAAAAAAAAAACCCTAAAGTTCCCCATCGAGTCCCAGTGTGGTTCAAGAGGTCATCAACTTCATTATTAACAAAGTTAGCTGGCGTACAGAGCCAGTTAGCCAAAGTTCAGCTTTATTTTCTCTACACGGTCCTGAAAGAGAGTGGCAGCTGGCAGCGCACTCCAGCCAACTCTCCATCACACAAGTTAAGAGAAGGAAAATTCCTATCAGGTCATCCGGCTGGTCTCCCAGTTCCTGCAGGATGGCTCCCTACAGCTAACTGAGGGGCTGTGCTCCAATTAGCACGGACCCTTTTGACGCTGGCCAGCCTGCAAAGCCAGATGGCAGCTTCTCCTTGGCATTTTGGGCCTGGGTACCCGGTGCAGACCACAGTTTTTGTAATGGCCTGGTAAATGGCTCCCAAGCTTTATTTCAAATGCTCCCGTCTCTCCCTGGACTGCAGCGTAACTAGATCCAATCATACGTCTGAACTCCACAGGGAAGAGGGGCAGATAAACACCTTTGCAAAATACATAATCAACAGGAAAACAATGCATAAAGCATACAACAGGGGTAATACCTATGTAGGCACATAGGCTTTTCCTACTGCTCTCAGTGCACAGATATTGGTGGGTTCAGCTGGTAAATCAATCTGAAAGGCTAAAAGCAGCCACAGTAATCATTTACCACTTCCACCGACTTCAGTAGAAGATGCTGGCACCCTCAGAACGAGACTTAAAGCTAAAAAAATATTTCACTTGGATTAATTTCTGTTTCAGATCTAGCAAACTGCATTTGAAGTTATTTTCGCTAATAACATAAAATCACAATGTCTGTTATGATATAAATTTTCATTGCCCTTTGCGATTACAATACTGCAGAAATCAACAAAGTCGTTTGCAAACACTCCGTACAGAATACCACGTTATTATACAACAGTGGTATACATCAGTTTGACTAACACAGCCAATAATTGCTAAATATTTGTTTTTGCAGAGAACAATCCACTATTGTGTCAGATGTAAAATCTTTGCAATAATACGCTAGGTCAGACGGGCCTCTTTGCACTACTCTCTAACCAACCCACTCCAAATCACACTTTCCAAGGGTCTCTAGAGAGCAACTGAGCAGTTCACTGCCTCTCTCCCTCTAATCTTGTTAGAAAGTACCCGTGCCACTTGGAGAATGATCTTTGGAATTAACAGACTAGAACCAGGATGAGATGGGATCAAACAATCAGCATTTTCCGGCTCTCAAGGAGAAGAAAAAAAAAAAGAAAAAGAAAACAGTTTGCCCTTTATATCAGCTAATCTCTCCGCCACCTTGGACTCTGGGAAAAAAACAACCTCATAATCAAATAGCTAGTCCTGTTCTCTCACCACCACCCCTTCCCAACTACAGTCTCAGGCATCTTGCTTTTAAAAATGGTCTAAACCCCATCAAATTATTCGGTCATGATAAGACATATTCGTCACTGCAGAGCTAGAATACTTCTTATTTCAAAGGATAACAGGGATTTTGTGCTAGGAAAATCAGGTAAACAGATTTAAATTGTTTTCTAAACAAAGAGCCAAATCCCCCAAGCAGTATTACGAGATTCAGCAGTTCTCACTTCTACAGCTCTGCTTTGAGTTGCCGCAAGTAAGAATTTAGGCTCAAAACCTTTTCTCTTAGCTTTTGTATTCTAGTGCAAATTCCTTGTTGAACTGAGCAAGCAAGGAGATAATTAAATCATTTGCCTAGAGACGTCAGGCTGGACAACAGCCCACCATCCTCACTCTTCTTACTCCTGGCTCAGGTCAGTTCCAGTAACTTTTAAAGAAAAGGAATCCTCAGCTTATGCAGAAACAAAATTCTCGCACAGCATTGTCATCGTGGCTTTCATTTCCAAACAACTGAAAATTAGGCTAACCTTTAAGTGTTCCTGCATCGCTTGGCAGACAAAACAAACATGCCAAAAAAAATACTCTTTCTAATTTTAGAAGCATCCAAGTCTGCCATACGCCAGATACCGACACATGCCATTTTCCTGAGTCACCAACATGTGGCATCCTGCTGCTCTGGCTTTCACACACCGAGGTTGAGGGATGATGGAATGCGTCTGCTGGTGGCAGTAATAGTCTGGTACCCTTAGCAACATTTGGCGAACTGTGAACCTTTGCTTACATCAGGCCAGATCAATACAGCCATTATCAAGGGACATAAACAGAATAAAAAGCTGTCTCTGTTGCATGAGTTAACTGCAGCAAGAGGAGAACATCCAACTCCTGAAGGGCAGACTCACCAACCGAGCACAGGCAATAATGTTTCCATAGACTCCAAGTCATCAGGGAGGATTAAATCTACTCCTGCTGAGATTTAATTCTATAGAGAGTACCCTTTTTGGGGGAAGTCATAAAACACCACAAATTCCCTAGCAGAAGACCAATACTAAGATGAAGGCAGTTTATTTTCAAAAAAATACAAAACAAGAGAGTAACTGAACTCGGGACAGAAAAGGATTTTTCTTGATGTACATCTAAGTAAAAAGCCTTCAAATAGTGCTCCGCTGATGGGGTCTTTTCCAGAGATGAGTACATTTCAGTAGGGCATAAACTGATTACTAACTTGCATTTGAACTTTGGAACTTTGTATTTAAGATACAATGAGAGGACAGGATCCTATTTCAGAAGGTGTTTTTGAAAATAAATGCAAGATATTGTCACAGTTAGAAAATTATCTTGTAGAGGAGAGTCCATAAGTAAAAATGCTTAAAACAACAACTTATTTAACACAATAAAATTGTAACAGTAGCACTACGTTTTCTGCAGTGTTATCAATTGAGAAAAAGCATCAAGACCACCAAAAAACCCCATCAAATTGTATACATCAACACAAAAGGGTAAACCAGACCAAAACGCCATGATGAAGGAAGGAACAAAGCTGTAGTCTCTTTACAAACTTTGTATGCAAATTATTTTACAGACCCCCCTTTTGAGCAATATTGAGTGCACCATTCACTTCTCCTACCTGCTGCAACCACTCTATGGCATGCGTTCCTCTTAACTTAGATTTTTCTGTTTATGCTCAGGCAGCCCTCTCGTTCTCCCAGACATGCCTTTGTCTGAACTACGAGTTACCAGTCCTGATAATCATAGAATTGCTCTGCTTGGAAAAAACCTTTAAGATCATCAAGTCCAACCGTTAACCTAGCACTGCCAAGTCCACCACTAGACGATGTCCCTCAGCACCACTTCTACCCATCTTCTAAATATCTCCAGGGATGGCGACTCAACCACTTCCCTGGGCAGCCTGTGCCAATGCTTGATAACCCTTTTGGTGAAGAAATTTTTCCTAACGTGATGTGATCCTTCCTATACCTCTTACCTTGTTTTGAGAAATAGTGAAATAATTATCAGCATTGTCTCTAAAGGAGTCACTCTGGAACACGAGCAACCCCAACAGAAATGAAGGGGGCAGCTCACGTGTTGGAGTACCCCTGGCTTTCTGCATGCTCAGGTGGACTTATCGCATGAAGTACATTCAGATTCCGCAGTTCAGGCCATCAAAGTGACCGAGGTTGGTAATCCTGCTTTACATTGCAGTTTCCTATATATCAGTTCCCAGAAGACAGATGTACTGAAGAGAAAAGGAAATAATTCATTTTAAAAAACAGGGGGGAAGTTGGGGGTGGGGGGGAGAAGGGGGAAAAAAAACCCCAAACATGAGCTTAACAACCTTACCAGCACAGGGATGGGGTTTTGAAGATATTTGGAGAAAGATTTGATATTCCAGATGCTCTTGTGAGATAAACCCTCTAAGCTCTTTTAGATCAGTCATTCTCTCTAACAGCTAAGCCACCAGAAGTTGAGGAAGCTCAGACTTTGATGCCCATTTAGGAAAACCATGATGGATGATATTTAGTACTTTGTAAGTCAGACTAGATTATCACGGTGATTCCTGTCTGGTTTTAAAAACCTATTGATCCACTGGTGTCAGAACTGCAGAAGACAGCAAGTAAAAGCTTTCAAAATCCTTATAAAATGGGAACTATTGCTAACTTTGATGCTGTAAAATTCCAACATCACGAGGTACCTCCTGACAAGAAGAAAATTAAAGTCCTGCCAATTAATACATTAATTTTAACTGGATTTTTCACGAAGCAATCAGATTCTGAAAAAATGACTGAACACATCCATATAGGAAACAATGAACTATCATGCTAACTCCGACTGGAAAGAGTTAAGCTACTAATATAGCTTTCTTGTCTTTTCAGCAGAGTTTTGCATATAGTGGTCCTCTGGGTTTGGGTAGTTTCTAAGCATATACTAGTGAAGGCAGTCAGCAGAAAAGCTTTAACAAGAACAGGAATTAAGTCTTGTTCCAGTGCAGCTTGAGCAACAACTATGAATATGTCACATACATCGTGAAAACCAGCCATGAAATATAAGAACTTGCAGCCATCCAGAGACTGATTAATGATTCAAATAAGCAATTTCTTTGCATAATAGCACTTAGGGAACATTATAGACACAGACCCCATTCAACAGCTTAAACTGGGCTCTAGATCAAGAAAACATATGCAAAACTGCAGGGTTGCTGCCTGCAAAATCCAGCTAGCAATGCTACCGGCATTAAGCCATTTTTGATGCCTATGAGTCTAAAAGTGCAGTTTTTCAGGTTTAAGAAAAATAGTAACTCGGGAAACAGCTCTGCTTCATTATAATTCTCATAGGATGAGGTTTTAAAAAGGCAAAGATCCCGGCAACTTGAAATCGTAAAGGATATCTATTATACTTTTCAAAAGAGCAACAATATTATTTGTTCAGCTCTAGTCATCCACTCGGTAACTAAAGCCTATCTGCCTAAAATAGCCCCATTGGATCCATTAGTTACTATACCTTTCTTTAAGCTGTTAGGCAGCTGCTGTGTTTTTCTCACAGGATTCCTGTTCTCAGGCCCAGGCTCTGGATGACACAGTAAAACAAGCACAAGATGAAAATAAACAGCGGAGAATCCTATCTACAGGATTATTTGGGGCTACTATTTTGGAAGCCGATACATCAAGAAATCAAGGGACCTAGCCTATACCTGTGTGTTTTGTCACAAAGACAATATAATGGCCTCCACTGAAGATAATTCTCTTTTATCTAGGGAAATGATATAGTTTCCAGGCTTTCATCTTCCCATTAAAAATACAGTTTCACATCATAGTTTTTGGCAATTTAGTGATACTGTATGGCACTGCACGCTGCCTCCACCAAGGTTCAGGTAGCCTCAAGCACCAGGAATGCAGAGATACACAGGATAGTCAGAAGGGAAGAACAGAGCTTTCTTTTAGGCAGAACAACTACTACTGTTTCTCCATAAAAAACTGATAGTGCCGATCCAGTCATCATACAGCCACCCCCTTCCATTTATTCTGGGAATAGTTCAAGAGACCGTCAGAGGGCTGTGGCAGGAGCTGTGTTCTTTGTCATGCAGGAACTCATAAGAGTAGCCATACAGAGATCCCTGGATGGGGCCAGCACAGGATGTTTCAGGAAACAATGCAAGCAAAAACGCAAGTATGAACAATGCTTCCCCACGTAACAGCATCCCTATTTTTGTCATCCTCTAGATCTCCCAGCTCTGGGGACAGCATTAATAGCCTTTGAGAGTTTACTACCTGTTTCTCTGTTTTTGATAACTTTCATATATTTGACTTTTTTTTTTTTTAAGCTAATTTACCCCTCCTCAAATATCTCTTCCAAGCTGAGGGGCTACACTAGATAAATTTCTGTCATACACAAATAATTTCAAACTTCTTGTCTTCTTTAAAAAATCCTTATTCAGTTGCTTCTGAGATAAGGCTGTCAGAATCGTACACTTCTCCCAAGATACAGGTAAACATATGAAGTACCACAGCGATGAATCTAAGACGGTCTTTTCGTTCGTGGGCCCAGCTGATCACTGATAGGGTATTTTGAAAGTCACTTCCCAAGCTTCTTTCCCAAGTTATGGACTAGCGCCAGACTTTTCATTGTTTATTCCCTCTTCATCACAAAGACACACAAGTGTCTTTGTATTTGTTGACACTGGACTTCATCTGCCACTTTATCCCTCAGTATGATAAGATCTTCTGTGTTGCAACTTTAACTGCATCAAAGAATTGTATACCATTCATTCTCTTTCTGAATAATTTATGAATATTTTGAATAATCACAAGCAATCCGCACATGTAACTTTCAGCTGATGTGAAAAATCACTTTTAACTTCATTTGTCTTTAGTCCTAAGGAAGGATCGGATGACATTTCCAATGAAAACTTGACTTCTTAATTTCTTTAAAAAATAATTTGGCTAGCAGCTACACCAAAGCTTTTCAGAAATTCAAAATATGCAACAGGTAGTAGATTGTCTTTATCTTCATGTTTGTCAATTCATCCAAAAAAGGCTAACAGATGTATGAGGTACAAATTCCTTTCCCAAAATGACACGTACCATTAAACCACTGTTATCCATGTTATCTGGCTTGTCCCTTATAAAGAGTGGCTCTAATTTGGGAATTCCTCTAGGCTTCTCACAGTGAACACCAAAGCAAATAATTCATTTGGCTTTTCTGCAAAGACCTTATTTTCCTTGAGCACTTCTTTTACATCTTGATCATCTATCAACCTTATAGACCTTCAGGCAGGCTTCTTGCCTCTGATGTGTTTGAAAAAGTTTTTATTATTAGTTTTGATGCCTTTAGCAAGATATTCTTCAAAATTGTTTTTGTCCTCTATTATTTTGGTTTTGCATTTAACTTGCCAGAGCGTACTGGGTTTTTTTCCTTAGTTCATTTGGGCAAGACTTCAAAGGGTGTCCTTTTAATGCTAATGGCCTTCTTCAGTCTAATAATCCCCTTTGCTAACTTCTCATGTGACCTTTTATAAAGTTGCGGAGGTTTTCAAATAGGGGCAATATGCTTACTCTCTCATGGTAAAGCTGCAAAAATGCATTCCTACAATGGTGATTTTATATAGCTGCCATGTCGCTTGAAAGTGTTATTTTGTTCTGACTTGCCCTTTTAGCTACTGCTTTTAGTTTTCTTTCCATTTTATGTTGGTCCCCTTTCAGAAGCGTGCGCTGATCTAAGGACATCTTGGCTTTTGTACTCCACCAGGAATGATAAATTTGAGCACATTTATATTTATTATTACAGAATGATTCTTTGACAGTTACACCGTCAATCAAGAGTTAATCCTTGCTCAGGGATAAATAAAACAATCTAGTCTTCTCTTTTGGGCTCTCTGGTTTCTTGCTTCAAGAATATGTCATTTTTGAAGTGCATAAATGCAGTTTCTACATCACATTTGATCACGACACTTAATCAGTCCCCGCCATTACATTCTTTGAGTCCTCGTTGCTTCTTTGGTAAGTCTGAGCATGCCATTATAAAGATGTTTACTGTTAACACCCCATTTTGGCATGAAATTTTAACGCATAGAGATTGTGAGATTGTTCTGTACTTGTTGATACGATTCTGTCCCCTGTTCTTTTTTTTTTTCTTTTTCCTTTTTTGCTTCTGAGCTTTTTTTTTTGTTTTGTTTAACTATAATGTCACTCCTCCACTGGCTTGGTTTCCTCTCCTATTCGTGAGTAATTTTACACTGCTATTCCAGTGCTCACTGATTGAGATGCTATTATGTCAATATCCTCATTTAAAATCAGCATTTCACTTTACCCATCTTCATTGCATACATTGGGCTAATTGTCCACTGGCTGGGTAAGCCTCTATTACAGCCATCTTGCACCAGTAGAATAGCATGAACAGACATAGTTAGGTCAAACACTTGGCCAGCTGTCTGTAAATCATTTTTGAATACTAAGAGCTCTTTTGTATTAAATAAAAAAGCCCTGGCAGTGACTTTGCCCCTGCGTCTTAAAAGGCAAATGCAATCCCAGGCGGAAAATTGAGCTACATGAACAAAGGGCATGTTCCCAATGCTGTCTGAAGCAGGAAAAATAAAATGGATCAGCTCATTCCAGGCATTTCCACTTGCCTTCTGTGAGAAGGCCCATCTCTAAGAAGCTCTGGCAAGAGCCAGCTGGAATTGACTGCTCTATCACTCAGGAGCTCATTCTCCTCGGTGCCCATCACTTCAAATGCAAGCAGTGACTGAAGCAGACTCGTCAGCGACCTTGGCTCTGACCCAGTTTATGGAAGCACTTGGGGGAGGAGCAGAAGCAAAGGGGGAATTTTTCATAAGTAGGTAAAAAAACTGAAATGTATCTCAAACCCTGCGTCTCACTGCAAAAACAGAGAAGGGGAGGAGAAACATGAAACCAGAATTAATGAGGAGGAGCTTAAGCATGTCTCCCAGACTCCGGGAAACTCTCAACACAGCACTGAACATGTCTGCCACTCCCTGATTAATGCTACTTAAAATAAATTATTAAAAAAAAAGCCTCTCTCCCCAATGCAGATACTAAAAGAGGAATTTGATAACATCACAGCTGTAAGAATCACAGAAAGTAGAAGTGTAAAGAAGATGCAAGGAAGCAAGAAAAGAATCCATACTGAACCTCTCTTGTACACTCAGACCAAGAGAAAACCAAAGTGTGTGTTATATAAAGGGAATATTTTCCTCCATTGACAAGGGGTAAATTCTTTGAAGAGATGGCTCTGATTCATCAGCAGGGTGCTGGCAGATGCCCCTAGAAAAACAGAGAACATGGCTGTACATCTTCAAAAAACTATTTTAGGAGACACCATTTCCTCAGAGAGATATTTGAGTTGTGTTCAGCCCCCTAGGCATGTCCCAGGAAAATACAACCATGTTTTGATGGCAGAGAGGATACTAAAGCTTTGATGGATAATATTTTGATCCAAGGTAAGAGAGAGGAGTTTGACTAAAGGCCCTAAAGAGCTGCGGAAAGAGATAGAGCTGCTGAGCTAGAACTAAGAAAGCAACAACGCGAGTTCCATGTAATAGCAATAAAACACCTGGAAGAAAAGATAAGGTGTACAGTAGATCGCTGCGAAGTGGAGGCCATAACTAACGTGCCTGCTCCAAACAAAAACCAGCAGTACAAAGACTTCTTAGAATGGCAAACTACAGAAAAGAAACAAACGTGTGCCTGATTTAGATGTTTAGAACGGCAACCTGCAAATGCTGCTGCACAGATACCCCAAGTCACAGGATATAAATATTAATACATTTGAGAAACCAAAAGAATTAAAGGGGTACTCACCTAGATATATAATAGTGAACCACACACGAATTTGTCTACGGTGCTTCAAGCAAGTGTTTGAGTAATGGAGAACAGCAGCTTAGGTACAAACAAAAAACCTGACTATCATTGTGTTGAAACAAAGGAGATTTTGGCTTTAGTCTCTGGGATTAAAATGTTTCATTCTTCTTTGGGAGATGAACTTTAGGAGAAACCGTTCCTGTTCTAGGTACAAACATTACTAAATGGGGATAGAAAAAAAAAGCCAACCAAGCGAAGAAACCACAACCTGTGTCAGAGGTTACTACTACAGTGATATGATTAGCGCTTTGAGTACAAGCAGAGAGAAATCTGGTAGCTGTAGACACATTCCCTGGAGAGTCTAGAGTATTTGACAAAAATAGTGGAATACCATTCAGAGCTAGATTATGAACATGTCAGTGTGATCAAAACAAAACCAACCAAAAAGCCTGTCTAGTTTAGATGAAACGTGGCTTGTAATTCCCAGAACCTTTACAAAAAATAAGGCTATTAGCAGAGGGTGGCCTGAACAGCACTTCCCCCTTCCATGACTATCGCTTTAAGGAGGAGTTCACAGTTCCAGGTGGAACTTCATCTAACAATATCAGATTCCTAAGATCCTGAGAAACTATATATTCAATTTTATATGTACATTAACATACATGAAGATATACATGTAGGCAGTTTACATGTTGTAAACAAATCAAAGAGAAGGGGCAAAGATCACAGATTAACTGGGGATACGAAGGGAATCTGTGGAGGTTGTTGAGTCTATCTGACTGCCTCAAAAGAGAATTCACACTATCGAAACCTTTCCCAATAAATACTTGTCATAAAACCCTTCGGTGGTAAAGATTCAGCATCTCCTGTAAATAAACTATTCTAGCGCCAAACATGCTCTGCTGTTAGCAAGTTTCTCAAAATATCGCGTTTAAAGGACTGTGGGAAGGATTCTGTGAAAATGGTAAGATCAGAAGCTGCTTCACCTAGCAGAAATACAGAACATATTAGTAGATCAAGAAAAAATGTTTACTCCAGAACAAAGTGGAAGTATATTTGTTAAAATTGAGTGAAAGAAACTGAGGAATTCTTCTCAACATTTACTCCCACTCTCATGAGATTGCTTATCAGAAAATACCGCACCTAACAAACTGATCACGCACATCACATTTGTTTATGTCAGCAGACACCCAATGTATTCATATTTGACAATGGGAAAAGTTTAATGGGAATACTTTTAGGCAGTCTATATGAAGTATAACGTTAGCTATAGCATTAGTAGCTTTTACTGTGCTAGCCCAATAGTAAGGTGGGAAATAGAGTCAAAATCCTAAGCACCTACTAGCAAAAGCCACAGAATCAGCCACTGATCTGTACGTTGCATTGTTAAATTACGCCCTGGCACCAGTGAAACAAAGGTTGCCCTTGCTACCGTTTTGATCAACAGAGAACTGAAACAGGAATGATATTTGCAATGCTAAAATGTTACACTTCAGTCAATAGGGACTTGCAAGATAGAAGTGGTGCAGGGAATTTCTACAATGTCAACAGACTGGCACAAACACAAACATTACCACAGAAAGCAGCCACAGGGTTATCACAATTGAACACATACTGCATAAGAAGAGGTAATATCTCTTCTAGTTTCAGGAGGAGAGAACTAAGAGGCAGCATGTTGGCCATTTTGCCCGAGAAGAACTTGGAATAACGTGCACTATATTAGGCTGAGAATTATTGGCAAAAAATTATGCCTGATGATAGCTGTTTTGATGTCCGAGTCAAAACCATCAGGTAGAAATGACAACCTGGGATATCTGAGGAACCATCTGAACATCACTTCCTAGTAGGTTGTTAAAATTCAATATTGTGTTAACAATGATTATTCATTACTATTGTGTTGTTTAGCTGGCGAAGGAAGTCTAAGAGCTCTGCTAACAGCAAAATGGAGCCAGGTAGTGTGTTATGCCACAGATCTCATTACCCTATGTTAATCTGTTATGACTCCATATACCAGATGATGCAGACCTCAGCTGATCTGTTTGGCTCTGAGTGATTTCTGAGCAATACCAAACCCCAACCCACAGCATTTCCAAACATTTATTAACATCCAAACTGGTTTCAGCTGGAATGAGAATCAGCTTATAATTTTCCAGTGAAATATATTCCACTTTGCTGCTCCAATTTATTACAGGAGCAGGGGAGATGATGAGGGAAAAGAAGAATTTTTGAACAGAAAACAATTGCAATTGCTTCCAGTCATTCAAATGTTAGATTAGATAACACTACTTGTGGGCTTACAGTATAAGAAGCCTAAGCGTACAATTTTGATATGAAACCTTTGCAAAATCTGTTATTACACTTTATTTGTCAACTATCCAGTATCACATTGATGGTAATACTAATAACATCATTTCACAAGATGAGTGGAAGTGGAGCCTCTAAGATTGACACAATTTGCAGGACTGACAAAAATAAAATTTATGTCACGCTCCAGCAAAGTACTTGCATCTCGGAGACCAGCTGCATTTTTCTAAATGTGGAGTTGTCTGGTGAAGAAAGTAGCACTGTCAAAGGCAGAGAGGATGAGAGGTCACTAAAGCAATCCTGCCACTAGGGATAGCTGCAAGCTGTAAAACACCACTTACAGGTTTCTAAGTCTTCATTTTGTGACCTAGTTTTCCACAGAACCAGAATGCTTCCCTCAAAGTATGGCACTGTCTTTATAACCAGGGACACTAGAAAAACAGAGATCCTGATTCCCATCACTACAAAAGTTCCGGATAATGAAGAAAGCTGGGGGTTGGATGTGTAGCACATGGAGCACTCCCACAACGTCACACTTTGAACGTTGCTGCTGCACAGTCAAAACTACTGTCCTTGACAGTACGCTCTAGATGCTGCTACTGATGGCCTAGAAAAGAAGTAGGTTGAACAGCAGCATTGACTGTTGCCAGTCTAAAGAGTGGCTGAAGGCAACACTGGTCCATCAGAGCAGTATGCAGAAGGGCAGAGACTAAGGGCCTACATCAAGCATTAACTCCTGAATTGAATTCAGGAATTGAATTCATGAATTGAAAGAGACAGGACGTGGTCTGGAGTGGTAAGAACATGTGTAATCTCCTGACAGGGATGAACAGAGCTCAGTACGAGAATGGGAGAAAGAGAAGGTGAAAAGAAAGTCTGTGAGCACAGGAGAGGGCTGAGCCTTTACTCTTTGGCAATGATGATGGGAAAACTTAGAGAAACCACTTAACTGAGTAATATGGTCAACTCTAACGAGTTACAGATTGTCAAGGAGAGAACATGTTTGCCTTCAACTGTCTACACTAACCACTCAACATTCAACCTCACCTGCTTTCTAGTATCCGGGTTTTTCAGCAGAGAAAGCAACAAGCTGTAACTCGGAGATCAGCACAGGCCTTTTCCTGAGGCCAAGCTATCTCTACTGTCTTCCTGCAGTAGCAAAGGTGCATGACGTAGTGAGGGGAGCCAGCCCTAGTGGAGGACATCCATCTGCCTCTAAAGAAGGGTCTAGAGATCGATAACACAGAACCAGAAGAGCGTATGTTCAGTATGTTTGGAAGAAAGTAGATATAGTCTCTTTATGGAGAGGAATGTAGTCATCCACCAAAGAATTCAGAGTTACATTGACTTATCACACAAATGTTAATTCATCTGTAGTTGTACTGTTTGCACGCCCAAGCCTACCTGGAATAAAACAAGGCCTCCTCAGAGACAGGGAGATTGGAATCATATGCTTTTGTTCAAATTTAAGCCTGCACATGGGATCTCAAAAAACCTTCTCAAAAACATAAAAGGTGTCATTCAGCCTTAAATACACACACCACCCCTCCATTACCTGCAGTATTATGTTTACTCATCCTTTCTTATTATTAATTCTGTTGTCAGCAGATACCCACAAAGTCCACAGGCAAAGTATCTCTCTCCCTCCCTCACACCAGTCCACAGCAATAGCAGATTGCCATCCTCTACCAGTTAATTCATCAGCTCTTGTGACAGATGTCTATGTGGTGCATCCAAAGGTTCCATCCCAGCAGATGACTCAGATTTCAGCACGCTGGGGCTTCATTTCAGCAGGATGTTTTGCTTTGAATCAATGAAAACTTTCACCCAGAATAGTACTAAGAGTAAAGGCTGCAATGTCAAGCACACCAAAGTCAGTAATGGAAACAGAAAAGTTGCCTATGCAGAAATAGTTCAAGAATTTGGTATATGTGTGCATGACAAAGGAGATGATAATTAATGAGCAGACCCCAGGTAGGTGGTTTTTTGTTTCCTTTTTGGTCAGGTCTCCAGGTCACTGAGGGCACAAGGTGAATGGTGGATTCCAGCTTCAATGATAACAGGAGGTGGAAAACAGCCACAACAGAAGAAAGATGGATGCAAGAAAACAAAGTACAGTGTTGCAATGAGAATGCCTGGGAGTACTGCATCCCATCTCCGCGTTTTCCTTTGAGGGGGGCAAATCACTTGAAACAGATTCTTCCCAAGCAGTCACTCGCTGATTATTCATAGAATCATAGAATCATTTAGGTTGGAAAAGACCCTTGGGATCATCGAGTCCAACCATCAACTCCACTCTACAAAGTTCTCCCTTACACCATATCCCTTAACACCACATCTAAACGAGTCTTAAACACATTCAGGGATGGCGACTCCACCACCTCCCTGGGCAGCCTATTCCAGTGTCTAACCACTCTTTCTGTGAAGAATTTTTTCCTAATGTCCAGCCTAAACCTACCCTGCTGCAGCTTGAACCCATTCCCTCTTGTTCTATCGCTAATTACCTGTGAGAAGAGACCAGCACCAACCTCTCTACAATGTCCTTTCAAGTAGTTGTAGAGAGCGATGAGGTCTCCCCTCAGCCTCCTCTTCCTCAAACTAAACAGTCCCAGCTCCTTCAATCGCTCCTCATAAGATTTATTCTCCAGGCCCTTCACCAGCTTCGTTGCCCTCCTCTGCACTCGCTCCAGCACCTTGATATCTCTCTCGTATTGAGGTGCCCAGAACTGGACACAATACTCAAGGTGTGGCCTCACCAGCGCTGAGTACAGGGGGACAATCACCTCCCTACTTCTGCTGGTCACACTATTTCTAATACAAGCCAGGATGGCATTGGCCCTCTTGGCCACCTGGGCACACTGCTGGCTCATGTTCAGCCACTTGTCAATTAGAACCCCAGGTCCTTTTCTGCCAGGCAGCTCTCCAGCCACACTTCCTCAAGCCTGTAGCGATGCATGGGGTTGTTGTGGCCCAAGTGCAGGACCCGGCACTTGGCCTTGTTGAAGCTCATACCGTTAGCATTGGCCCATCGGTCCAATCTATCCAAGTCTCTTTGTAGAGCCTCCCTATCCTCATGCAGATCAACACTCCCACTTAGCTTCGTGTCACCTGCAAACTTGCTGATGATACATTCTATGTCCTTATCAAGGTCGTCAATAAAGATGTTAAACAGAAACGGTCCCAACATGGAGCCCTGAGGGACACCACTTGTGACCGGCCGCCAGCTGGATTTAACTCCATTGACCACCGCTCTTTGGGACCGCCCATCCAGCCAGTGCTTGATCTGGCAGATCGTATGCTCATCCAGGCCATGAGCCGCCAGTTTTTCCATGAGAATTCTATGGGGAACAGTGTCAAATGCTTTTCGAAAATCTAGGTAGACAGTGTCCACAGCCTTTCCCTCATCCAATAATCGGGTCATCTTGTCATAGAAGGAGATCAGGTTCGTCAGGCAGGACCTGCCTTTCATAAACCCATGCTGACTAGGCCTGATCCCCTGCTTGTCCATTATATGACTTGTAATGGCACTCAAGATGATCTGCTCCGTGACCTTCCCTGCTACCGAGGTCAGACTGACAGGCCTATAGTTTCCTGGATCCTCCTTTCTGCCTTTTCTGTAGATGGGCGCTACATTTGCTACCCTCCAGTCCATTGGGACCTCCCCAGTTAGCCATGACTTGAGGTAAATAATGGAAAGTGGCTTGGCGAGCACGTCTGCCAACTCTTTCAGCACTCTTGGATGTAGCCCATCCAGTCCCATAGACTTGTGCACATCCAAGCCGTGTAGCAGGTCACTGATCACTTCCTCTTTAATTGTAATGACCTCATTCAGCTTATTCCTTGTCTTCTAGGTCCTAAGAACTTCAAATTACAGAAATAGTCTATCCCAATCTTCTTCAGAGAAGGAAGGGGCAGAAACAAGATAGTGAACTTATCAAGCCTTGGTGAATGACGTGAAACAAATCTGATCCCAAACATCCTAAATTATCTATCTCAAATGAGTAGGTACTTCTGATCATAACTGTCTCTGCCTCTGTTTCCTATCCATATAAGGATAACGTACTTGTCTCTCACAGGGGTCTCCCAAAAATAATTAACGCTTCTGAAATGCTCCCAGGGTATAGCAATGAGGAAAACAAAAAAGCCCACGAGGACATTAACAATTCCGTCCTCAGAGCAGGATCTGAATAGCGCACAGTAAATACAGGACAGGGCTGCACAATGAACACTGAAGCTAAAACAAAACACTGAATAGCTGCTTATTATGTGAAAGTTTTCCATTTGGAGAACTCAGTGAAGCAGGGGTCTAGCTGAGAGAATAACGTGAGCCCCTATGATTAAAGACCATATCACAATGCACATACTCAAGGGGACTGAGCTGACGCTGAACACGCTACATAAGTTCACTCATTAAACCTGTTTTAAAGAGTGCATTTTCTTGTCGGGAAAAATGCTGGATGGCCACATAAAACCTGTTCACAATCAAGCCGTTCTACTGCTCTCTCTGTCTCTGGGGCTTCGTGTTATCCCACAGATAAGGACTGTTTGATCTCCACAGAGCATCCGTATTCTGAGCTTGCCAGTGCTGAGCACTTGATCCCCAGTCCAAAACATGCTTAAGCACCTGCTTAACTGCAAGCACACAAGGAACACTGCTGAATTCAATCAGATTGTTCACGTGTTTAAATCTAGCTGTGCACATATGCTTTATTAGACTCCTTACCTAGACATTCATTCTCCAAACAGCTCTCCACATGAAGCGTGTTATCATGCCCAAACAGAACTTACTGGCCCCACAGTTCAGCTGTTGGAACAGCTCATATGAACATCCTTTGATGTACTTCAGACAAAAGTCAGTTGAGCTGGTTTGAACAATGCATTCATTTTCTGAGCTAATTCCTCTAACCTGCTCCAGCATGGACAGGGGAACCGTCTACACACATTGTCTGGTGGAGAGGTGGGAAGGTGGTGATGTCTAGCAAATGGGCAGGGAAAGGTACTTAAGAACAGAAATATCCTCAGCCTACAACACATAATCTAGAAGAGCAAGTCTGTCACTTCGGGCTTATCTGCAAGACCGACACCACTAGAAACAGCTGAGAATAACCCCTCACTTCACACAGGCCAGGACAATGACAGCGACTTACCGTCGTGAGTGACTGTTTCAAAAGCAGTGACACGGAGATCAAAAGCTTCCTATCGTTCTCGGATTTCTTGACCCACCCACTCCCTCCTAAAGATGATACAGTCGTTATGGAATTTGAAACACTTTAAAAATAAGCACACTTTGTAAAACCCAGAAGAATAGAGAACCACAGGTGCTTTGGTTTATTTTTATACAGTAGCTACAGTAAACACTTAGCCTTGGACCACTCAGCGCTGGAATCACTGTAGCTATGGCATTGTGTGTGTGCGCCTCATACCCACTTCACTTATTTCTGTGTCAGTCATCCTCCCCCCTCCAGAATGAACTTTTTTTTCAAAGGAAACAGCTTATCTTCCATACTGCAGCAGCACAAGAAAAATTCTCCCATCCAGCAATATTTAAAATGTGGTTTTATGCTCTTACGGCAGCTAATTTTCCTTAAATGATTTAAGGGAATGAATACATCTAAAAGGCCTGCACTGAGCCATTCCACAATAGCAACATGAAGCTGAACTTCCTCCGCTTTAAACAATCCAATCTCTTGTGGGCAGCTCCTCACGGCAGATCTTGTCTAGAATGGGAAGGAGGAAGATTATTTTTTTATTACGTTATTTTGCGGGGAACCTTACGTTGCATTTTATTTCATTTCGTATCCCCCAGCGTGGGGAGACTTCAGGTGAGGAGAGGGCGGCAGGACAGACGTGTTCAAATGCCTGATGCCCGATCTGTCGCAGTTTGACAGCAGCCCCCCTGCAACTGGTTCACGTATGCCTGCAGCCAACCATCTATCACGTGCTACTCATCCAAAAGTTACACTCTGCACCCGGACAGTCTTTAAAACCTTTAGCAGCCTGAAGTGATTCAAAGCAGGTTTTCATTCTAGCACTCCGTCAGGAGGGGAGGGGGGGATTTTTTAAATCTCTTAATATTTTATCTTATTTTTCTATTTTTTTTTATCGTAATAAACCCAGTCATTGCTAAAGCAGGAGGCACGCATACAATCCCATGCCCTGTCTCTGAGGCAGCTGGCATGTTTTCCCCTTTTGTCCCAGCACTTTGGATATGGTCTGTTCGTACAAATATTACTTGGATCGGATCAGAGGGACTAAGAATCTGGTATTGCCTGAAAAAAACAATAATCCTTTATACTGCACTGTATCGCTGAGGGTCTCTAAAACTGTCAGAAAGGCTGGTATTGACTAGGGGATGATAAAACTAGACAAGAAGGTTTTTTGGTGAGTAGCTAATTCACTGAGAAATGAAACTCTGAAGAGCCACCTGAACTTTGCTGGTAGTTTAATATATAAAAAAAAAAAGGTTCCTAAATAGTATTTTTAAAAAAATTAAATAACCCTGAAAATGAAATGTTACGCTTGTATTTGAAAGGCCCTTTTTCTTTCCCTCAGAAGGAAATGAACTGGAACTGGTTCATCTCAGGTTGATCACTGGGGAGAGGTGGAGGAAAAAAAAAAAAAAAGATTTCCATTTCGGACCAATTCTGACCAAACATTTCTTTTGATTTTTCATTTTAGCCACCACAGCAAATAAATTAATTCTTCACACACAGGGCAGCTAGAAACTACCAGAGTTTTCAAAGCTTCCCAGGAATGGGACAAAGATGAGAAGAATTCCCCCACCCCCCCAAGAATGGCTATATTTTTAATGACAGTGACTTTTAATAATGTCAGGATTTGTTGCTTTACTAGCTAGAAGCATTTCCCTACACGCAACCTTCTTGTAATGTTTAAGGACCTCTTTATTCTTGGAAAAAAAAACTTTCTTCTCAAACAAAGAAGCCTCCATGCTCTCTCCATCATCTACAAGGAAAATTGTCTTGCTATTTGGGATAGGAGACAGAGGAAAGATCAGGCTGGCTGTAAAGCGCCTTTCTTTACTTTCCACCTTCGTCACTCTAATGCAGCAGGACTTAGGAGCCTTGGTCACAGGCATAATGCCAGGTGCTGCACAAACAGGATAGAAAGACAAATTCTGTGCCAAACAATTAGCAGTCTAAGAAAATATTTTCCATGTTATTGGATTCCACTCCATATGCAAGAACCTTATCTATTAACCTATCTTCCTTGTACCTAAAATCCCTTCTGTACAGGTATTACTACTAGCTGTAAGAGGAAAAGTTCAGTTAAGGTGTATTAGGAGCACCAGGAGTTATATTAAAGGAGCTCTTATGCTACACATGATGTAGCCAGGGGTAAGAATCCTCTTTCTTTATTAGCAAGGCAAACCAGGTCCTTTTTCACAACAACAGAAATAAAAGATAAATTAAAAAAATGAATCAGCAAAACTTCATAGATTCATAGAGTTGGAAGGGACCTCTGGAGATCATCTAGTCCAACCCCCTGCCAGAGCAGGGTCACCCAGAGCAGGTTGCACAGGAACGCGTCCAGGCGGGTTCTGAATGTCTCCAGAGTTGGAGACTCCACCACCTCTCTGGGCAGCCTGTGCCAGGGCTCTGCCACCCTCAAAGTAAAGAAGTTCCTCCTCACGTTTAGGTGGAGCTTCCTATGCTCAAGTTTGTGCCCATTACCTCTTGTCCTGTTGCCAGGCACCACTGAAAAGAGCCTGGCCCCATCCTCCTGACACCCACCCTTTAAGTATTTATAAGTGTTGATAAGGTCCCCCCCTCAGCCGTCTTTTTTCCAGACTGAAGAGACACAAATCCCTCATCCTTTCTTCATCAGAGAGGTGTTCCAGTCCCCTAATCATCTTGGTGTCTCTCTGCTGCACCCTCTCCAGCAGTTCCCTGTCCCTCTTGAACCGGGGAGCCCAGAACTGGACACAGCACTCCAGGTGCAGCCTCACCAGGGCAGAGTAGAGGGGGAGGATGACCTCCCTCGACCTGCTGGCCACACTGTTCTTGATGTACCCCAGGATGCCATTGGCCTTCTTGGCCACAAGGGCACATTGCTGGCTCATGGTCATGCTGTTGTCCACGAGGACTCCCAGGTCTCTTTACACCAAGCCGTTCCTCAGCAGGTCAGCCCCCAACCTGTCCTGGTGCAGGGGGTTATTCCTCCCCAGGTGCAGCACCCTACACTTGCCCTTGTTGAATTTCATAAAGTTCCTCTCTGCCCAACTCTCCAGCCTGTCCAGGTCTCTCTGTACGGCGGCACAGCCTTACGGTGTGTCAGCCACCCCCCCCAGCTTTGTGTCATCGGCAAACTTGCTGAGGGTGCACTCTATCCCCTCCATCCAGGTCATTGATGAATATATTGAAGAGGACTGGACCCAGTACTGACCCCTGGGGAACGCCACTCGTCACTGACCTGCCCTGAAGCTAAACATGGAATTAAAGATACAAATGTCACCTCCATAATGGGAAGCAAAAAAGAAAGGACAAATACCAGGAATTCCATAAAGAAAAAAATCACCTATAAAAATCTCCTCTTATTTTTTTGGCAGTGATTTTTTCCTCCCCATCTCCATCTTTGTTCAGCAGTTTTTCTTAGGTGCCACGTTCAATAATCCTTCTGCGCTTTGATGTCAAACATTCAATAGCTGTCTGCCTCCCTCCCACTCCTCTTCTCCATATTCTCTGCAATCCATCTCCTCTGATTAGCTAAGATTTCACCTTCAAGAACACCTCTGCTTCTCTGAGTGAGCATGAGTGTGTGCGTGAGTGTTTATATAATATTTGCAAATATTATCCCCCTCCTGCTCTGCACGCTACATAGCAACCCCTGCCGGAGCTCTGGATTAAACATCAATGCCATTCAGTAATTCAATTTGGGGGGCCTGCTGTTTTGAATCCAGCTCAGGACATCACGAGAGCAGCTCGATTGAATTTAGGCCCTGCTTTCAGAATTAGTCCATATTTAATCCGAGCTGAGCTTCGTTTCACTTCCTCTCTCCGCTCTGATGCTTCCTGTGACAAAAGACACAAATGTTCCCTGATTTCATGCTGTGGGGGGTGGTGGTGTTTGCTTACTTCTCTCTTATTTTGGTTTGACACTAGATTAAGACACATCGGAGTTACTGGCATCTTGCACAACCCTGCAGCAGGAGAGAAGCTGGTACCTCAGCAAGCGGCTGTTCTGGCATCACCTTTCCCCACTCACCGGATTGTTGTACATCTCAATGATGAGCTGTTTCACTCCGTGCAGTGTGGGATGAGCCCAGGGAGATGGATTTGCCCAGTGCCGGTTTAAATCAAACCCCATCAGGGAGCACCTGCACACACACATAAAAAAAAAAGAGACACACAAGGGACATATATGGGCTGCAGCCTCTTCTGGCTTCAGCTGCAGAATTAGAGCTATATTCTTCAGCTGATGTATTTAAACAAGTTATTCTCATGGAAAATAAACCAAAGCAAATGCTCCCCCAAGGATGAGGAAAGCCTGCAGCAATAGCCACTTTTAGAAATCACGTGAAGAGCAGAGTGTCAACTGAGCTTTGGTCATTCAGCCTTCTTCCCCTCCACAACACATATGCTCACGCTCTATCCTTTGCCTTTTGCCAGCTTGCCACGCTGGCACTGAAAGACCCTGTTTGGCCTTCAAGGTTTCCTTCTCTTCCATCTCTAGCCGGGGGGTCTATAGCTATGAGGGTGATACATAAACGGCATCACCAGGCCTTTACTTTGCCCTCCGTCAGGCCTTGACTCAGCAAAGCTGTTAAGAGCATTGAAATCAATGGCCATTAAGTATGTGCTTAAGGGATTTAAAGCATGAATGTAATTGTTCCACTAACCCAGGGCCTCAGTCTCTTCCCCTCCCGCAATTGCCTACACAAAAGTTAGCCAACCAAGACACTAAGCTAAAACGCTTATTGGCCATCAGATCTCGTGGGCCTTGAAGCATGTATGCCACCTTGGCTTCTCCTTCCTGCCCTGACTCATATCGCTCTCAGTACACTGGCTTGAGTTTAATTCTGCTGCTCCCAGTCCCATGGAGTAATATCCCATTCTTTGGGCAGTCCCATTGAAACTTAATTGGCTGCTGTTGGAGCGAACACAGAAGAAATTAAAAAAGCTAGAAGTGGTACAAACGGGAGGGGGAAATCGTGTCCCTTGCCTACTGCAGAGATCACCTACGCAATCTGTGGCCACTTTCACCAGCAGGAAGAAAAGTCTCTTCCATTGTCTCAAGCTGAGGTTGGGACCAGTGGACTTTGGGTAGATCTTGCCCAGGAATTCTATGAATGACCCCACAAATAATAAAAGCCCGGGTAGAGATGCAACTTCCTCTATATTTAAACCAAAAAAAAAAAAAAAAATTAACCACACTGCTAAGCCTTAAAGCTTCTTGAGAAAAGAAGAGCTTTCATTGATCCCTGGTCTATTATGAGAATGTCTGTTCAGCCTTAATCTTTTAAACACACCTATGCAAACAATAGAGATTTACTCCAGTAGCGCTCTCCTTTGACAAAGATTCTAAGAATCTGATGACCAAAACCCATAAGTTTAATTGGCAAAAAGAAAGGAAAATGCCTCACTTCTCTAACAGCTGAAACAAATGATTGCATACGTCAAACCCAAATAGAAAATAAGACCCAGAGGTGGAATGCTAAGAAAAGTGAGGGGATGAAACCAGATGATTAAATTAATTTCCAAAAACGATGAATGAATATTTTCCTATGAACCAAAAACCACAAAGTTAACAGGATATTTCTCTTATGGGAATTCTTACGGGAAGCTAAGCAGGCAGGAGCTTGGCTCCCTGACAACCCAACCATCAGGCTGTCTGGGAGTTCAAACACCCGACTGCCAGCTCTGCGACTCCATCACTGCTGATTTGGTGTACAGACGAGCCGGATGGCTCGCTGTGGGGAAGATGACCATCCTTGTCTTGATGGTCACTTGTCTGCTTGTCTAGAGAACAGATAGATTTCTTCTCTGGACAGTCCAACAGCCACAATTCCACAGACAACTCTGAAAGTTGTCTCCATCCCACTATAAAGTAAAACATATTATATAGGATTTCTCTCCCAGCTTTTTTTTTTTTTTTTTCTTCACGCAAACTCTCTCCACTCGGTTCTACTAAATCCTATCTTCTTTTGAACTCACAGACATTAATATAAAACCAGAAGTACTTCCAGAGACGTAGGTGGAATTACACTGGGATAAAACTGGTATAAGAGCAGAATCTCAGGAATGAGTTTTTCATTTAACAAACCCAGAAACTGTGGTGATCATCATGAGTTTTTCTGTATTTTGGCACAGTTCGCAAGAAAACAGCATGCTCACTCTACAGGATAACTTTCTTGAGAGATCAGAACCTGAAATCATATCCCCTTATATGGTTAATGTGTCCCATTTGCATTTTGTTTTAAGAATATTTGAAACTAATAACACTACAGAAAACAAGTATATTTTGATTCCATTATGTTCATCTCCAAAGCATATTGAAGTGGCCAAGATACAGAGCACCAAAAGCAACTTTTAAATTCAAACGTGGATTGTCAATATTAAATTTGGGGTTTGGGACTTTTTACATAACTTTATATAAGCCATCCCTATAGGGAACAGAAGTAAGCAATATCTAATTCCTGTAAGATACTAAGGCATTGCAATTTGCAATATTTGAATTTGCCATGAATGTCTGGTTAGTGATGAATCTCCTAATGCATTTCAAGCAACAAGAGCAGTCGAAAATAGTTGTCTTTTCTTGAGAAGACTTTATAAACAGAAGGAAGCAATACTTGACAAACAAGTTACTCATTTGGGAAGGTCCTCTGAGCTCCATTTAATAGGAACCCAAATTAATTTACAAATATCATTTTGCTAGTCTTTGATGTGGTGTATCACATCTTTATCAATGTAACAACAATTAATTGAATTTCTGATGTAGGCATTACTGTTTCTTTCCAGTCTGGGAACAGTGTAAAATTTTCTTCCCCCCCCCCCCGTTTTTAAGTCTTTTTTCTTTCCTTTTTGCCTAAAGACAAATTTGTATCTACCACATTCTCTCTTTTTTCATCTGTTGCAAACTTGTGGTCTCTCTAAGGAAGCATCAAGTTGTGTTCCTTGGTACTTCAGATTTGATTATTGACTCTATTACATGTAGAACTGTCTCCCAAAGCTCACGTATATCAGGACATGACCAAAACATACGGTAAGAGTCCCCCACATGCCTATTACAGATCCTGCATTCATTATATTCTCTTGCTCCCAGATGATGGGATCTCCTTTGTGGCTAATACTTCCAATCCAAGAACTTGAACAGGATAACTTAAAAATTGCATCTTGCACTGCTTTTTAATTCCCCCTACCGATCTTAAACCAGCTCATTTCTAGTACACATTGCTTGCTGCTTCCATTGCTTAACTGTTTACCTGCTGCTTCAGGCACTGGGTAGGCAAAGTAGAAATATATGCGTACTCTGGAAACAGCAGCTCTACAATGGGAAACAACCGTGTTCCAATATAATACAGGATCTTTCAATATTTGAGACCAGCTCTCTTACTCAGAGTGCAAGTGTTGTCATTAGCTCCAGTAGGGTTCCTCATGTGACTATAAATGTTCCCCAGATTTAGGAAGGGCCTCCAAATCTGTCCTATATAGATTAGCTTTATTTTGTGCAGTAAATAAACTAATGTGTTCAGCACAAAATTAAAAAAGGAGAAAACCCCCTAAATTATATCAAAGGACTGTTTAAGAATGGTCTTTGAAAGGGAATATGGAGGAGAGCAAAACAGGAGACATTACAGACTCCAAGAGGTGCAAGGGAAGACAAAAGCAGCTTCAAAATTAGCGAGAGCTGGAGCAGGTGAATGTTTCCAGAGTAAGGCCACTGGAGAACGGCCCATGCCATGAGGTCTAACGGCCATGCCCATGAATGCTTTTATAAATGTGACAGGTAATATCGACACGGAGCCAGATAAGAATGACGTGCTGGCACAGACTCTTATAGGTTAGAAAAAAACATATAATCAGAGGTAGGTGAGCTTTCTATAACAAGCAAAGTAGCAAACTACTATTACCTGGTTGTGGTCATCATTCATATTGTGACAACCTGGGTTGTGTGTCACATAGTCATTGCTGCCACAAAAACCAACATGTATGTAATTTAAAATATTTTAGCTCTTAACAACGTTTGAATTTTGGATTATGCTTTTTAGGGTTTGCTAGATATACAGACCACATACTATGTTTCTGCATTGTGACTGAATGTACGTTTAAATCAGGTTCTGCGATTATACTTGTTGAATTAGAATTTGCATTTCACAAACGTTCTCCAGCCTTTTTCTAAAATTTCTGTTTTCTATAAGTAGATAAATTTATTAGAGTGTTTATAAATTTACATAAACACAGTGCAAATTCAGTCAAAGCAAATGAGTTTCAAAATTGCAATGGAAACTGAAACATTTTGCAGCATTCATCCCTCCCTACTTGGGAGACAGCCAGATCTCAAGAGGTTACCAGCTCAACTCTGTAAAACCAAAGATGTTCAGACCAGCGTTCAGCTTGCTGGGCAATTATCTGGACAGAACCTCCTTGACTCTGGGGGCTTAACTCACCGCTGTTTTCAATGATGTCTTATGCAGCTGCTTTAATGAAAACATCCTTGTCCATTTCTAGTACTGAGGAAGGTTTAGTACCATACCCTATGCTGGGTTTATTTTTAGGGCTGCTTCCTATTCTTGCAGGTTGTGCCTCTTCTTTCTGGAGTCCCCAAGTTACGGAAACCTCCAGGAACTCTGCCTTCCTTTCATTTCAGTTCTCCCTCCCCTGTTCGTTTTCCCTACTATGTGAGTCTAAGTCTCTCACTAACAGACCCATTTCCACAAGGTGAGATATGGAGAATAATGGAGGAAAGGAGTTAAAGAAATCCTTTTTCATGGCATATGATTTATTACAAAGAGAACTCTACACTCTTCCCTTCAGCTTTGTAAGGTTGCGTTGGTTCATTGGATCAGTACCAGGTGAATCTCCAGATAATGCCGCGCACAAAGCCAGGGAGTTCAAATCCACAAATGGCAATACCAACAGGGTTAGGATTTGAAATTGAAAAGGTAGTGGGGGGAAGGGGTGCACTCGCTTTTTTTTTTTCCCTCAGGCTTATTGCAATAAGAGTGGAGACAGAGGGTAATTGGTCTCTATTGTTGCACTTCTTCGCAGCAAGAGTTATAGCAAGAAACTGCTGGGAGACCGCAGCCTGCAATATCGTGCAAGAAGAGTAGGTGTGTAGGATGAGAGAGCGAATACAAGGGGAACACATGGAAGACTTGCTTCTTTTAATAAATATATCATTTTAAACCTGATATATTCACGACATTTTACAAATCAACTCTACACCTGCCGTTGAAGTCAGAGTCTTCATTAGTGTGAATTTCACCATTTGGGTGCTTGGGATTTGCGATTTATGCATTTGCCTATTATTCATTAAAGAGGATTCATTCAAGCCCACATGTTCTAAGGCAATTAGGTAGCAAGACATCCTAACACTCCAGCTACAGAGAATCCCCCCTCCCCACTCCCCCCCGTCCCCAGCTTTCTGCATTTTTAATTTAGAGCTCTGGAAACCTTCACAAAGGCTATTTAACATAACCACTGCAGTGTGCTCCAGGCAGAACACAAGTGGCCATACAGAGCAGAACAGCATTAGCTTCCAGAGACCACATGGTGGAGTAGATGTTTACAGAATGAGCCCTGCATGGTGTACTGACATAATTTTAAATAGTACATGACGGTTAAAGATGTGTTTCTCCATTTTCTGTGTAAACAATGTTAAATAAGAATAAACACAAAGGGATATTTTCTCCTTCTGATGAATACCTGCATTTCTCAGAGCTGGTAATAGGTGTTACAGGCACACGCACCAAGGAGAACACACATCCCCAACCTGACACGGGCAGACTCCCTTCTCTGATCTGTAGGATATATCTCAATTCTAGTATTTAACTCTCTTTACACACCCCGGGTCCTCAGTAATGCCAGAAGGATTCCTGGGCATGAAGCAGAATGCTGGAAATAAAAACTCATCGCGCAGTAAGACGAATCACACCCTGTGAGTGTGCCTGGGATGTAAGACGGTAAGATCCTATCACTACCGTAGCTCATCCCTGTGGCTAGCACAGGACTCATCCCCCGCCTCCATATTTTCCTGCACAGTGCCCAGTCCAATTTTCAGTTTTTCAAGGGGCAGGGTTTGCCACACATCCCCTGGGAGGCAAGTGACAGTTTAGCAAAGTTCTCCCATAGGAAGCACGTCTGGCCCCACGCATGGATCTCGCCAAATCACCGCTCTGCAGGAGCAGGTCTTGTCTGTCCTGCCCCTGGAAGGTGTTCCCAGGACTCCCACTCCCAGCTGCACGCTGAGTCACACCAGCACATCAATCTTGCACACCCAGATGCTTTAACCAAGTCACTGAGAACACCTACAGTTCTTCCATTTTAAAGCCTGATTCATTGTTTGGCCTTTTCAAAACCAAACATATCATTGACTTAATGAGAGGAACACAGCAGACAGTGGGTTTTTTTTCCAACTTTTGGATCCCAAAAAATTTCCACTGCAGTCATTGACCCTTCAGAAATTTCACATACATAGACCATAATGCAGTATTATATGAGTTTTCTTTTCTGATGTAGTCCAAAACCCACCTGCAACTCATGGATCACAAGCTGTAACCCACTGAGAAAGGGATTTTTAACTTCACACGTGCTCAATTTACTGGAATCCCACCTCTGTGAGTGCCGTCAACAGGTCAAGCTCCTCTAGGCCCTCCTGCCCTGTCTGCCTGACACTTCCACACAATGCCCTAATCCTGCCTCCTTACAAACCTTTCCCTTTAGACAGGCAAACCTTCTTTAAACTTATTTTTATTTCTTTGTCATTCTACATTCCTGGCTTTAGTCCCCTTTGGCAGTTTGGGTGAAGATAAGGTAAACTTGTCACAGTGGTTCACAGAAAACAGCTAATATACACGTAAGTGTTTCCGAAGAAACAGCTCATCTTGAATTTTACTTCTGTTCCCACTTCTGCCCCTCCTCAGACTATGCAACTAATCTGATACATCACACACCTCACAATTATTAGCGAACACTCCAGCTGCCGTAGAATGACATTTCCCTGAATTACAACATATATTTCACATACTTCTTGGCAGATGATGCTTGGCAGTCTTGCTTAACCTACTTACCTTCAGGCAAGAGGAAAGGAGCGGCACGCTCCCTGTAGATCAGCGTTATACGAACACGCCAAAAAGATGGTTCAGCTTTTACTATCAAGCCTATTACACACAGAAAGCTGGAGTCAAAGGCGCCAACCATAATGTCACAAAGTTGAGCTCTTAAAAGTTTGGATATGGCACAGCCGCACAGATACGTAAAACCTCCATTCAGCCCCGTGTCTGTCATTATTATGAGACAGCCTTTAGCTACAGGAGCACAGGGTGTTTTTCCACAGGGCTCTGGCTTTCTTCTGTGCACAGGATCAACGCTGTTCATTAATGAGCGGATTATTCAATATTTTGGCTTTTCCTTAATGTTCAATATGCAGCTCTAGGCTCCTGCTTACTGCTCGCTACTCAAAGCCTGCTCTGAGGACAGAGCTATTCAGTTCTTCATGGCTTTTCTAAAGTGCTTAGCACTGCAGGAGACAACTGCTTTATTAACACTGATGGACTAATTTTCCCAACAGCACTGGTACAAGAGGGGACCACATTGTCCCCAATTCATAAAAGAGCAACTGGGACAAAAAGTCACTTACATAAGAGACACCCGCTAATTTGGGCCACCGTATCTGAGAGGCCAAGGACAGGATTTTTGTTTAACAGAACTTAAATTTATACAGCAGGTTACACGTTCGGCATCTGACTTACTCTTGAGCTGAAGCTGACTGTACTCAAGGCTTCTCCAAATCTGATCCCAAAATGGCAATGTGAGTGGGTAGAACGTTAGAAACACCCAAGTTTGTGGAATTAGGACAGTTGAAGGTTACCATAAAATGGTAAAACCTTATTGGATCATTAATGGGTTTGGAGTATTCTTCAGTTCTACCTTAATTCAGCCATTTTGCTTGGCTTTGGATCCTGATACTGCTGCTTTCAACTGTGTCTGAGCACCTGCTCTAATACATGGTGGTATTAGCATTGTACCTGGTCTTGGCTTCCTCTCTTGAATAGGATGAAATGATTACCCCACTACATTACAGGCTACCAGATTATTTGCATCCAGAACATCACTTATGCAAAGGCAGTGACGCTGCACGCACATTCTCAGTAGGTCATTGCCAAAACTCAGCCAGAGGCCATCCATCTCCATCATCACAAAGACCTTTTCCTCTTTGATATCCTGAAGCGAGGGTTTGACTCGATACCACAACTGTCAAGAAAGCGCGTGCTATGCTGATGAGACGGCAAACAGAAAAGCAACACAGGGCCAGCAAACTGCTGGCTGAATGATAACTAGCAAGGCTTAACTGCCCAGCACCAGAGAGCACGACTGCTGCCTTCCTTTTATAACTACGTTTGCTAACAGGCTCTAACGCACTGAGGTACTTCTCACTCCCATGCACAGCCAGAATATTGATTGTATTCCTGCACAGTCTTGCCATGTCAGCTCGCGGATGACTTGGTTGGATACATAAGTGCCCGTCTATTTTGGGTTGGTGGGAGAGCAGGCCTCTTTTAATGTCTCTGCACCGCGTTACTGAACCCATATACATTGCCTTTGAGCACCCTACCCCCGCTTCAGTAGTTAGCATGTGTAATTTTCATCAAAAGTTGGAGTCAGAGGTATGTCCGTTATCCAGGCACTCCAACACAAAGTCCCTTTACCACTACTAAGTGAAAAATTTACAATTGTATGGGAAGTCCTGAACAAAACCCCGGGTCTCGTAATATTACAGGAGAGGGGAAAATGACCCAGTGGTTCACGTAGGGTGACAACATGAAACTGTTAAAGCCTCTTCTGCAACCTAGGGAAAAATTGCAATGCCTCAGTTATAGTTATTAACTATATATAGTTATATTATCGACCTTCCATTGTGTCTTGAGAGGAAATACAGTGCTGGGGATATATTAGGCTCCCCAGGTGGAGATTAAGTGATTTATGGAATCGCAGAAAGTTTTTCTGACACACCCTGAATTTTGGTGAGGTTCGCTTCCAACAAGATTGCACTACTTCACACTTAACAGGCACTTCTGAAATGCCTGTAGGATCAGCAAGATATCCCAGCCCATTTCATGAAAGAAAATGTCTGAGGCTTTGAGTGGAGAAGGGGGATCATGTGAGGTGATTTTGTTATGTCAGTGAACATTTCCTCCTGTTCCTTCTACCCCGAGCCCCCTGTAACTAAAGATTTTTCCCTCTCAAATGTGTCTCTCTTCTCACTTTAATTTTCAAGGTCATCTGGCCCACTGGGTGCGTTACATATTGCTGTCTAATTAAAGACAGAAGATTAACCTTATTCTATTAGACTGTTTTAGTACCTGCCAGCTAACTAGTCCGCATTAACAAAGGGACAATGGGGCCAAGTCAGTTAAAAAAAACCACAAAACCCAAGGAAAATACACAGACCAAAAAACCAGACCATTTCATCGTTGTAAAGTCCACTAGAAACTCTAAGCATGATGCAAATGTTCTTCCCATAATGACTGCTATGATAAAATAACAAACATTTCATAACAGAAATAATACCAGTGTCTTGTTTGTCACATAACATTTCAGAAGATGGCAGGCAAGCTATAAAGCCCTGATCTGTCTCTGATTGCAATCAGCGAAAAGCCCAGATGCTTTCAAAGGGAGGTAAATCAGGCTCAGATCTTTTCCAATCACTTGTTAATTTAAGGGGCAGAGTTTTACCATCTGAGCTTCTCTGTGTGGTATTGCCTCAGCCCAAACAACACAGAGAAGGAGGAACTATTTGACAGCATGGTGGTCTCTGTTCCATTAACAATTTCTTCCTCAGATCATCTAGGCTTTATATTTTCCACCTATCCCATCAGTTAAGCATGCCGTACGCCTTAAGAAGGCAAGCTACCTGGTGAAGATATATTTCCCATAATACTCCATGACATCTCCTCTTACTAAGTCAAAACAATGTACGAGGGGATTTGGTGCCATCACATGAGATATGGGTCAGTCGTCTGATACGGATGCTTGTCCGATGCAGAAGACTGGGAATGTAAAGCACTCAAACTGTAGCTTCTATCAATCACTGCAACGCACCAGCAGAATGCGATTTGATACCAAGCCAAGCTGAAACTACACATTTTGATTCCGGAGCACTGAAACATCTCATTGCAATGAATAATGGTACAATGAGAGATTAGTTTGAGAATCCTGATGAGAATGTTAAATCTGAAAAATTTTAACCTTCAGGGATTTGGAGCATTTGCTTTTCTTCTGTTATTATCCCTCAAAAATAGGCACTTTGGGGAAAAAACGGTCAGAAAAGCCATTTTTGTCTACTAGTTAGTAGAAAATTTCATTGTTATACCCTTTTCTGTGATGCATAGAAGAATGCAACAATTACTGAAGACACGTAACAGCTGAAGAAAGGAGGTGAGGATGAAACACTATGCCAAGATAGATCTTCAGGTAACCATTACACAAACAGACCAGGAAAGCTGGAAGTGGAAGCTGATCTTAGCATCCTTCTTATGCCACCCTATACATTGAGCTTTCTTAATCAAAAAAGCAGCTGTGTTGCCTAAATAGTCATGAATGAAAGATTTCTTCTCAGTCCAGTTACTTGAATTAAGCCTGCCATGCAGAACTGGTCTTATTTTCTCATGTAGTCCTTTGAGACATCATCCAATGTGAAATCCAATGGCACTGGACTTGGCTTTATCCACCACTTCTCACCCTTACGTACTTCACTTTCAAACTTAGCTATTGACGGCCGAGAGCCTCAAAAGAGAAGAGTGCACCCTTCAGTCTAACTGTATCTCTCTGGCATTATGGTCTATATTATTTTTCAATCAGTCAGAAATTACTGATGAATATTAAAGCAGTAAGATACACAGGTACATTAAAATCATGTAAGCAAATTGAAACAGAAGAGCTCAACCTTACTTCGGTTCTCTGGCAACCTCACCCACTGTCGCTCAAAAAGTAAAGTGAATAGGCAGAGCACAAGCCCAATATTACTTTAGCCAAGTTTCATAGGGAAAATTATACTCAGTACCTCTGAGAAATGTTTACGCCTGACACTGTCAGGACCACAAGCGCAAGAGTCAGCCTATGTCATCCTCTGTTGAGATGTCCTCTTAAGAACATTACCTGTGAAATGAAAGATGCCACGGTACTGGAGGGAAATTCAGTGCAAGATCGTCTCATGTTAAAAAGTGCAAATGCTCGTGTGCTTGTGCATGCTGCAACACTCAATACCTTTTGCTTTTCCACGTTGGTTGTTGTCAGGGTTTCATTTCCTCAGCACGTCTGCTCTAGAGCAACAGAAGTGCTACTTTTCAGTCTGCTTTCTTAAGAAAAAGAGATGAGAATAACCACACTGAGCGCGCACAGAAGTGTGGTTTTGCCTGTCTGTCCTTCTCTACCTGTACCCCATGTAAGGTTTAAACCCCCTGACTAAATTTTACTCAGTTTCGTAGAAAAAGACATAACGGTAAAGAGCTTTACATGAACATTTAAATGCACGTGTGTATATACGCATAAGGGGAAAAGGTCGGCCTTAGTGGAGGGGGGTGGACTTAAAGCCCCTTTGTAAATTCAGCCTGGCCTCAGTTCTTCTCTTCATCTGGCTCCCTGTGCACCTCTAAATGGATGACATGGCACTGCCATGAGCAGCAGTCCCACCAGACAGTCAGCAATGTACAGATATCAGAGAAATAGCAAGTTTGAGAGGAGGTTTTGGTGAATTTCTGGCTTTTTGCTTGAAAGAGATTCCAGCAGATATGCCTGGTGCTGGAAATCACTTCCTCCTGTCCCAGGATTCAGACTCCACACAGGAGAATGCTGCACTCATTCAACCAAGGCTGTTACTTTAAGAAGGTCAAGCTCTACCATGTCCAGCTGAAATCAGAGAGGAATTTAGAGATCACAGCACATAACACCCTAAATCCTGTCCTACAGCACCGGAGGGGAAAGACTTTACCATTTGATTTGTCTCCTTTTAGTTAAAGGAAACAAGGCCGATTAGGTCATGCTGTTTGTGCCTCTGTTACATTTCAGTAACTTTTGGGTCAACTGGAGAACTTCAATCAAATTTGACAATAACTTCGAAGATTTTCAGTTCCTGTGAGTTCTATGAATATAGGCAGCTAGGCAGAAGAGAAGCAGGGAGATCCTATGGACATCTCCACTGAAAAGATTATATAATGAAGTCAATCTTTATTAGGGAACAGAGAATCCACATGGGAAAAAACCCTCCCACATTATGACTTTTTATCCATGGAGATTTTCAAAACTTCACTTTAAAAAGCCCTAAGAAACCAATGTAACATTGAAGTTAGTCCTGCTTTGAGAAGGGACTTGGACTGAAGACCTCCAGAGGTCTACATTAATCTCTTCTTGCTATAATTCTATGAAAGTCACAAATATAGGGAAAGTTTCAGTTGCTTCTCATACCAGAGAACCCAGCTGTGGGACAGCAGACTTCACAAGCTCATGGAATGACTTATTTTTCTTTATGCATATTTGCAGCCTCACACAGTTCAGCACCCCTGAGATAAAATCCTATAACAAAAATGTACAATGAATGAGAACATATATGAGTGGGAAGTGGAGGAGCAAACAGATTTCAATTTCAAGCTTTCATGGCTTAGCATAAACAAACATGAAAGAATTCATCCTCAGAATATAGAGGTGGGAGGGGGATATTGACAGTGTCCTCTAGACACACAGGGAGACTGAGAACTAGGGAGCCTGGAGCGAAGAGAACATTTCAAAAACTGTTTAAAGCCTTGGGAAAGTTAGAAGCAAAGATGAAGCTTGCCTGATTCATTCACCAGGGCTGTAACAACAATTCTCTTCATACACTGCTACCCCCCAGATTGTCAAAAATAAGCCAGCTCTCTCAAATGTTGCTTTCTCCTTAACAAAGAAGACCTTTTAAAATCTCAGCTAAAATTTGGAATAGGTGGACAGATTTTGGAAAAATAAGAACAGCCTAATAACTTTCTAGAGAGAGCCACAGAAATAGCTTCTAAAGAACTCCCACTGAGCTAAGTCTCTTTATGAGCCTGCAAAATCTATTTGAATTTTATATTTTCCTTTCCTTTATTTTTCATAAATTCATCCTCTGCCCATATCCAAGCTGACATGGGACTAAAGCTCAAAATGTTCATCTGAGGTAGGGTCCCGTTTCTACACCATTTAGTTGCTGGACAGTGCAGTGATCTTGTAGTGATTATGAAGTGATGAGGGAGATGGCTTGCTTCTGTTACAGATTCTTGTAGACATTCATTTGAGCTGTAAATGGACAAACAAAGAAAGTTCATCTTCCCAGCTGATTTGCCCATTAGCTTGCTGTTTCCCACAGTAGTAAAAGCAATGATTAACTCTCTAGATTGTTGCTCACGGCTTTAGCACCTGTGGTGTCTCCCATAGTAAGGCTGTTTCGAAGCGTCACCAACAAAAACAAGTACCACTAGTTCAGTCTACACCTGTAAGCCTCTAAACCCACTGCTCCTGATGTGATGAGGCAAAGAACCCATCTTTGTTTTCCCAACTCACCCAACGACATCATCTTCCTAATGGGGTTCAGGAATTAGTCTCTTCAGCTACACTCTGCCCTGAGAAGTTCTTCAATATTTGGCAGGCAAGACAGAAAATTATTCAACATTCCAGACGCCTGGTTTGTTCGAGTTAAGACTAGGATCAGAATGGTGCAGCTTCCACTGTGGACTTATTTAAGTTCTTTGATTTTGGTAGTTAGTGCTCCCACCTGCGAGTATTCAGAAGCTGACTCTCGTTCTTGCCTCCTGACAAAAAAATGCAAGGTGACTTATCTGTAAGGCTCATGAAATGGCATTAATGGAAACACGTAGAGAAAAGAGCAACTCACTACCTTCAAAATCAAACCATTCCTCTACGTTGGCTTGACCTGAATGCCTGCCAAGAATATTGCGGTATCCCTATCTGAAACTCACAGGGTGGAATTAATAAAATAAAACAAACTTTGACAGTAGTGAAATGGGTCACCTTGACCATGCATGTGCTTGAAAGAGACTGAAGCGTACAAAATTAAGCGGCTCACCTGTAATGGAAGTGCATGGAAAGAGTAGTTTCATGGCCAGGAAAAGACAAGATGAAAACGACTTTCTCCACTTTAAAAGAAAATTTATTGAAGCCCGGAAGACAAGAACAGCAGCAAAGAAAAAAACAAAACAAAACAGCCCAGAAGAGCTCTGAAAATCCAATCTCTCCCATCAGCCTCTGGAAAATGGATAACCTATGCGTGGTATGATTGAATTTCTCTGTTTCATCACCCTAGTGGTAGCATCTTGTATGAAACTCTGGTTTATGAATTGAGTTTTGAGAGGGACCTGAGAGAGCAGGAGTTATACCAATCTAATCAGGATGTGACAAACACATGCATCAAAATGTTGCATTGTCAAGATCCAGAAGCCACTTAATTCCAGAAAGATTTTAAAGTTGAGAAAGCAGTTTTGGCAACAGGTAGGAATGATGAGAAGGAGGATGAAAATCCAGGTGGAGAAAGATAACACTTTTTTTCCAAAATATCCTTTTAAAAATTAGGCCATGTTCCTACATTGCTTCTGACTAACGTCTTATACAAATCTATGTTTTGTTCAAATGAAGGACAGAGGTGCCTTCTTCCATTTATTCCATCTGTTTTCTGAATATATGATAATAATGGAGTGGAAGATACACAAACTGAGATACATAACATCATAGTAAAACCCATAGGATAAAACACCACACAACATTCTCAGTGGAACATCCCAACAAAGCAGGTTAAATACAAAAATAATATGCTAATGTCATTGACACACAGCAAAGAAAGAAACATGCTAACGCTACTGCCACACAGGAAAGAAAGCAAGATTCATGAGACTGCTTTGTAATGGCTCCTAAACAGAAGCCGTGCACAGAAATAGTCCATGATTATCAGCAACATGAGGCCAAATTGGAAAGCATGTGCATTTAAGAGAGACGACATCAAATGCTTCCTTCAAAAGAAAAAGAACATCACGATCACTTTGTATTTCCCTGGTCTCAGCTTGCATTTCCTACCTAAATACTGAAGATAGCTTCACAGGATAAGTACAGATTAGCAAAATATTCAAGGTGACTGAATGGATTAGTATTATTGTTTAGCACAATGCAAGGTGATAGAAAAATCCGCAGGAAAGAAAGATCTGATATCTGGACAGACACTTGAAATTATGCAGCTCACATGCTGAATTTTTAGATTTTTTATAACATCATCAAGTGTCACAGTAGATGCCTGAAAACAATTCCAACTAAAGAGTGAGATGTAAAGCTGCGGATCTTGAGCAACAGGTGGAACAAAAATTCCTAAGTAAACTGCTATCCTGTTTGTCACACAAATAGAAAATACATATGTTAGTGCCAGAGGCAAAAATAACACTTTCTAACAAACTACACATAACAAAATCTGAAGAAACGTTTTTCTGTAGGAGAGAAGGGAGGGGGGAAAAAAAAAAAGAAAAAGAATTTAAATGCATCTAGAAAAGTCCAAATTATCTTAAGAGGAATTCATCCTGCATTAAATCCCAGTCAGGTAGAAAGCGTAAACGCATGGCATCCTCACCATTCTGGCTACTGTAATCACGTCCCGCAGCCTGCTCTCTCTGTTTTCCCCACCCTCACAGACATCTGCGCTTTAGTTACAGGTTTACTGATGCGTTGTGTTCCCCTGAGGTCACAAGAATGCAATACCTTATTAAACAGATAGACTGTTTCACGGCGTGACACGGTTATTTGGTATATTTCTAGGTATCCAACATTAATAGAGTGAAGTTCAGGTCACACTATGAACAATTCCACAGAACCTGTAATCAGGGCTGGAGATTTTGCATTCGGACATTTACAATTCTACAGCTTTCTTTTTTTCCAGAACCAAAGACTCGGTACTTCAAAAGCTAAATCAAAGCCCCTAAAATTCAGATATCTATGGTTTGCTTTTCACTGAGGTTCTTGGAGCATTTCACAGGCACTAATGAAATATCCTCCGATGCTTCAGGGAGGCAGGTGCATAGTATTAGTCTCACTTTGCAACTAAGAAGACCGAGAAGCAGAAGGGGATTGAGTGAATCATCCAAGATCATTCTGGACTTGTCTGACAGAGTCATAAATAGAAATCAGGACTCTGCAAAAAGTAAATAAATCACCTCCCTCCCTGGAAGAAGCAGCAAAATATTTGGTTAATTTTAACTGCATGCATCCTTCCATGCTTCTGGGTTACAGCCAGGAAAGGAAATACCACTGTTCTGAGCAAGGTCATTCCCACAGAAAGTCCAGGCAGACCTTCAACCATATGTAATGTGTGGAAAACCCACATCTCCTCACCAGAATTTCATTTGAATGTTTAAGATCCAAGATACTGGTATAAGGATTTGAGGTACCTCAATAAGCCTTATTTATCTGAAGAGAACCGCAGTTTCAAATTTACTCGTGTTTTCTCACAGGGAATTATCGAGGCAGGAATAAACAGCAAATGACATTCACCAAATGGACACAGGACAGCTAAATATGTCAGGTTAGTAACATTATCTTCAGATATGAATAAGCAACTTCAGCCAAGCTAAAACCAAATGGGTGTTGATGTTTCTCTCTCCAATTTTGGGGAGGGGGAAATGAATAAACCCAAAGAGCTCTGCTTGACCAAAGCACTACAGATCCCTCCCTGCTCCCGAGAATGCAATATTCAAGCTTAACTGGAAAACTTAAAATATGTTATTTGGGCTAAAAAGGCTGTTTGCTTTTTACTTTTCTTGACACTTTTGACAAGATGACTATCAGATGGAGGTTCAGAGATAGATGTAAAGCAGAAAAAGGCCGATTATCAACTTTTTTCTCCTTCAGAAATATTCAAAACTGCTTCCCAGTAATGAACAATAGAGAAGCGTATCACTAAAAACTGAAAGGTGGCTTACCTGAGGCAATCAGCACAATAATCGGGACAATTCTCAAACAAAAAAAGTCCCTCTCCAAATTTGTGGCCATAGCTCTTCTGACCTACCCCCGACCCCTCGAATTATAAGTCCAGACTTCAATTTGCCAAACCAGCGTTCTCCACACCGGCAAAAAGCACGCTCTGCAGCCATCTCTGTGGCTACACCACCCAGCAAACCAGGACCATTAACCTGGCTCACAGTTCGCCCAGCATGAAAAAAAAAAAAAAACAACAAACCACAAACCATTGAAAAACCCCAAAGTCCTACCGCAAAGAAGGGGCACTTGCCTTTAGTTAATCCTCTGTTGCAAGAAAGGGACATTCTGAGACAGGCTGACATCACAAAAATCTCTTTAGCCCTGTTTGCTTCTTTCCCCACTACACCATGCATCTTGCTCTAATATTTGAGCAGATGACAAGGAATTTTGAAAAGAGGAGAAACTTTTAAATTTAAGGGAGTACTACACAGAGTAGTAGCCATCCCTGGACAGAATGGAATGTAGGCATTAAATAAGGCTAGACAGTCGTGGGCAAAGGTGGGGGGAAGAGGGTTGATGCAAAAACACTATGACAAATGGCAGCAAATGCGTTAGATTCACAATTCAAGCAGGCAGGTGGTGGTGAAGGTGTCCAAAAGCAGTAAATCAGTTATCAGGATAAGAAACTAAGGACAGAGGAGACCAAAAGGTAAGGGAGTGATGAAAAGCAGGGTGAGAACAAAAGGGCTAAAGGTGGAAAGGAGGAGGAGCTGAGCACAGAGATGGTCACAAAAAGCAGAGGGTGCCCAGGCAGAAGACATTCCGAGTGGCCAGAGGTTACTGCATCACTCTTCATGACATACGGAGGGTGGGAGCAATCACAAAGTTTAGCTTCTGGATCTACTTCTAGAACGTCGTCCAAACTCAGACCACAAATGTAGTTTTCATCATAACACATACAGGATTTCCAGGCAAAAATGTGACAAACAGGTAAAGCTGTGTTTGAAAATATCTCAAAATTAAAAGAAAGAAAGAGGGAAGGAGGAAGCCATAGAGAAAGAAAAAAAAACAACAACAAAACAAAACAAAAACCCCAAAACCAAACAATCACCAGATACTTAACACGTTACTGAGACCAGTATATCAATGCCAGCATATGGTACTAGCTCAACACAAACAAGATACTTAACTAAACAGACTGTTGGTTTAGTCTTCTGTAGCAATTCCCATGTTCTTAGAAAACACTTCGGTGCTAATAAGGAATCAGACTGACCACTTGTCTATGGTTACTGAGCCAGAACTAGAGCCCAGGGAGTGATAGCAACATCCCGTGCTATTATACCTTTTTTAAAGGAATAAATAAATAAAAATAATTCAGATCCACAGTCAGTGTAAAGTGGTAACAACTCTGTTGATAACTGTATGCATGGATATCAGTAAATTTATGGCAGCAGGAGAACAGATTTTCTGACCCATGTTGAACAGCTTAAGAAAGGCGAGCTAAATCTCACCCTAACCCCAGCCCCCCTCGATTCCTGCACGTTAACAGGGTTAGAGATATCTGTCCATATGGCAGTTTAGCCCACTTACAGTAGATGATACAAACCACTTTCTGGGAAAAAGTGACCACAGACGGCTCTAAGCCACCAGTGTGGAGTAGATGACTAACTTTTAGATGGCTAACTGCTAAATAAAGTTAACCCAACATGTATTGTTCAAAAAGAGATTTAAAGTGTAGGTGGCATTATACCTACTAAGCAAGGTCCAGGATCTATAGGGCAAGAACTGACAACATGAAGACAGTAATCCCCTTATCAGGTACGCAAAATCCTTCAGGCTTTTCAAAATACTAAAACCTCAAGGGAAACTTTGTCTTCAAGAAATTTCAAATCAAGTTTCACAAGCCAAATAGGTGCACAGTTGTTTTTTTTTTTCACTGAGTTTTCCGAATGGAGCATCCAAACCTTTGAAATTCTCTCATGGCTCATTTGTAGGCATCTCACTGCATCCCAATGAGAGTAGATGAGAGGGATAATTGAAAATGGGACACGCGGGCATCAAAACAAGCAAAATGACCCCCTCCTTTCTCTTTTTCTTTTTCTTCTGGTTCATGCTTCTAAATGAAATCCCAGGCTGTCTTCCAACTGCTACTCAGAGCTGTCACAGAGAAGGAACACGTAGAGAGCACTTTAACGACTGACTGACCTATTTCCATCCTTGTCGGCGCTGCTGCATCTAAACCCTTCGTTCTGAATTCTATGCACATACATGCACACGTGCACAGCAATTTTCCTGTATACTCCCACAAGGAACTATTTCCAAAGTCTAACCTCAGCTCTGAAAGGAGCTCTCAGCTGCCTCCCGAACAGCTGTTAACCCCATCGCCTAAGTGCCCTCCTTAATTAGGTTAACTTTTGGGAGTCTACCCTTTGGGGGAGACGAGGAGAGCTTTGGCTCACTGACTTATCTTCTCTTGTATCAGTTCTGTTCTCCATTGGATGCTCCCCTATATCCAAGGAATTTGTGTACAAGGACACATTCATTCCTCTTAAGAGTGCAAACACACAAAGCATCGTGAATAAATGTAAAAGCACAGTAACAGCTGCAAAGTTCTGGTAACTGAATTCAAGTGCACAGCAAAAGACCACCGAAAAAGCACCCAAGTGGCTAGTCCTTTCCCACAGCACTCAAATCAATGAGCCTCAAGAATGGCAAAAGGTGTCCAAAGCTGACGGGTTCTCAAATCCTCCCCCCCTCTTTTTTTTTTCTTTTTTTTTTCTTTTTTTTTTTTTTAAACTGGAAAAGAGCTTTGTTACCCTATGTGACTTCTGTGCTACTATATGTCACTTCTCAGGAAGAAGCAGTCACCGTCTTACTGATCTTGGACGAACTTCAAAGATATAGAAAAAGTTAATTGGATGAAATGAGACTTCCAGAGAAAAACTTTGTGTGAAAAGACCTTCAACAAAAGATTTTAATGAAATCTCTAATCCAAGGCGCTGCAATAAAGAGTGACAGCAGCATTCTTGATATTGTAGTGGAACCAATAATACTTAGGAGGAAACTTTTCTTAGTTGTTGTTCCTCCAAAATGTGTCCTTCTTATGCTCCCCCCTTTCAATTAAAAGGTTTATAAAATAAGAAATGAAAAAAAAACTTAATGAAGGCAATATGGAACATTAAAAAAAGATTCTTTTTGAATATGGTCACATTATCCTTTATTGGCCCCTGAAAAAGGATAAAGTAAATGTTGTTTCATTATTATTTCTTGCTATAACAGTGCTCTGACACCAGCGAGTATAATTATTGCATCTGCAGTTTTGTATGATTCCCTCAATAAGTTTTCCATTTGTACTTAATGTGTTTTTGTATAGAAGGAAGCCCTGGTCAGCAGGGTGCCAAGTGCCGCAAAGTGCTTTTGATCTTTCAGGGAGTAGAGCACGTTCCTGTAGGAGATTTTTAGAAAGCTATGCAGAACTTGACCAGAAAACTAGACTTCGAGTAGCCCTGAAAATTGTGATGAACTCCTCTGAAAAGCCAGGGGAGACACTCAATTCATCTGGGCTGACTTTTTTAAACAACAGACCATTTGATGACACCAAGCTTCTACAGACACACCCATAAGGGAGGAAGAAGTTTGGTCTTCATCTACAGGCCTCATGAGAGAACAATCTGCTACTTGCATTGGTAGCTCGTTTCCCCATTTGACCCATTTACTTTCCTATTCCAAAGTTTCACTCTCCAAATATTTTTGTCGTATCTTCTTCTGCTGCAGTTTTCAGCTCCTGCCTTGCCCCTCTGACCGAATGTGTGCACAATGGTAGTATCAGCTTCTTATGTTAAGTAGAATTATCTCCTTTACCTTGCACTACAAGATATGTTTTCCAGACCTCATACGGATCTTTGCATCTCTTTTCCACACTCACATCTTAAACCTCCCAAAGCAGAGTCAGTGCAACAAGGCAAATTAGCTAGGTGAGAGCACAGGACTAGCCCAGTGACTCGACCAGCCTCTTTCAGTATTTTAAGGTAGAACATGTACATAAGGTTCCCTGAACTCTCAGGAGGATGTCACACGAGCCCAGGCTAATAAAAGGTATCCAACAGTTACTCCACTCTGTATTTCCACATCAAATACTGGCAATGGCACATCAGCCTGTTATAAGAAACCAGCAAGCAAATCATACCAACCCCGGCCAGCAAGGAGAGAGAGAAGGCCCCTCTCCTCCCTAGCAAATGATCAGCCATGCTCAGACAAGACTTAACTCTTACACTCCGTCTCTGTTTATGCCCAGGCATAAACCAGAGTATCAAATGCTGTTGTGATTCTGCTCCCCGCAGTCATTCCCAAAAGCCTCCTGAACTCTGTCTCCTCTCCAGTCAAGGATCGCCACAGGAATTCTCGCTAATGGCAATTTCCTACTGGAGCTCACATTTGTCCTGTCCACATGTCCTGTAGGTGGTAGACATCAGGTCCTTGTCTACCAGTTACATTCTTAATTTCTTGTTGGCAGGTTCTGTCCCATGACATGTTGGTGGAATCGACGGGAATTAGGCACAGATTACCTTTAAAAATATGCCCCAGAGTAGCTGCAGTTCAGGTACTCAAGCTAAAGCAAGTGTCATTGGTTGAAAGGTAATTTAAGTGCCAAAATCAGTATGAGAATTTGTGCTAAGTCCTCTCTCAGGACTACACCTAGGCTCATAATTCAATTAGGTATTACGGCACTAAAGCCAGGCCTTCGCTCTAATCTCTGGGCAGAGGATACGGTATTTTAAAGGGACAAAAAAGCAGATGACAGCACTTTCCCTCCTGTTCAGGTCTGTATACTAAAGGCCTGTTCTCCAGCTTTTTCAAGAGATTAGAAGACTGAGACTCCTACGTACTGTAGTCACAGAGGTGTGTTATATGGACAAATGCCCATTTAATGATACCCCCTCTGAAGGATTTTTTTTTTTTTTTTTTTAATTTGGGATAACAAGAGTTTTGAAAACAAATCAAAGCATGTTGATCTTTTAGGATGACTGGAAATAGTCTCCTGTGGAGCCTTGAAACATGCAGCTGTTATGCCCTTGTTACTTACAGATCTAATCATTTCTTGCAGAGACAACCAGGATCTTATTTGCGATGGCATCACCTGCTTCCAGAAATACATCTTCATGTAAAACTACATCCACTTACATGCAAAAGGAGAACTACAGAGCTAGTTCTAGAAATCTGCCCTTTGTCAGAAAGCCCTTTGCTGTCTTTTTGGTTTGGGTTTTTTTTTTGTTTTTTTTGTTTGTTTTTTTTTTTCAATCAATAACCCACAAGCTCCCAGAAAAGTCCTATTTATTAAACAAAATTTTAGACAAAGGAAAAAATTTCAGACTACATATTTCTGCCTTTTTTTTTTTATTTTTCCTAAACGAACAAATATAGAAGCTCAGGATTCCAGGCTGTTCTTGGGAGTTGTTTAGCAGTCTCGAGAGAGAGAGAGAAAGAATACAGGCATAGTTCTGTCCTGCAGCTGAACACTCTCCTCCAAATTCCGTTCCTCATATGCTCTGTGTCCTGAGATGCCTTATCCTGCCCCAAAACAGATCCTTAGCCAACAGGACAGAGGCAGCTGCTCTGGTCCCAACACTGATGCATTTATGCCTGCAGGCAATCCCTTGGGAAATTTTACTTGCAACTGGTTTAGGCCCGTTTGTCCTTTTGGACTCATTTGTGCAAAGGAACAAAATCCAGTGGCAGCAGCTGCGTTAGGAAGCCAGGCTGCTACCACCGCTTGTGGGTCAGAACTGGGTGTCTTCCTCGTGGGAAATGACAAATGCTGAATAGGCCACCAACACATGTAGACCTGAGTGGAAATGAGCACTGAAACAGGAATCACAAGAGAAAGCTTCAAACACCTGAAATTCCACTTCGCTCTCTCTTCCATTTGCAACACAAATAACTGTAGAGCCTTTCCATGGGGTCAACGGGGAGCTACAGTTTAAATTCCAATGCTAAAAATTTCAAGATTGACTAAGTTTTCAGACGTCTGATTTGAGACATGCTATAGAAGGACCTATGTTTTTAAGAAACTGCTAAACGCTCTTCATCTGAGCTCCAGAAGCCTTTGACATATCTCAGTGTCAGCAACTGAAACGTCAGCACCTGAGAACGAGCAGCTGCTGATGTAAACCTGAGTGCAAGCCTCCAAATCCAGTGAAGACCTAAGGCTTTCCTCAAATCTAGAACAGGACTGCCCAGCTGGGGACCCGCGCAGCATCCTGCTCCAACAGGATGCAGTGAGAAAGGCACAGGAGCACGTGAAGAGCACAGAACTGATGGCCAGACTCCACCTCCCTTGCAGTTTTCTTGAAGTACTGATTAAGAATGATGGAATGGTGTAAAACAAAGCTCTTAATATCACCCGGTTGTATTAAAGTCGTTCCAATCTTGTAAATGACCACTTGGCATTTCTGCTGTATTTTATCAATTTATCATTGGCAGTAATTCTAATTTGCAAGATAACTTCTTCAGGTAATTAAATGGTAGTATGAACACATATACAGGGAGAAATTTAGGTGATCATTTTAATTAAGATGACCAAAGACAAAATAATCTGTTCTTCACACAACTAAATACCAGCTTTCACCTTGACCACTGGTCAAAGGCACATTGATGCCATTTAAGGGCTCAAAGTTTAATGCATATGATGTCCCCAGATATAGGAAAATACAGTATTGTTTCCAGGACTATATAAAAGAGATGTGGACTATCCGAGAGATCCATTTATAATGAATGTGTCAACACTATTTTCTTTGTTCATCCCAGCACTTAGTCATGACCTGCTTCCAACTTAATTAGTTGTTATCAGTTCCATGTTCCAGCCTTTTTTACAGGTTAGAAATTGTATCTTTTCAATAAAAATAAAAAAAACAACCAAGCATGTTTGACTTAACAACAGAGCACCATGTCTGTAATGAACTTAACTGTCCTTGAGGAATACACAGGCAGAAACCATTTCTGATCATGCCAGCAATGATGACATGGTCAAAGCTGACCTTCCTCCTGCTTCCGCAGACCTGGAACAACCACAGGGCTTACACCGCTTCAGCCCAACAGCTTCTCTTTAAGGCAGGTGTTCAGGGAGGCACCAGCAAAAGTTAACTGGATTTTCTGAGAAGTTACGAAATTTTATTTTGTGATGTTTCTTCTTTACCTTATTAAGCTTACATGATACCAAACCGTAAATCCCTCTGCGTTGGACAGTTGAAAGAAAAAGCCTCTAGCTTCCAATGATTCTAATGGAATTTGTCATTTGAAAGGAAGAAATTCTCTCCAGAACTTGCAGAGTACTTCAATTAGATTGAATGATTTAAGTTTATATGCAGTCTGCCCAATTTTTCCAGTGAAACAAACCTATAATTCTAAGAAAGACCAAGAGATCACTGGGTATATGGGCTTCTTGCAAGAGAAAACTATCAGCACTGTACAATACTTTGAAAATGACACATTTTAAAGGCAGAAAGATGCTACTGTGATCATCTTTGCTGACCTACCATTCACATACAAAGACCTCCCTTGAAGCCATTCCCATTCACAAAAAAAACCCCCAACCAATAAAACAATAAATCCCCATACAGATCTTTTAGGAAAGTATTTTGCTTTCAAAACAGTCCATCACGGAAAATACACCACAGTCTTTAATCATCCCCTCAAGGACTTGAGTCTTCATTTCTTGAACATCAGTTTCAAGACATTCTACTCTTTTATGCGCTCCCCTATTACACTGAAAAGTAACCTTTATGTTACTCCATGTTAGTATATTCCTTACGTACGTACTCAGACTCAGATCATGCACTATGAGTCCCCACATACGGTCTCAGATCACATCATCCATTCCTTTGCCTTCTCTCTGTTAACCTAAACAAACTCAGCTCCACGACTGTCTTGTCACACGGCAATTTTTCTAATTCTCTTCTCATTCTTGTAGTTCTTCAGAACAGGTCAAACCTGTGCCAAACACAACTGTTTACACATCTATAGACTGCACTTGCCTGACTGGCTTTTGGAAAGTTGAATTTCTGAGTGTTCCAGGTAACAAGTAATAATTCGAGATAGATCCAAGATACAAAGAGCACAACTGAGTGATGACATGGACTCAAAACCTCAGGATTCTTAGAAACATAATATCTATCTAGACATTTTCAGACAGGAATCAGAAATAAAAGTCTGAGATAGATTCATTGTTCAGAATGTTCTGGTTGGCTGGATCAAGAAAGCTGTGGTTGTCTCCTCCTCTAGCTTCAAGATGAAAAAGGACTTGACTGAGTTCTTCCAAGGTAGCAGTGATTTGACTTCCATGGGAATTTATGAATCCTCGGCTGTGTTGTTACTGTTAACAAGAGCTGACAGTTAAATGCATTTCATTAACAGAAACTAGAATGAGAATGACAAGACTTTAGCAGATCAGATCTGTAATTGAAAAGGTGACCAACGTAAGGAATAAGAACTGTCTGCTAGGATTGCACTTGCCTCTCACCCACACCAATAGCAGCATACCTCCTGCATGCAACCTGTCTTTCTTTTACACTAGTTAGCAAAGCATCAGCAAGATGGAGATGTCAAGAACAAACCCACACCAGCATCAGTTCCTCCTTGCATGTCAACAGCAGGAGTAAAAGTAAACCCTACTGGAAGAATTAAAAACAAAAAAAGATTTTAGCAGCTGAAAATGTACAGAAGATTAGCAAACACATAATAGAAAGTAAAGGAGAGAGACTGGCAGTTTGTCAATTGATTCTTTTCAGTCTTGGAAGAGTAGACAGAAGATCTATCCAAGGACAACTGCTGGGGTAACAAAAGCTTGCTGGGAGAGCTTGCATGGAATAGATATTCTCACTGTGTTGCTTCCTCACTAGCAATGCTTGCCAAAAGATTGACTGGGCCTTGAACATCTGTGGATTTCCAAAACCTACGGAACAAACCTACCTCCAGATGCACAAAATGACAATTTAATCCAGATGTAAAACAACGGGTAAAACCATAACACTGCTCAGCTGCAACAGAATAACGAAAATCCTAGTGCTAGAATTTAAATGATGTTTAAACTGGAAGCCAAGTAGAGCTCCACAGTTTTGTCCAAGGAGTAAAGAAGAGGAGAACAGAGGAACACTTAAAAGTAACCCATTCTGAAGAAACATACCTTTTGGGTCAACCTTCCTCTGCAAATGTATTTTGTCACTGAAAGCTCCTTCCCTGGGTTCACCAAATTTAGAGTAGTGCTACTATCAGTTGATATACGAAGGTTATTCAGCCTGATTGTATAGTTAGCTATTGTGTTTCCTGCCACAAACCAGACGGGGGCGGGGGGGGAAAAACACAACATAAAAAAGGGAAAAAGAACTACCACTATTCATCCTATTATATTTAGTACTCTGTCTTTTCCTGCTATAACAGCTTGCTTGATTGCCTTGTCCACCTGCTGTGCCACACTCTCTTAGCTCTGAAAGCACTTTAGGAAAGTGAGGATCATTTATGATGTACTTGTACAGCACCTAGCAGAACAGGATTGTGGCTTCTGGTCAACACTGCAGTGTCAATGCATTATCAATCGTCTGAACATTCAGGCTCCCTTGCTAACCTATTTCAGTTCAAATCAATATACAAAATTTATTATTAGTAATACAAAACGTGACCGGCCTGAGAGGCTTTGCACATTTCTGTGCCATCCTTCTTTCGGTTCTTGAGATTCCCAAAGATGCGCACAAGCTTACCATAAGCCCTTCCACAATGCAGCTCTTTCGCTGCTTTGCACAGGATCAGATGAGCGCTCAGCCCGCTCTATGAATAGAGACTCGTCTTGTTTACAAGAAAAAACCATTCTCTCACCCAGCTGTTACTTGGAGAATCAAATGCAAGGCCCCTGCCTCCCTTCCTTCCCCTGGGCATGGTGCAGAGGCACCACAGAGGGGTTCAGGCTTTTCCTAGATGCGACGGGGCTGGCAGACTCCCAGGATGACTGCCGCATTAGCCTCAGGGTGTTGGAAAGCTCCAGTCCTTTTGCAAGCATTTGGATGTCTGAATGGCAGTGATGAAAGGGAGGGGGGCAGCTAAACCCACCCCCCGCCACCACAACAGCATTCCAGTGTTATTAGAAATCCAGCTGTTCTCTGCAAACAGACAGGATTTACTGTTCATATTTTGGTTAAAGAGACAGATGAAATTCCCCTTCCCCATCCATTATCATTGTATAATCTATACAATTCATCAGCTCAATGGCCGTGTCAGTAAAGAAAAGGGAAAAGGGAGCATTAGTATTCAGAGCACACGCGTCACACAAGGCAGCAGGTTTATGATCTGCGCAACCTGAAATAAGCACTTCTCTTCCCTGGGGACCTGGGTTAACACCGAGTAGCTGCGCGTTAAGTCACATATACTTCTATTAATATACATCCTTTCCAGACTGGGAGGGGAAGAAGAGGCAAAATACTTGTCTGGCTCACACTGGCAGAGACGGCTGATGTTTTTGTGTCTCCACACTGTGTGTCCAGAAATGTCACATCCCTTTTCTGATCCCAACCCCTCCATGTCGCCGGAGCGCTCTTCCTCCAGCTCTTCGGCACCAACCAGGCAAAGCCATCAGCTGTCAATCAGCTGCCACATCTACCTCCTCCCAGACTACCCTGACATCCCCCCTCTGCCTGGCGCCAGGGGCAGCAGAGAAGTAATCTGCTATGAGATTAATTGCTCCCTCTGCCGTGTCAGCACGGCTATGATGGCTTCTGTATTTATAGGGAGTGGAGAGAGAAAAGGATTCTGTGGACAGTTTTTCACCCCGTGTACGTAATGGAGTATAACAGTTGCATGGAAACAGCTCATTTCCAGCCTTTGACACCATAAAGACCCTGTTTTCCTGAATGGACACGCCAAGTCACCCAACTTGTTACCAAGCAGTATAAATAATCATTTCCTGCTCTTAGCAAACAATAATCTTAAGAAAGAGAACACATAGGCATGGTGGCATTTGAACACATAACAACCATCCAAGAAATCACTGGATATCACCGTCTTTCATTTCCAATGTCCCGGAATAACTGCACAACAGCCATCTAGATCCTGGGCTCTGGCTTCAACATTGCTTTAAGCCCACCTACACCGAGCTGCCACTAAGAAGGGATCCCTCTCTGCCCATTCCTCCCTCCTGTCTTGGTCCCATTTTTCTGGCTGCATAGGGTGCCACGTGAGAACTGTTTTGTCAGGCTGGTTTTCTGCAGGAGCGGTCCTTTCTGGCTCACAGCACTGCCCTGAAAGCACCAGTCCCAGCAAAAAGGAGGTGCCAGGGATGCACAGCCAGGAGGAAAAATGGAGCTGAACTGCCCCTTTGGGTAACAGCACGCACTTTCCTTAGCTTAAAGCAGCTGTGAAACAGCAGTCTGCAATCTCTCTCTGATTCAGCAGAAAAGGCTTGTATACCAGTAGCTAAATAAGAGTTTGCTTTATAGCCACAACCTAAATTTTCAAATGAGTGCCAGGACTAGTTTTCAAGAGCTCAACACCTTGTAAGCTCCCCAAACTCAACACTTACCCGTGTTTCTTTTGAGAGACTTCACCTATGAGAATTAACCCAAGAAAAAAAAAGGTATTTTCTCCAAACAGAGCAGAGGAAACATCACAACTATGAGCCACTTAGAGATACTGTACTGCAAAGAGTGGAAACAAGGCTCTTCAAGTAACAAAGCGATTACGGTGTCTGGGAGCCAACATGCTCACCAAGACATGCGAGTGGGAATTTTGGGCAGATGTCTGCCTTTACGCTCCCCACAAGTGATGTACGTCCTCCAATTATTTAATGTTGGTTTATTAATACAATATTGTTTTAGATAATGGATGAGATTTGTCTCAGGATTGTTTTCATGTTACACAACACTGCCCTTAGGACTAATATTCTAAATTATACAGCAAGCTGCCATCATTTTAAGTGCTGCAATTTAAAAAAAAAAAAATAGAAAAGAAAAAAAGAAAAGAACAGCTGTCACCCCGGAAAAGAAAACAACAAAAAGCAACCTAAACAAACATTCCCTTAGGCTGCTATTGTTTTCCTAATAACTTGGATGGGATTTCCCCCTCCCCACCCACATAGTGGCAGTTGGAACAGGAAGACAGGACTTTTCTATTGATAGGTGATAGATCTCTCCCCAGTGAACTGAAGATGAGTACTGAACCCCTCGCCTGTATAATGTGATAAAACGTGACTACAAGGAAGGAGACTCTTGCAGAAACCACCGAAGTGATCACTAGTTGCTGGTGATCTTGTGTAAATGGGTGTAACTTCAGAAAATCCCAGGATCTCTGTCCAGGAAGCTCTTCATAAAGAATTAATCCCTCAGCTGCCTTCCCTGACAGCTGGTGAATCCGTAGGTCCAGGTGAGCAGATATTGCTGAAATGGGGGGGTGGGAGGGAAGTGGAGTAAGGAAAGGAACGTCAGTTACGTTGGACAAGATTCTGAGATGCTGTTTGGGGTGGAACAATCCAAAACTGGGATACACGCTAATCACATGATGAGCCTTCCTATGCTCACAGACAGCAGGCAAAACACCTTCCTTGCTCTCCCTCTTAGGTTCACCTAGAAGGAACAATAGGTGCTCTCATTAAGGCAGAATTTGACCTCTAATTGGTCATTTCTACAGTTAAGGAAAATATTTCTCCTCTTTACTTGTAGTTTCTATTTTTTCACTTAATTGTTGCAAAGACAAACCTTGGTGGCACGAACTAGCACTGAAGTGTAACCTGTAAAGTTAAAATACAAAAGTAGCCTGGCCCTCTGGACCAACAGACAGGAGGGTCTTGGTTCTTCTCAAAAGTCATAGTCATAGAATGGTTTGTGTTGGAAGGACCTTTTAAAGGTCATTTAGTCCAACCCCCCTGCAATGAGCAGGGACATCTTCAACTAGATCAGGTTGCTCAGAGCCCCACTCAACCTGACTTTGAATGTTTCCAGGGATGGGGCATCTACCACCTCTCTGGGCAACCTGTACCAGTGCTTCCCCACCCTCATCATAAAAAAATCTCTTCCTTATATCTAGTCTGAGTCTACCCTCTTTCAGTGTCAGACCATTAACCCCTTGTCCTATCGCAACAGGCTCTATTAAACAGTCTGCCCTCATCTTTCTTATGAGCCTCCTTTAAATATTGAAAGGCCGCAGTAAGGTCTCCCCGGAGCCTTCTCTTCTCCACAAGTCAGGAGAGTACTACCAAGTACTGCAGTAACTCCATGCTAGCCAGGAGTCAGGACAGAGAAACCTCTTCCAAAGTAACTCCCAAGGATGGGGAAGAATGGAGGAGTCTAGTCTGGGAACAGCCCCACTCAATAACTGATAGCACAAGGACAGCTTGAAACCCCGTTTATAGCCTCAATTGCATGGGTGTCCGCAGGGATGGATGCAGCTCTTACATCCCAGGACAGGACAATGTGGGCAGGGCTGGAGCTGAGTTCAACCTCATCAACACTTCAGATTCTGGGATTTGCTCCCAGATGAGTTGACAACTCAGTGATGCTGCTGGCAAGGCAAATACAGTGCAGAAAAAGGCAGTACAGTTCACACTAAGCTTCAGCTGCTCTTGATTTCTGCAAGAAACAACTTTTGTTTGGGCCAGTAATTGTGCCAAGGAGGGAAAACTAAACAAAGGGCAAGGGCAGGAGGGGAAGAAAGCCCACAGAGAATCAACACATACTCCCAAGTCACAGCCCTCATGGCAAGGGACACTCCTGCGCACTTGCCTGAACCAGACCTCCAGCAGAGCAACACTATCACTAATTTCATTTGTGGGAAGGGAGGAGGCAAAGCCTTGGGAACTGGAATCTGGATTGTCCCCGTTGCTGACAGCTACGCAAACGCTTTCCATACCACAGACTGTCTCCTCGTGGGACATGGACACCTTTCCGGCTCATTGATACTGCTCTGATTCCTCCCCTCTTTGCAGGCACTTTGGCACAGCATCCTTATGGCAACTGCTGGGGTGGGAGGACGCCTTTGGTGCACTTGCAGCTAGGTGCAACGCATGCTGGAAGCTAACAATACGTGCCGTGTAAGCAGGCAGCTGCCTGAAGACCACCAATAAAAAAAAAAGCCAGTTACAGGCATGTCTTGCACCTGTCGCTGGAAATAGCTCAATAAACTGTACCAGCAGATGGCACTTGTGAATACAAGGCATATTTCTTGGGTTGTGTCACAGCCGTAACTTCCTGTGCCTGGCAAATAGCCTTTTCGGAGCAGCCCTTCAGTCTTTTGTATCAGGTCTCACATGCCATGGATTGTGGCCTGGCAACTGCTGCTCCAGAAGTAAAGCTCGGCTCGTTACGACATTAGACAGAGACCAGCTCAGCGTGTTTCTCCCTTCTCTCACTTGCAAAACGAACAATAAAGCACTGCTTTGATTGCATGGGTATATTTAAAGATATAGTTTTTCTAAAACAATACTGCTTGGTACCTACAAAGTGCCTCAAAGCCAAGGAATGCAACATGGCTTTTACGCACGCTAATAAATGTAGCTCCACAACTAATTTTAGATATATGAGACCTAATTGCAGATGGGTATACCAAAACAAAGATCTACAGCAAATTGGCTGAAGTTCACTAAGTCATTCGCAGAATTAAAAAAAAAATAAAAAATATTAAAAAAACCAAATAAAACACACAAACAAACAAACACGCACCACTGGAGTCTTTGGTCCTTTGTTTGCTGCTGTGAACAAGAACTCAAACCACCAGAGACACAAGCCAGACTTAGGAAAGAAAAAAGGGGAAGAAAGCCCAATATGTTTAGTTACTTAACTGAAAGTAAAGCTAAGAAACCCAGATGGGATTATTCAGACCTAAGATCAGCTATTCAGGAGGGGAGGAAAGGAAGCAAACATTTCAACCAAAGTGACATTAAGATCTCTGTTAATTACAAATACATTCTAGAAGACAAGAACATGCGAAAAATAAAGTCAGTGAAGGTCAACAATAGGCTCCTACAGCAACTCACAGACATAAAAATGGCATTTTCGTACAAACTTTGATTCACTTGGCTGGGATTCATGAGTTAGGTGCTTATTCTCTGCATAACGGCTCAAAGGTAATAATCCCAAATGGTGCTATTTAAATGGAAAATAAATAGCCCTGTCTCTTTAAGGACATCATGTCTCATTCTCAGCGGAATAATGGCAGATATAAAAAAGATATGATTTCAATATTTCTCATTATGACTTCTCTCCCTGCTCGTCTAAAAATAAAAGGCTACTCTGTAGTCCCAGATCAATCTAACTAAAAGAGAAGGGTTCGCTTACAACAACAAAATAGCAGCTCTGACACTAGTTACGTATTCATCACATGTGAAAACGGCCCCATAATGCTGCCTTCAAACCTTTCCAACAAGTTGTATTAAATTAGGTTGTGTTCGGATTATTTTTTTTTTCTTGCACCAAAAGCAAAATAAATATAGCTTTATTTAATGCTACTAAAAAGTTCAGATTCAACTGGAACCCCAAGGCATGTGGCTTTGTTGTTAAAGCACATATACTCACTCTATTGATTGGTGCAGTCCTCTGTGCAAGAGAATTTGTCACATCAATAGCAACTGAAAAATACTCAGGAGCTGTAATATGGTTTAAATGAGCAGTTACCACATCGATACAAAGAACATTTTCAATGGCAGTAGATAGGAACCCTTTTGCAAACCTAGTATTTGTTTTAAGATAAAGGATGACAACTTTTTTTACAAGGAAGATTTTTTTAAGTAATGGTGAGCAAAACAGCAACCGCTGTAGCTGTCTTACAATCACAGCACTCTCTGGGCAATAAAAACCACACAGGAAGGAAGACTTCCAAGCAGAAAAGGAATGGCAATGCTACTAGCTAGTTGGATGTAAGGGCAAGAGAAGACCTCTGCTGCTCATTTGCATCCCTGGTATTTCCTATTGCTGCTGCCCAGACCATCCCTGTGCCACTGCTGCAGATCCACCCCAGACTTTGCTTTCCAGGGCGCCAACACGGCATCCTGGCTTGTAGCAGAAACAGTGTGGCCAGCAGGACTTAGGGCAGTGATCATCCCCCTGTACTCGGCACTGGTGAGGCCCCACCTCAAACACCGTGTCCAGTTTTGAGCCCCTCATTACAAGAAAGGCATTGTAGATTCTGGAGCATGTCCATAGAAGGGCAACAAAGCTGGGGAGGGTTCTGGGGAACAAGTCTTACGAGGAGCGGCTGAGGGAGCTGGGACTATTTAGTCTGGAGAAAAGGAGGCTGAAGGGAGACCTTATCGCTCTCTACAACTGCCTGAAAGGAGGGTGTAGTGAGGTGAGGGTCGGTCTCTTCTCCCACAGAACAGGCAATAGGACAAGAGGAAATGGCCTCAAGTTGTGCCAGGGGAGGTTTAGGTTGGATGTTAGGAAAAATTTCTTCACTAAAAGGGTTGTCAGTCATTGGAACAGGCTGCCCAGGGAAGTGGTTGAGTCACCATCCCTGGAGGTATTTACAAGACAGGTAGATGTAGCGCTGAGGGACGCGGTTTAGTAGTAACTTGGCAGTGCTAGGTTAACAGTTGGACTTGATGATCGTAAAGGTCACTTCTAACAAAAACAATTCTATGATCTGGGAGATGTACACACACAGGACACAAGACGAAGACAGCATAGAAAATTGATGACCTGTCCTCAGTGCCAAGCAAGAGCTGGGGGAGGAGAAAACTTCTGCCATGCCTCACCCGCTCTCCCAGCCGCATGGAAGAAGGCGACACAAGGAAATGGCCATTTTCTCACTGTGGCAGTTCTTTTTCTATTTGGTTTTTTCCACCATTATCAGGGTGGTTGGTCCTGGCCACAGATGTTCTTAATCCAGCAGGCTGTAAAAAGACACCAAAGCATTGGAAAGCCACCTTGGACTTCCAATTTTGAAACTGGAAAGGGAGGAGAAGACAAGGGCTCAGTTGCCACCACTCTACCAGGGGGTCAGTAACACGCTCGGCACCCATGGCCTGCCTCTCTGGTAGTCCCATCCACAAAGGGGAACACCACTTGCCCCCACATGAGTCACCAGTCCCCAGCTGATACTAAATGTGATCCAGGCAGGCACAGCGAGGGACTCACTGGCCTCAATAACATGCAATCTAAATTAAGAAGACAAAAAAGGGGCAAGAGCGGCCACTGAGGAGCAGTCCACTGTCCATTATCTCTAACCAGGACATCCGTGAAGCTCACAGCAGGCTGAAGAGGGTGATGCTTCTTGCACTGGGGCAGGAGCTGAACAGCCTCAGGCCAGAGGAGACCAAAAGAGCTAATGCTTACCATCTGAGGGCAAACTGGACAAGTGCTAGGAAGACAAACCCGCGGCACATCACTGAGCAGACAGAAATCACATGAGTTCAGGAAATATGCAAAATATCCACTGGAAGCTGGGGAAGTACTTGAGGGGGAAACATCTTACAAGCATCTCCCTCTCTTACAAGGAGAGTGACACTGTGCACTGCTGCATTCACAGATACCGGCCTTGTGAGGTCTGAAACAACATGCTGTCCTCACAACATGCTGTCCTCACAGACCCCCTAAGATGTACAGCCTCTGCTTTGGTCACAACTGAATTGGAGAGAAAAAAACCAAACAGGACATTCATGGCAAGGAGCAAACCTCAATTTCACAAGATTGAAAAATCCCTGTTTTTCAATAATAAGAAATAGTTCTATATTTTCAGGGGATGGAAGATACTTTTCCTGACTTGGTGTATTTTTAGAGTACAATTCTCTCTCAATCACATCCCTTCTTCCCTTGGGTTAATGTACAATGGACATTCTTGTCATTCAGGCAAAAATCCCACTGAAGGAAGACGAGACGCGGCATGTGCTGCAAGTTTTGAAGGAGATGAGAAATTTCACACTATCCTGGTATCTTCTGGGTAACTGCTTATTTTATGATGACTAATAGGCAATTACTATGGTAATACTGCAATACAACATGTGTGAGGTTTGGGAATGAGAAATTATAGGTAACTACTTTGGACTCATTTCTATGGTAACAAAAAGTAATTGTCATTAAATATCAGTTATATTGTGGCTGTACCTGGTAATTATAGATTTTTTATGCCCAGTAACATAAATAAAACCAATACATTTATTCAAAAGGTCCATGATTGTTTACTTATACATTGTTATATAGAATACACAATGACAAACGCCTAATTAGGAAAAATAAACTCCGGCGAGAGCTTCATCTTGTCATCTGAGATGGATACACTGTTTTTCAATTCAAGGCAATGCATGAAATTCACATGCATTGAATGAAGCTAAGAAAAAAAACCTTCTCCACCAGAAAAAAATAGGTGAAAAATAATCAAGAGATATTATGCAAATGACAGTATGCACACAAGTAGACATGTCTCGTAACTGGACAAGTGACAGTAAAAACCACATAACATATCCAGTCACTGTGAACACACATGCACACATGTATGTATGCAGCTATAGGTGCATCCCCCAAAGTGATACTATCACAGACCAAAATCAGCACTCCTCAGTCTTACAACTTATAGCTCTGATTTAGAGCTAAAATAATTTGGATAAAGTCCACATATGCTTTTACTGTCAAAAGACCCCTCATAAATTACATGTGAGCAAGAATGTTCAACTTCTGACTATTTCTAAAGTCACAGAAATAAAGTCTACAAAAAACTATTCAGGATAAATCTGAAATATTTTGTCTGGTCCAAAGCCTAGTTTTCTGTTTATATTTCAGGCTCTTCAAAAGGGATCTTTCAAAAAGGCAGTTTTTTGAACAAATCATGCCATTAACAAACAAAAACAAGAGAAGATTGCCTATTATAAAATGTTGATATGAATCATTTAAAATGTTTCTCAAGCCTTCACAGCTCCCTTTTTTCTCTTGAAACAATTTGCCAAATTCAACTCACTTCCACAAACCATTTCAGTCCTTACTGGCCAGGCTGGATGGAGGTTTGAGCAGCCTGGTCCAGTGGGAGGTGTCCCTGCCCAGGGCAGGGGAGTCGGAACTTAGATGATCTTTAAGGCCCCTTCCAACCCGAACCATTCTGTGATTCTATGACGTTTGTGGGGCAAAAATATACCATTTGTCCACAACATTTCATCCCAACACAGCTTTCTTTGCAGTATGGGCTCTGACACCGTTTATGGTGAATTTGGCTTTCCAGTCTGGGTAGGACTAACCTACTTTCCGTCCAACAAATTGCTTTGTTAACACCTCACACAAGCAAGCAGTAAAGATTGTGTTGACCTCAAAAAAATTGTACCTGACAGTAAAACAAGAAAGGATTAGAATCGGTGTGTGCCCTCTTCTCCCCGTTCACAGAAATTCTTGCAGTCCCTACAATCGAGCTAGAAGGATATTGTAGTGATGACAGTTCAGAACATTTCAGCTAATTCATGGCTTTAATTTACTGAAGGCTGATACTGTCACAGCTCACTGACTGAAGGCAACACAGAAACGACAAGGAACGGGAAGCCTCACTGGGTCACGCAAAAAAACCTTTAGAGAACGGTCAGGATATTTCAACTTCCTTGTTGTGGCATTTCTGGGATACGTCAGTGAAGAGCTGCCCAGACTAAGAAACACATCCCTTTTGGTGCCAGTATAGGGTTTCATCTCCGGAAGGTGAGGCTGACAAATTGGAACTAATCTAAGATGGTGTGGTACAGTCATCTTGCCTGCAGGGACACATTTCAGCATTCATCTGCAGAATGCCAGCTTAAGAACAAGCTCTCGATAAAGGAAAGTTCAGGCCAAGCCTGGGGATGCACGACTTTTAAATCAAAACCACATTTTTTTTCTCATAGTCTAACCCCACCTCCCTGGGGATGGTAATAGGTTCAGAAGATGATAATGCTATACCACAAACAGAGAGAGAAAAGTCAAGAAACCTCTCTTTCCAGCACTAGTTTTCCTTTATTTCCAAAAACTGTTTCACAGTTTAATCCATCAGAGAGGACGAGATTAGTGTTATGGAGAAAGTCACAAATATTTTTATTTTTTGCCACGTTCCTTCACAAAGCTAAAGATCAAGTCATGCACCATCCCCAGCAAAAGGGGTCTTTCAATTCAGATGAGAGCCGAGGAAAAGTTACAGAACAGAAGGCAAATTATGCTGAAGACTCGCCATTTTAGGCAGGTCAACTGATGACATCTTCTGAGGCAATTTAATTAACAAAGCCATGTGGCATAACATTTTCTACACACTGTAACTGCAAAGCCAGTTACACTTAGAAGTACAGTAATACCAGGTTTTAAAGACTTCAAGAAAGGGATGAAGCCTGTCTTCCCTATTTTGGGAGAGACCCACATCCTTGACCACAGTAAACAGCAGGTACCTATCGTTATCCTGTACGTTAGAAAGAGCTGGATATAGTCATGTGGCAAGAGGACTATGGAGGGTTTTTTCACTGAAGGAAGAGAGCAGCATAGTAGTCATCTTCACAGAAGAGTGTGACACCAGCAAACCACAGCCAGCACTGGAAGTAAAGTCTAATAGAGGCAATTTCACAAACTCTCTTCGTTTATGCACATAAGTGATAGCTATTAAGAGACAGAACTGTACGACTTCACTTTCTATTAAAGATTTATGCTCTAAGATTACAATCAAATCGTAACTCTTGTCCATTTATTTTTAAAAAACTACTTTTAAAAGTTGTGGATAGACCTCCCAAACACTCTAAATTAGAGGGGACACCTAACCACCCAGTTAAGTCACATAAAAAAGGCACCTTGTCTTTTCATCTCTAGCTGTACGGGTCCACAAATAACACTTCTTAAACTCTTGCAGACACTTCAATAAATCAGTAAAGCTTAGCACCCTGTTTCCATGCATCCTGATACACTGGGCATTGATGTATATTCCCATGATCATTTCTTTTAGAGCCGCCTGAATCTACACGCAACATATAAACAACCTTCCTCACAGACGTGTCTGCGCCGCGAGCGCTTGTGCTTTATAGCTGTGATATTAAACTCACTTGTTGCTGGTTATGAACATTTCACCACAAGAAAGTCCCTTTAGAGTCACAACCCATTTGGTCTGTTCTCTTGAGGACGAGCAACAGTTTATAGATAATAGACAATTCTTGGCATTATTGTTGCAGTTTTGGCTTTAAGTCCTAAACCTCAGTTCGCAAGCACTCAGAACAAAGGAAGAAGGATTTTGGAGAAGAGCACAGGACCCAAACCCTCGGTGAAAGTTCTGCATCCCCAAAAATGACAATGAAGAAAATCCCATCAGCCAACCGTTACCATACCATCCTGGGTAAATGAGCGGTTAGTTCCTATTTTGATCACAGGAGAACTAGTATATCCCATTCCTTCTTGGGGAACTGCTGACATACTCAGGCTACTAACGGTGCCCACTGCACCTGGGATTTCAGAGGACAGCGAAGTGCATCCAACAGGATACTCTGCCAATTACACAAAGCTGTGTACGGGTGGGGTAAAAAAAAATAAAAATAAAAAAATCTCTCTCACACTGGCAGGAGATCAATTTACAAACTCAAGCATGAGGTTTAATTACCCATTTCATTATCTTAGCTTGCATAGCTCTGAATGCGAACCTTCAATGAACCAAAGAAATAGTCACTAGCTGCTGCTTTGAGAAAGACGGAGATAATAGGAAGTAGAAGTTCAAATGCCTAAAATTGCTCTGGCTGCATATGGCACCACAGACCTTGTTTGCAAAAGCAGGGGATTGTCCCCAGCCAACAGATCTGTGTTATACCAGGCTACGTGGAAGACTTCTGAAAGTCCTATTTATGTGCTAATCTGAACGAAGACCAAAAGGGATGAAACAGACTTATCTAGCCAATCACAGAGAAGCCTCAGAGTTAAATTTTCAAACACTAGCAATTGATCCTTAGAGATATTTTTTTTTTTTAGTTCATCCAGTAAATTCAAGCAAATAAATTGTGATGTGCTTGTGGATTTTGTATGAGCAGGAAATAAAGTGTTTGCTCTAAATTATTCACTCAGCACTAGTTAACTACAACACCAGCACATTGCTAGGCTTTTTAATAGTCTTCTCAAGGTAATAGGTAGCATTTTGCTTATTACCCTCATTTTTACGTTATTAGTTACATTAGGCCATTTGTAAATAAAGTGAAGAATTGCAAGAAAATCAAGTGGTTTTCCAACTACCTCATTAAAAGTCTCTTTAGTTCAGGAGGGTCGAAAATTCTGCCTATCATGAAAAGCTAAAACAACAGTATACCATCAGGCTCAGCAATTCCAAATTAATTCACGTGCCCTTTCATAATACCTGGGTTCCCAAAAGGCTTTTCAAGTGATGAGCCATGTGCATGTCTGCAAAGCTGCATGTCTCTCAAAAACTATAAATAATAGTGCAGGAGAAAAACCTACAGGGCAAGTGAATTTTCTGGGGAAAACAAAAGCTACTTGATTGCAACTGGAGTTGCCTACACACAGGCCACCTGGAACGGAGTAAAGCAATGTAGTATCAGATTCTAGAGCCATTTTAGGGCTTTATTCCTGTAAGGTGACATAACCTTTATGGTAAATTCCTAATGCTGTCAGATGCCACTACTGCAATATCGCTCTCTGGTTTTGGATTTGCCAAGAGTTGAGGGAGTATCAGTGAAGCTGGAAGGAGACTATGTGTCCTCGGAAGTTTCGCTTATAAAATACGTATACAAGCACTGTTGAAATCCCCCACACCATTCCCTGCTATTTTAGTTTAGTAAGTAGCAAAGCACAGGAGGGCTAAGAACAACAGGCCAAAACAAAGAACAGCCAGCAGCACCACTTTCTGCAACTTCTAGCTTCTTTCTCAGTGGTCCCCTCATCCACACAACCACCCAGTCTTAATTCTGCTTAGCAGTGCAATACCTCGTTAGATCAAAGCTCAAGGCAGCCTGGCTACCGAGCGTATTGTGTTATTTAGTCTTGCGCTGTAAGCAAAGCCACATACAGTATATTACATTTCTCAGGGGCTTCTGCAGAGAACTATGTGGTACATGTAATTGCCCCCACAAACAAATCATCAACTAATCAACTGCTTTTCATTATCACCTCCAGCAGCACATTTATTTTGTAAATAAATGCATTAAGAGCAAACAATTTTAGGGAAAACAAAAGATTATCTGAATACGTTCTCAACAGAGGAGGTGGTAAAGTAGTAATTCAAATACTAAAATGAGGCAAAATTAGCATAGGGTGGAATGATTATTCCATTCCATGTATGCCTATCTATTACAGTATAATAATAGACTGAAATCTGTGACTTTAATGGATGATCTGGGTAGTTGAAGGGAACTGTGATTGACTGACACATTTACATAGAGGCTGATGAGCAGCATAATGAATGCATTTATAAAACACAGCTAAGGTCTAACTCTAAGCTGACTTTAACTCCCACACGTAGAGAAGGCTTGCAGAGCAGATACTGTTGCTCTCTATCCCCTGAAGCAAGCAAACTTGCCGTTGAGCCCCCTTCCTTGACAGGAACTTCAGGAAGCATAGAGCCACATGAGAACCTCCATTTAAGAGGAATTAATTGAAACAAGCCATATAAGATTCAGTGACAAAACAGTGCAGGGCATATAAGGTAGATATAACAATACACAGATTCACACTCCACACCATACCTGTAATTTCCCAGGTATACTCCATCAGGATTGAGCATGGGTGCAATCTTGAAGACCAGATGATCCCTCAGTACTTTTGCAATAGGATGCTGGCTCACAAGGAAATCAATTATACCTGAGAAAAATGAAAAGAGAGTTTAAAGGAGGGGATTTATGACATCAGTGATTTCCGGATATCTATCCAAAATTTCACATATAAAACATTAGAATTATCATTTCTCTTCATTCCTGTCACTGCTCCTGCTTCCAATAGAACAAATCACTTGCAATCACGTAGCACCTGCCATCTTCTAAAAACTCCAGAAACAAGAAATTTAAGGATAAATACCTTAGTTCATCCTCATAATGCCAACTCAATATGAGCTGAGGCACCTCAAATTTGTTTGAGCATATGCCCAGAGCTACCCTTGACATATGAACACAGAGTTCAGATTATCTGCATATATGAAAAGATATAAAATCATAGAATCATCTAGGTTGGAAGGGACCTTTAAAATCATTGAGTCCAACTAAAACCTAACACTGCCAAAAACACCACTAAACCGCGTCCCTCAGCGCTACATCTACCTGTCTTGTAAATATCTCCAGGGATGGTGACTCAACCACTTCCCTGGGCAGCCTGTTCCAATGCCTGACAACCCTTTTAGTGAAGAAGTTTTTCCTAACATCCAATCTAAACCTCCCCTGGCACAACTTGAGGCCATTTCCTCTTCTCTTATTGTCTGTTCTGTGGGAGAAGAGACCGACCCTCACCTCACTACACCCTCTTCTCAGGCAGTTGTAGAGAGCGATAAGGTCTCCCTTCAGCCTCCTTTTCTCCAGACTAAACAGTCCCAGCTCCCTCAGCCGCTCCTCGTAAGACTTGTTCCCCAGAACCCACCCCAGCTTTGTTGCCCTTCTATGGACATGCTCCAGAATCTACAATGCCTTTCTTGTAATGAGGGGCTCAAAACTGGACACGGTGTTTGAGGTGGGGCCTCACCAGTGCCGAGTACAGGGGATGATCACTGCCCTAAGTCCTGCTGGCCACCCTGTTTCTGCTACAAGCCAGGATGCTGTTGGCCTTCTTGGCCACCTGGGCACACTGCTGGCTCATATTCAGCTGACTGTTGACCAACAGCCCCAGGTCCTTTCCCACCGGGCAGCTCTCCAGCCACTCTGCCCCAGGCCTGTAGTGCTCTATGGGGTTGCTGTGACCCAAACGCAGGACCCAGCACTTGGCCTTGTTGAATCTCGTACCAAAATGCCTCACTAAAACTGGGAGAGTTACATAAACTTGGTATCAGGCACAGGGAAACTGCGGGATTGATAGACTGAAATTTTTAAGGTCAGATTCTTCACTTACTTTACACCCATAAAAACCAGGAGTAACTCCACCTCATCAGTGAAGCTCCTTTAATGTGGAACCAAGGCAAGTGACGGGGGAAACAGATCCTAAATGCCCTTCCTTCGGGCACAGACACAGCACCAGACCCCACAGGAGCTCCTGCCTCTGGGCCCTGTGCTCAGAGAGCGACTAAACATCTCCTCGCTCCAAGGCTGGTGCTGGGGCAGGAGGCAGGCAGTCCGGCAGCTAAATTCATTGCTTATTCCTCCACTGACTTGGTACTGACAGAAATAGCTTCCAGGGAATGAATGTCGAGATAAATTGAGTTCCTGTGTAATCTCAGGACACCCACAGACAGGTCATGACAATTTGCTATTTATTGTGAGGTCCATCCTGTGAAGCAGGAACCATTTACTGAATTTCCCCAGAATAAATCAATCACTACGCTCTAGTAACAGGATAAAATTAAGCAGAGAAAAATTAAGGCTGATCATCAGTAAAATTTCACTAATGGCGAGCTCTATTAGGCTGTGGAATTGTCTCTCCAGGGGAAGAGCGGAATCCCGTCATCAGAAACGTTTAACGCTGGACAGGGCAAAGCCCTAGGGAGTAGATATAACAAGCAACAATTCAGCATAGAAGAGATAGCATGGGCTAACTCGCTGACTTCAGACCTGATTTTTTTTGTGATCCAATCAAAATCTTTAGAAACAAACACACTAAAACCCAGGTACACGCCAGGTTAAACACCGTTCTTCATAACTTGGCTCAAACATACATTAAAGATGGAACCAGAATCTCACACTGTACAACTTCTTCATGTACCCTATTTCCTAAGGCCCATTTTGTATTTCAAATAATAACAAATCTGAACCTGTGTTGCTGTTGGAATGAATTCTAATTTGCTGAAACACACAGGGAAAAATGAGGCTTCTGAAATGTCTAAGATGATCAAGGTATAATTGACTCTGAACATCAGCAATTTTTTTTCATCTATTAGTGACTAATCCTGAAGAAGAGAAAGTCCCTTTCTGTAACCAAGTCTTCCTCTTGAGAAGAGACTGAACCTGAATTTCTGAGGCAAATTAGCATATACATAATTATATTGCTCAGGAAATGTTTCTGCAATTACCTCCTCCCAATGAAGGAAACTGAACATCGATCCGCTTTTTGGCTGGTGGTGTGTCTTTTGTTCATTATACAACAGCAAGAACACGAAGAAATGACAGGGACACAGTTGGATCCTGAATAACCAGGTTTCCTAACTGTATGCAAACATGAAAGGCTTAGCTATGTTAAACTGCTGCTCTAACTGTTTTCTGGCAGTGTCTAAAACATAATCCACAGTACGCACACCTGGAGGGCTCAAAACTACTTAAAGGGAAACAATTGCACACTCAGACTATGGCTTCTCGAGACACTAGGCTGGTTTCAGTTTTAAAGAGCTCGCAACTAGGCTCGAAACATCGCGTCAGTTCGTGTTTTCTCAAATACTTGGAAGAGTTAACTATTTAGAAATCAGTACGTCCAGAACATATTTTGTCCTAGGTCAGATACGATCTTTCAAAGCAGCCACAATGAAAGCAGCATAAATACCACATTGTGTACGTGATTTTCACTTCACCAAAGACCTTGGTGGGACAGTTTTGCAATGAGATGTTGCAGTGCACCAAGCACGTACTTTTGACAGCTGTTCATGCAGCAGGGAGGACCCACGAATACCTCAGGGATAACACGACTGCTTTTCGTTCAGGAGGCAACACAAGAGCCCAAACTCTCAGAGCTTTGCCCTGGTTGTAACTGTGCCAGGGAAGAGGCTTGTCCAGGTTCTGCTCATTTTGCGCCTGTTACTGATGCAGCCTCGCTCACAGAGCTTGGCAAAGGCATCTTGGCAACCAGAAGCTACAGTTTTCAGCTTCACCCAGGGAGTTATTATTCCCTAGCCAAGAACGTGCTTATGACGTGAACGGCTGCGTACAAACACGTAGTGGGTGAGCCTCTGCTCTGCATGATCCACTGCTGCACCAGACACACCAGACTCAAGGGAAGAGACTGACCTTGGGCGCCCAGCAGCTTGGTGGCAGATGAGACCCAGCATCTCCCACTGTACCACAATCTATCAGGGGGTACTGCAGCCAAATTCACCCGATCCAAAGAGATTTACTGTCTTTTCTGATTTAGCAGACATTTAATTGAATCTGAAGAAGTCTTACCCCATGAACTTACTTCCAAAGAACGTAAGAGAAGCATCAGATGATAGCATACATCCACATATACAAACCTCACCATAAAATTATTGTAAGCATCCAAATAGCCAATACAATTAGCAAATAGCTTTGTGTTTCAGACGAACCCAGTAGTCTCTGGATCATTAACACTTAAAGCAAAAAGACAGATATCAGACTATTAAAAAAATACCATTGCAGAGAGCTTGGTCCTCCTGTTAATAAATCAATACAAACTAAATTTTACAGCTTCTATAATCAGCAAGAGACATATCAGTGTATCTCATTAGGCCGGGGTTAAGAATTTGGCAGCAACCAAAGCCCATTTAATATCATTTACTTCAAGGCAGACATGGCAATACAACAGATGCCCTAATTTATTTGTTGATCTTTGTATTAAAATAACAGTTTGCTGGTAAACAGGAAGGGTAATGATGCCAGTCACCCTTGTTAGTGGCTAATAATTGCTTAATTTGTCCACTAATTGACCTGTGCTACTGTTGAAGCACTGGATCGTGTTGCAGGGCATGAAGTAAACAAGGCCACTGTAATGTTACTTCAGAGAATGACTTCTGGAAATAGAACTACTTATTGCTATAAATTTTCTCTTCACAGATGAGCAGATTAATTGGTCTGCCAATTAGTCTGCTATTAAAGAAAAAAAAAGGCTGCCCACAGATTGGTTGGATCTTCGAACCGCAGCCCCAGTTTGGGTCAAATGAAATAATCCAATCTGAATCAGTCACATCAGCTATGAAAAATAAGACAAGCATTATTTAAAAACAAATCTCTGTGGCTGGAGATCAAGGAAAATAGCCCAATAACTAAGTATTAGCTCTTCAAATGACTTGAAAATAAAATGGAGAACATGATGGAATGGGACTACTCAGGCACATTACAGTGTGGAAAAGTTCTCTAATTCAAAGAAGCAAAACAATATAGATTATTTTTCTATCGTCCTTTCTGGAAAGTAATTAAAATCATTATTTTTCAAATAACAACATGCAATTATAAATGCTGCCTAGAACCGGAACAGCTCAGAAATCAGCATTCAGCCATGACATAAGAAGAGGCTTATCCATAGTCCACTAAAAATCAACCAAAGTCTTTACGTTAACGTCAAGGAGCTTTTCATAGTTGTGAGGAAAAGGAAAGAATTGAAAACAAGGAAAAAGGAAAACAATGCTGACAACTGTGAGTCATTAGATATAAAGTCACAATGGCTCCAAAAATTTTAGCAGTTTTTTTTACCAGCCTTTCTTGGTAAACACGACTTCACTGAAACTGTGCTAAATCAGGACTAAATCTCCCCTGCTCCAAGTCAACTCTCTGTCATTATTCTTTCTCAACGCTAAACACTCTTTCTCAAATTTCTCTTGCCTTCTGAAGCTCAGCACCTCTCACCTACTCCAACACCAGATCCTGTGGCACCTCTCTGCCCACCCTAACACAGCTCAAATTATCTGCTGGTGCTTCACACACAAGTTGTTCGTTCCCTCTCCCATAAAGTGTCAAAGCAACCTTCTCTGTTCACATGATTTCCACTGTTCTGTCTGGGTGTTTCCTCAATCAACCACCTTAAACTCTGTTTAAACTTCCTGCCATCGCTAACATGACCTCTCCACATTTGCTCTTTCCAAAGAAAAGCCTGTCTTACCCCATTTCTCCATTACCACATCCTTTCACTCTCAGTCTGACAATATGTTTAATTGTATAACTGTATAATACATTTGCCCTGCTCCTATTACTGAAAATCTAATCACCACAGATCCTAATGCAATATGGCAACCGCTAATGCAAAAGTATCCTGGACTCTGTCTAGTATATGCCAAGAAAGAACTGATTTATATTTTCAGATCCATTTCCTAACACTGAATAGCTGCTGGTATCCTGCAGTCAGCTCACCATAGCCTGCAAGTTAAAGGGGATGTAACAATTAAACTCTAACAACGATAGGATACATTCATCGGAAAGAAAAATACAAGGGAGTCCTAAATGCTTATGCTTATCTAAAACTATTGAAACGTTCCATTAAAGGAGATTGAAACCAGTGTGAAAGACACTATACTTACACTTTTGTGGAGAGTAGGAAAGCAAAAATGTGAGGTTGGGCTTTTTGGAGAGTTTTTTTTGAACGTGATGGTGAGAAAAAAAAACAATCAGATGGTAAGGCCAAGTAGCTACAACATTCTATCTCCACAGAACAAGTACAGCACAAGCAGTAAGCAACACCAAGACGCTGCCATGCCACCATTTGTCTGCGAAGGAGCTCCCTTTTGGCAAAGGAGCCCTTGTTAGTTCAGCCTTTGCCCTTTCTTGTGGGGCTGCAGGAAAAAAAACCACAACAAAACAAAACATGAATAAGACAGATGGACACTCTTCTCCATCCCAGCATGGTGGGAAAAGGTGTCACACTCCTACTGACCCCAACTCAGCAGAGGTCACAGCAATGCCACGCCAGCGTGGTCTCTACAGAATGCTTACCGTGCTTTCAGCGCAGCCCCCAGCGCAGGCCAATAGACAGAAATGATCCAATAATGTCTTAGCCTAAAGTGTTTCCAATACTCAACACAACAGCAAGAAAAAAAAACAACCCCAAAGCATGTGAATGGTGATAAACGAGCAGAGCTGACTCACAGCAGGGTTATTGACACGATCTAACATCACGCTGTCACTGAAATTATCCCTACGAAAAGATCGTTGCATAGAGTGATCCATAAGCACAAGATCATTGCAGGTGCTGACTCTGCTCCTTCTTACACTGCTGCTCCTCTTTGTAATGTGTAAAATCAGACAATTGCTTTTTGGGGGGAGTGGGAGGGTACAAGGGTACGCACATCGATTCTAACATCAATACAGAAGGAATTTATAGATTTGGAATGCTTTATTAATTGGTTTCCTTGTTTTTCCAAAGGTCCCTTTGGAATCCATGGCAAAACCAATGTTTATTTCATCACAATTATAAAAATAATATGTGTGAGGAAGGAGCACTGCCAAACTAAAACAGGCACCTGGTTACAGTGTCAGATGAAGGAAGATTTGTTGCCTGAGGTATATCAATCAACGGTTTCCAGTTGCCAGGCCTGATGTAGATCTGCATACATATCCTCTCCGAGTAGTTACTGCAATTAAATGAGAGTTGGAAGATCCAGCACACTGGCTGGTTTTCATTAACTCCCTCTCTGGCCATCCTCAGTACAATCAAAAGTGCAAGGGAGTTGCTCGCACTCAGCGAGGGATGCAGTACCACGTACAAAACCTTAGTGAGTATTCCTCAGATCCTACTTTTCAGCTCCACCTCTGCTCCTCCTGTTTCCTCTACACTGATGCTCAAGTTTCATCTAACCTTCCCCCAGGACAGGCCTGCCAGTGCCACGCAATGAAAAACAATCAAGTTCTTAGAAAATGCAAAGAAGTTAACAATTTTTCACAGTCGTTCCCATGGGCAGGAAGCTCTCAAGGGAGACAACAGCTAGACAACAAAATTAGCCATGATAATACACATAGCAGCCAACCAAAAGGCAGGACAGATAGCATTAGGAAGGATGCTGTAGGTGAACCAGAGATGTTCCTGGTTACAGTTCATCTAAAGCATACAGAACGAGAAGGGTTGATTGATTCTCCCGGAATACCAAGCCTTTTGATTGCAGAGCGATTTGTTCCCAACTAGACAAGTAAATATTTCAGTGCTAAGCAAGATCCTGTTGCTTGAGTGTGGTTGGTTAAAAGCACCCCAAAAAGTCTTCAGGCCCCTGTGGTCATTTTAGTTGTTTTGTTGTTTTGTTTTTTTATCTGCAGACATCATTGCTATTGTCAAAAAAAAAAAAAAAAAAGGCAAGATTTAAGTCCCTGGTGGATTATACAGATGGTCCCATTACCCCTGTTTTTAAAGAATTTTTAATCAACTTGAGACAGAAAAGTTGCACATCTAACTTTAAGGATTCAGCTGTGATAAGCAGATTGATTAGGAGCACATCAAGCTATATTATGGCATATTTGTTCTTTTATTTACCATTTACTCTCTCATCTATTCTCTGCTGTAACTCTATGTCTCTCCAAAACACAGGATTAAAAGCAAAGGAAATCTCAAATAATGGGATAAAATGAATGTGCAGGAAATGAATGGGTGAATTAGATTACAGCAGATGAAACACTGAGGTCTCAAATGCAAAATGCAGGGAGTTTATTTAATTTGTTACTCTTTTAAAATGAAAATACGCTCACTGACTTGAATTAGTAATTTCCCTGGTTTAAGATATGTTAGGCCATTACAGCTAGGCCTGTTTCCAGAGCAGTGAAATAAATGGAAAACAGCCAGTCTCCCAGGGAACGCACTAGCTCACTGCATTTTGCCAGCCCAGTGAAACAGTGCTAATGTCGGCTCCAGAGAAAACCCTGCTTCTGCTGTAGGGGCCGCGTGCGAAGGAATTGATAATGACCAGCAACAACTACTTAAAATGGCAGAGCAAGGCACTACGGTTTTTAACTCGAGTTTTAACGTGCGTCATTAAGCACAGGCAGTAATCGATTTAAAGAAGGTTTAAAAAAATTACTGTTCCTGACCTCTCCCCGCCTCTTTCCTCCAGTTAGCATGGAGTCCCACAAATAACTAATCCGGCATTCGGTGCGGCGAAAACGAATCCATAGGAAGGAAGCAAGAGGTGGGAATAGCAGCCAAGAGCCTCCCCAAGTGAGTTCTGCCAGCCTAAGAGAGAAAGACTGCTCTGTCAGCCTCCCATCTAAATCAGGGCAGCCCAACCCCTCACCTCCACCCCTCCGGGTTTCTCAGATATATTATTTCGCATGTAATGATCTGAAGGGACTGAAGTCCCTGCCGGAGGACGACAGGTGTGTGGCAGGCCTCTCTGGACAGATCAGCGGATCACAGTTTGTGAGGACAGCAAGTAGCAGTTGTGTTATCGCATCGCAGCTCTATAATTAAATAAGACTCTGGCCATTCTGGTACCCAAACATTTCAACTGCTTTCCAGAACACACAATAAAGTTATTAAAACCCTTCTCACACTCTTGTATGGATACAGGAGATAATTCTGCCATTACAGCCCCAAATGACATTAAGATAGCAAATTCAATGAAGATGCAGGAATATCTTGCCATAGTAAAACATTCTAGGACTACAGGGTAATGAGATGAACCATATGATGCCACTAGGAAGACCTTCTTGACCATTTTATAATGTGTCAGCTGATTAAGAATGGATGGGACAGACCAGGATGGAAAACACCCTGCAAATTTATTTCCTTACATGGATATTCCTTGCTTTCACACAACGGAGGTACACTTACACCATCTACCTTTCACGTGCACCGCCTATCCCACTCTTTTTGCTAGATGTCTACATTTAGACCGTGCAAACAGTGCCTCAAAACCCCAAAGAGGCGCACGCCATAGTGCTCCAGATGTGTTTCACACAGGGCGACTACGTAGAGAAACGGATATGACTAGAATAGAGTCAGCCACAAATCAGCAGTCTAGAAGTAGAATCAATTCAGTGCAAAAAGTTGGTAAGTGATGAGTGTTTGGGATTTCCTATGTATTTTTATAAGCTGTGGCTCTTTCCTCATAAAAAGATTCACATCTGCTTCGGAGGATATGTGACGGCTGGTGCTGGGCTGGAGCACAACATCCTGATTCAGTAGTGAAAAGATACAGATATACGTTGCCAGTAAAACATAATTAAAGTTGGCATTCCCAGTGACTAGGATGTGGGACCAGGAGCCAGAATGCCTGATCTTGGTCTCTAGCACTGATGATTTTTGGCAGGTTGCTACCAGAGCTTGCTATTTTAGTGTGTTCAACTTGAGATAGCAATGGCCAGATTTGCAGGGCAGCAAAGCTAGCATCTTTGGGGCCAAAACCAGCAGATGGATTTTTCAAACAAACTCATGAAGCTCAGTGGTGCTGACTGCACTTGGAAATGTGGCAAGTGGCAACAAAAAGGGTTTGCTAGGTGTTGAGCAAATTCTGAAACTTTTCTATACTTACCCAGCTGCCACTAGAAGAGATCTGTGCCACTGACAGTTCACTCCCTCCTCCCTCTGTCCCAAAGATAAGCACTTTCTAAAAACCATCCCTGTAGAGGTCAAGATGGGAAACCTTTCAGTAACAGAAACAACCAGAATTGCTAGTCACTTCAGAAAGGCAGGCCTGAGTACTCTCAGCTCTGCTGTCTTCTTTTCTTCCAAACAAAATCAAGGAGCACCAAAAGTGTTCCACAAACCACAGGTGGTGCCCAGCACCTCACAGGATCACCTGGGAAGGGTAAAATGAGGAATTTTAATTTTGCCTATTAAAATTGTCAACCAAAAAGAGGCAATCAGGCATTTTGTGAGGGCACATCTAGTTCCTACTTGAAAATGCTCCGGATGCTTTAGTCTAGCCAACACCTGGTCCTGCCTGAAAATATACCTTTATTAAACAGACCTTAGTAGATGATGAGGTGAGACCACAAAAATTGTCTCATTACAAAACACTACCTAGATCTTATTTATGTAATATTGTGCTGATAAAACAGTCTTCTAGCATGCCTTAGGATTTGCCCTGATGCTTTGGCAGTTTAACAGCTGGAGACCCCAGGGAACCTAGCAGTTTGACCCTTCCTCTCATTTGTTGGAACCAGCAATTTATGGCATCAGGACTCATTTTGATGCCATTGATTTGGATCATGGGTCTTCTCAGGCTTTAGAAAAAGACAGATCAAAGAAAAAAGCTAGATTCTCTGCAGCTTCAAACTTGGGGGTTCGTGGGGGCAGCAGGCTGCCTGAACACTTGATCAGAGAAGTAGTAGGGTGTTAATGGCACCATCTACCTCATCCCACTGCATCTCTAGGCACGTGGGACTTGTAAGCCCTCTCCAGCAGCACTTGTTACGCACTGTGAGTCCAGGTGGTACGTGAGGTTAATCTCTCCCATTGTTTCATGGTATCTGGCTCTCCTGTTCCCTACAGCCGTGGGACCCCCACTAGCTTCAAAAAATTAGACCGATATAGGGGAATAGAATGAGGCCAAGGCTGGATTTGTCTGGTAAAAAGTGCAAGATTGAGCAGAGGGGAGCAGACTTAGCCACTTAATTACCCTGATGGCTGATGTAGCTTGCTTAACTACAAGCTAATCTCCCCCAAGCCCAGAGGGCAGTCATACAGTTCTCCAGTAGAACTGACACAAGAGCAAAGACCTGTGGAACTGACTTGAAAGAACGTGTCAGGCTGTCAAAGAGAGGACGTATCGGCAGGAGTACACAGCTGCTGCAGGATTGCCCGAAGGGTTCATAAATTCAGCTCACAGTGCAAACCGAGTGGGTGGCTTTGTTGGTTGGCTTTGTTTTCTTTAATTTTCCTAATATGCCATAAGGAGCTTGGAGTTCTCTTTGCATCAAAATGAGCCTACCAATACCCCCTAGATGATGCCTCTCTTTTCCTCCTGGGAAGAAACAAAAGGGTTCCTGGAGAAACACTGCGGGGATCAGATGATCTCGCCTTATTAATGAATTACTTGGGATTTATCAGAATCATTCTAAAGATGTTGCTTCAGAAGGTGATGCGTTTGGTCATTATTATTCAAAGTCTGTCCTTCCCATGAGTACGAGTCCTCCAGACAGCTCTAAAAACATTTGCTGGATTATGGCCCTCAATTTTTACAGAATTAACTGATGTTAAATACAGCTAAGATTTAAGCCTTGGAATTGAACAGAAATATGCAGGAGATCCTGCCTTCCCTGAGGTGCAAGACAAGAGGGTTGCCACCCAGAAAAGTGGCTTCATTACAAAGGGGGAAAAAGTAGACACAAGAGTAGAGAGATCCTGAATGCCAGAGTTAAGTAGGCATGTACCTTGGCAGAATTAAATCAGACATCCTTGCATTGTTTCCTGCTATCCTTATCGACTTACAAAACATCAGTCTTTTCACCATGGCCCTAAAGGGGAGTTTCAGCTGTACACCAATGGCTCACACAGCACTAGCAAAGAGGGGAAAAAAATAGAAACAGAAAATCACTTCATTCTCCAGTTTTCTATTTAGAACTATAAGGGAAAAAAGAATCTAGGTCATTATGTTATTGCTGCTCCAACCAGGACCAAGCTGAGCTCCCCAGATCCTAGAAGATAACTGTTCTCTTTCCCTCCATGACAACTGGACATGTGGAGGTCAGAAACCCTTCCAGGACCAGCAAGGAGACTGCACCAGAAATCTAAAGTTTCCAAAGTAGCCTGCACCACTGGTATAAGTGGTAAAAAGAATCTCTTTTATGGACCCAGGGAGTGAGTCCAGAGGAGGGCCACAAAGATAATCAGAGGGCTGGAGCACCTCTGCTATGAGGACAGCCTGAGAGAGTTGGGGTTGTTCAGCCTGGAGAAGATCAGGCTCCGGGGGAGACCTTATAGTGGCCTTCCAGTACCTAAAGGGGGCTACAGGAGAGATGGGGAGGGACTCTTTAACAGGGAGTGTAGTGATAGGATGAGGGGTAATGGTTTTAAACTAGAAGAGTCGAGATTTAGATTAGATATTAAGAAGAAATTCTTAGAATGGTGAGACACTGGAACAGGTTGCCCAGGGAAGTTGTGGATGCCCCATCCCTGGAGGTGTTCAAGGCCAGGCTGGATGGGGCATTGCAACCTGGTCTAGTGGGAGGTGTCCCTGCCCATGGCAGGGGGGTTGGAACTAGATGATCTTTAAGGTCCCTTCCAACCCAAACCATTCCGTGATTCTATGACTAAGCAGAATTTGTTCTACTTGGGAAACCACTAAAGGTTGCTGGATTACAAGCAATAGCCAACGATGAGACGTGTGTCCTTTTCAAGCCTTTTGCTGAATTGTCTCACCAGGACTCTGAGCACTCCCTAGGCCCAGAGATACCTTTTCACAACCTGTCAGCAGTGCCTTTCTCTGGGGACCAGGAACCTTCGGGTTTTCAGCATGCTTAGTTTAACAAAGGTGGACACTGGGAATGGAGGAACGGACTAGTTTTACCTAACACCTCCCTTGGGGGCTTGTCATATAGTGCTGTTTTGCATGTTCAGTAAGCACAAACAAGCAGCTACATTGTGCTCTTAGTCTTATGGCATTAACTGTGGTAGCAATAAGAACTATAGACGTCTTAAGATGGATAGATCAGCCCAAGCAAAGAATGTATTATAAACCAAGAAGGCAAAAGGTAGATTTCTCTGGAGGGAGATGGAGAATACATTTACATATGAAAATCTAATACACAGTGAAAAAGAAAAAGGGCATTACATAAATAATGCTAGGGAAGAAATGGAAAATATGTATTTTTAAACACATTCTAAAAATGGTTTCCAACATTTGCAAATGTGTTGCTCAGTCAAGCAGAGATCCATAAGCAATAGGTATGGACCAGGAAGGTGCACGAAGCTGTGTGATAGAGACCAGAGGGGCACTGCAGAAGGTCAGTCATTCACAGTGATCCTTTCCAGTTTCCTTCAGCTGTAGATTGTTGCAAGAGTATTTTGGGGAGCATCTCTATTAATTTGCCTTGACCTTTAGTAATCTGTAGGCACTCTCTGTTGGCAACTGTCATAAGTGTGTGCGGTACTCAGACTCCTGGTGTGACCCACAGCCGGTATGAAAGTAGAACACATGTTGCTGGAAAGGAGCGAGACATGTGGGGAAGGAGGGGCCCTCACAGGTGATGTGGTGTCCTGACACTCCGGGTCTCTCAAGAAGATATACAAGCAGGATGTAGAACAAATGGGGAAATCCAAGCTGAGAGGAACTCAGGGGGTTGCATGCTTGCATTGCACTTTCTTGTGCTCCAGTTCAGCAGTTTAGTCCGTTCAGCTGAAAAGCTTAGGTGTCCACTCCTCAGGACCGAGCCCCAGCTGCTCACCTCTACTGGAGCTGCTGCTTTGCCATTCCTATACGAAGATGGCACGTATATAGATTCCCCAGATCCTACCAATGGCAGCTGACAGCCTGCACCTATTAGGAAACCTGCACAACAATTTGTCCTCATTTCCCATGTGGGAACAAGAGAAGCGACCACTTTCTGGTTATTCTCGATATGTGAAAACTTAACACTAAGCCAGCTGTAATGGCAGCTTTTGGCTGCTTCATGGGGTTCCACTTCACTAAGTTTGCAGTTTATACTGCTTCACTCTTATAGAATTTTCCTGTCCTTCAATTCAAATCAACTGCAAAGGTACCAGGCAGCTCGCCTGTTTCCACTCAGAGTCACTTGTAAGACTCCTGGAGTAAAGCAGGGCACAAAGTCCACAAGCACTATGCAACCCTGGTCGCACCCAGTAAAGCAGCACTTCCAAAATGGACAACCATCAGAAACAGAAGAAGAGAGTCCTGTTAATTCAATAAAAAGCTACTTTACACTTTCCTGTGGTTGCCCTCCGGTCATGAGAAAGGCGAGAGTGGCATCACAGCTTCTTGCTCTACCCAAGAGGTGGCTACCTTTCCCCTGAAGCTAGTGTGAGCTCTCTGCTTGCACCTTAGAAAGGCATCTAGAAGTACCACATGAGCAAAACCAACGGCACATAAGACAAAAGTAGACCTGTATCCATTTCCCCCTTGGTACATGCAAGTTGGTAGGAGAGGCTGAGCAGTTCTAATCAGCATCACAGAATAAGGCAAAACCGAAATGAAACACTGAAGTCCATTACAGACCGCAAAGTCTGTAATTTCAGTCTTGGCAGACAATGAAAGCAAGGACTGTATGCAACACCTGAACTAATTCTGGGTGACTCATGAGCTGACCAGACTGGGGCGGGGGGAAGTAAAAGAGAGTGAAAAAAAAAACAAAAGGAGTGATTTATTAAACAAAAATCTAATCCTCTGGGAAGATCCGATGGCCAAGAAAATGCTGGCTGCATCTGAATTTTCTCCCCTTGAATCTGAGATGAAAGTTGTGTATCTGCAAGTTGCTTCCAGTGGTGCTGGAGGGAACTTGTTGGATAGCTACTTGTACCGGGCTCCAGCAGGAAAAACCTTTTTTCTCTGGTTTGTTTGGGGGTTTTTTTTGGGTTTTTTTGTTTTTTTTTCTTAAATAAGAAACGAAAAATGACCATGTCCCTACATGATGAAAAAAAAACATTACAGAAGTTCCCCTCTGCCCCTCACCAGTGGAGATGGATCTGTTCTTTTATTTACAGTGCATGATATTCAGGCAAGAATACGCTCCACAGAAATAAATTAGGGCCCCTCCCTGTCAGCACAGGTGTGCTCCTGGCTGCTGAGCAGCAGAATATGTTGTAAGCCCCCACCTCCCCTCCAGAGAAAATCTTGCTGTGAACATGGAACTGCACTGCAGATCCTAAAGGTAATGGTAATTAGCATTGAAGACAGAATATTCAGAGAGCAAACTGGCCTCACATGAGAAGGGCCACCACAAGCAACTAACTTCTCTGCTTGTGAAGAGGTAAAATTCTCCAGGAGGGTATAAAGTACACGTTTCCATCTGAAGAGCACAAAGGAGGAAGTTAGCAGGATATAACTTCCAGGGCTCCTCTAAGCGTCGAGGGGTTTTGTTGTTGCTGTTTCAGGAAGAGGAAAAAACACCATTTCCTCAAGAATTCTGTTTGGAGACAGTCTTATCGCAGAATCTACTTTGAAGCATATTAAACTAAGAAGGAATAAGATGCTCTTGTTCCAGAATAAGAATTGCTCAAGAAATGTTCTATTGCACTCTACATTCTCCGCCTGCCTCAGATGCAAATGAACTCTCAAGTGCCAGCAAGCCCTCAGGGAGACGCTCTCCCCGAGCACTTTGCAGCAACAGGTTTAAACTCTGGCAGCACTGTGACCACATAAGCTAATGTCAAGGTGCTATTTCCCTCATATCCTTGGTCATTAGGAACACTGCCAGGAAGGAGAAAAATCAGAGTTCACGTGTAACCACGGGCAAAGAGTGTCTAACTCTCTACCTTGAAGAGTCAGACTGAATTTTAACATCTTAAAGGCAAATTTAACTTTCATAAACAGCCTCTTTTACTGCATGAAAGATACAGACATCAGAAGGGAGAGGTGCCGCCGAACACGTTGGACGAACTGGGACCCCAGCCTGACAGGCACACTGCAAAAGTAAGGGTTTATTTCAAAGCCACTAGAGGGGCCTGTTAGCCGAGCATGGTGACAGCCACTTCCCGGCTGCTGTCTCCAGTGCAGGGCAGGCAACCCGCCCACAGTGAATTAGGGGTTCACTTCCAACGGTTTTCCAGTTCTGATGCAGGCCAGTACAGCTTGCTGTTCCCTGCTCCTCCCCGGGAGGAAGAGGCAGACCCAACGTTGGAAAGATGGTACGTGGGAGAAGGCTGGGTCACAGCGTTTTTCAACTCCACTCTTGATTCTGTTTGACGGAAGATGGTCAAAGCTCAGTGAGACTGAACGGCTTCTCCTGTAGCAGGGAATTAGCCACCCTCCTGTGCTCACTTTGCTGTTATGACACCAAGCACTGGGGTTCGTAAGGGTATTGGCGACAATGGTGGTTAGTGCCATACAAAAGCCACCGTGGCAGTAGAAATTTAAAAACCGCAAACACTGAAATCTTTCGGTGATGCTAGAAATAGCTCCTTTTGGGTAGGTGGAGGCCCTGGTGAACAAGAACTTGCCCTGTTGTCGTTGTCTGTGTCACGCTTGGCTTATGCTTGACCATAAAACATAAGGCAGGGTCCAGCTTTATAGTAAGTTTAGTATGTTGCCTACGCACTGTACCACTGTCTGAAAATTCTGAAGAAACTTTATCATAAGAAGATCTACAGACTTTTCCTTTCCTCTTTTTAACTGAACACTGAAAGAGATTTCTTTCTTTATTTATTTTCTCCCCCCCCGTATTTTTTTTTTCCTTCAGTGATAAAGTGACAAAAAAGTGGGGAGACAAGAAAAAAATAAAGAGAGAAAGAGAAAACAAGAGTGAGCTTATAAGAAATTTCAAATAAAGTATTCTCTTTGACAACCTGTGGCATTAAAAGAAAAAAAATCCAACAAATTAAGTATTTTTCATCCATCTTCAATTATCCTCTACGTTTAGCACCAGCAAAGACTAAAACCATAACCTCCAAATCAGAGCGTGGATACCAGGGATCTATTACCATTTGCTGAACACGTAATAGGTAATTGGACCCTTGAGCTAGTACTGTAGGACACATCTGGAAATTGTCACTTAGGGGCCACATCTGTCACTAAGGAACTAACCTTCCTGGGGAGGCTGGCTTTTTAGAGAGCTGTGTGCCACTCTTCAAAACCACCCTAAATCCACACTTCCCGTCAACAAAGCGTTGAACAGAAGTTTGCCCATGCATTAGGGTCCCTGCAATTTCTACCTACATTTCTTTCCTAGGTAAAATCAAGCAGGACTGGTAAAGAATTTGTGCCCCCTTTTTGGCTGGGGCATGTGCCCCATTACCCCTCCTCTCCATCCTCAGAGGCCAGAGAAGCAGGACTGGATTGAAAGAGCAGACAACCTCTAAAGGGCTATTGTCTGGGGCAGGAGCCTGCTTTCATCCAAAGTCCTTCCTTCTCACCCTCCAAACAAGCTTTACGTCCTTTTCTCTGCGAACTGCAGAAGTTAAGGAGACATGCCTCTTATAGACACGTACACAATACCTTGCAACAGGCACACAGAGAGCATGGGAGCAACCTGTGCAGGGGCAGAAGAAGAATTTCACCCAGGTGCCCTTGTGGCAAAGAAAAGTTTCCAGCGGCCAGGTCCTAGTCACACGTGAATGCTGGCCCCTCAGAGCAGCAGCTATAGAAAGGCAGAAGGAGCAAGAAGGCAAGCGCAGGGCACCTCGGAGACAAAGGAACTGAAAACAAAATGAAAACAAAACAAAACAAAAAAAATCAATTCAGCTGAACCGAGCCAGGGCAGGCAAAGAACAAAGGGTCAGAAGACAAAGCCGGAAACAATAGACCAGCAAGATGAATATCAGTCATGAGGAAGAGCTGGGACACTACAGAAGGAGAATGGAAAAGGCTTAAAGAAAAGTAGAAAAACTAGAAGAGATTCCTAATTGTGAAACCTGACATGCCATGACAACACCTGCAGCTCGATCAGTACAGATCGCACACACTGCTGCACTTAGAGAAAGGGCTTCATCTCACAACTTAGATTCCTTGAAACTAATAATGGTCACTTACTAGGAGCCACTTTTTTTTCATTAACAAGAGCCATGCAAATGAGGTCTAAAGACAAACCCGAACTTCCTGTGGTCTTTACAGCCCTGTTCTGATTATTGCACATTGATGACCGGGTCTAATTCGACTGGGGCAGGACTTCAAGATTTCTGCCTGGGATTTTCCCAGTAGCGATAGATGCTCCAGCATCGTTTGACCCATAAATGTGAAGTCCAGTTTGGGGAAACCTGCATGCACGGTACACTGGATGCTCTTGGCCATTTGGACTGCTGCACAGCCACGGACCCAGCAGGCAATGCCATGAGCAATGCATTCGCTCACAGTTCCAGAGGGCCTGCTCTCCCATGCAGGCCCAGAAAAGATCTGTTGCATGGGCGTAATATTGCTTCCTAGAAGTACAGGACTTGCTGCCCACGGCCATACGGAGCAATACACACAGAAAAATGGCTCTGACCTCCAAATGATAACTGGGAAGACATGGATAAGCATCTTCAAAATCCACTTGGACTGCAATTTCCAGTGGGAAAACCAGGCCATATTAAGGAAAGCTCAGTGACCGTGAATTTCAGATGAATCAATATTTTCCTCCTTTTCCTATCCTCAGACATCAGCAAAGTGCCACAATAGGCTGTTGCAAAGATGATGTTCTTTACCCTAGAGGTAGGTTGGTTAGGGTCGGAAGGAAACGATCTTTAAGGTAAAGTTATGCAAAAGTATGAGCAGTCAAAAAACATTGTAAAACCAGTATGTTTAAGAGATTAATTGGGCAATCCCACCCGGAGACAAAGCAAATTTGCCTGCTGTTGTATGGTGAAGCATTTCTCAATTCTCCCCCTTGAAGACCAAGGGCTCTTTTAGCTCTCTGGTTATTGTAAAGAGGATTAGTTAAGCAGAGGTAGTCAAAGGCCTGCCCTGGGCAAAGGGCAAGCTGAATCAAACAAAGCCACTTGACATTTCTTAGCTGCGTAGGCAAAGCCGACCTTGTTGTCCCAGGGATGAGGAGTTAGGACTGATCCATTCCTCCTACTGGAAGATGCAAGGTGAGCGTGCAGGGCTAGGCTTAGGGAGATGAGTCTGCCCGGCAAGTCAAATTTTCTGTTCGCACTACTACTGGTAAGATGGAAGAGATGAGACAGCAACTTCTGCTGTTGCTGCGAGGGGGTCTCTCAGCCACGCAACAGCCTTCTCCACAGATGACACAACTCCTTCTCCAGAGGCAGCCTGGGTCTCCAGAGCTCTGGAGATTCCTTCTCCCCTTTGCAAACTGCAGCCCCCAGCCTCTGCACAGCCCCTCTACCCACCCTACCACCATCACACCTTCTCCTCTTCTCTGCGGGGGTTCCCTGGCACATCCAGAACACACACATGGTAAGAGAGTAAATCACATAACTCTATAGCCAGAGAAATTTAACCTTATTATAAGTTTTATCCAGCTCAGGCAGCCAGGTGCATAACCTCTCATACCTGCCTGACACCACAGTGAATTGATTCAAAACCTGTGGTATCTTGTAAATGTTAATGTCGCTTTGGGTAGCAGAAATTCTTCTAACAGTCTATTTACATCAACACAATTTTAAGAGGAGCTTTTATTTCCATTACTCCAATATGGATGTTTTATATTCTCAGAACAACCTCTCTCTCTCCTGGGATACTTCACACTAAAATCCCATCCAGGAGATTTACAAGGGACAGACAATACTGTTCTTCACGTTGCTTTGGAAGTCAAGGAGAGTGTGTTTCCCTTTGTATTAAAGCACAGGAGCTGTGCACTTAAAGAAAAAAAAAATTCTTAGTGAGAAGGATGAATGCAGTCTAACAACTTTAAGAAAGCCCTGCAGCTCATTTTATGGTTGGGCTGTTGAATTCTGTTGTCTTTGTCTGCTTCTCACCATTTGGTTTCCTGAACCCCTATAAAAGGCACCACGAACTGCAGCTTCTGTTCACCATGTTCCCTCGCTGCTTGTAAGTGCTAAGCTGCATCAAAATGAACAGGAGAGTGTTCCCATCCTTCCCTGTCACAATTTATGCATGCAGAATATCATTTGTTTTACAGAAAGATTTTTCTTTCTGCAAAAATCCGCAGTCACCTCTAGGGTGGCACTGTGCAACACCAGATGCATTTCCCAACGGGTTGTGTCCAGGAGAGGAGGTGTGCAAACGGTACAATAAGTATTGAAAGGGAATGGAAGTTCCATGTCTGTACCTTTGGAGTGGAAAGAGAATATTAGACTCCCTTAAAATGGAGCTTCTCTTTAGTTCGGTTCTCTTCAGTATTAGCGCTGCAGCCCACAAACTGGAACGCCGGCAGCAGCCCCTGCAAAGGGCATTCCTGCCGCGGAGAGCACTCACAGCCTGCTGCGCCGCCACGGCAGAGCACCCCACCTTCAAAGATGAACGACAAACTAAACTTCTATACATACAGAGCCTTTCACTTGGAGTCCAGAAGTAGCCAGGAGAGCATAAGCGTTTGTTTCCAGTCTCTCATTTGGCAGACACAACTGAAACTTTACAGTAATATAACAAACAGGCATGTGTAAGATCCCCGCACTCTCAATGGAATCCTATTTTGTTTCCTCCTCGGGTAGGAAATGCTGAGAAATGAAGATGATTTGGCTCGCTAGAAGGAACAGTGCAACAGATTAAGCGAGGTCAGAACCGATGCGACCCATACATTTAGTCAGATGCAAATTCAGTCTGATATAAAGTCTGGCAGAGGATGTCCGAAGGCCCCATCATTACCACAACAGGCATTTTCTGGGTTCAGTGTTTTTCTCCAATACAGCTGCTGTTACCAAAAGCATCCTAATACCAATGCCTACAGAACTCAGTTTCATTTCTTTAGGAGAAATTTATCCCGTGGAAACAGCTAAGCGAGGTCATCACCTCTGTTTCTTCAAGAAGGGTCTTTTCACATGTAAGGGCTTCATTAGCTGCATCTACTCTTGCATTTAAAACATGCCCTGTCCTGTCTTTCAGTTACTATCACTTACGTGCTAATGCTCAAAAGATTTATGCTTAGTGAAGGAAGCAAAAAAGCAGCTTTTAACCCCAACAGCTTATCCGTCCTTCCTTCTTCATAATAAAAGACAGAGTTTGGGTAAAATTCCAAGTAGGAGCAACAAGTTTCAAAATGACTCTTCTCACACATACAACTGCCTTTCTCACGAAAAAAAAATACAGCCAAAAGAAAAAAAACAGGTCCCGCTCACATTGTAGCAACTTCTCTCTCTTACTAACTCCTTCAGGGATCCTGCAGGGACAAATTCAAAAAATTTGAAGGCACTGTCTCCATGAAGTGACCTAGAAAACTGCTACCACTTTTAAGAGGACATCTTGGAATCTGTCCAAGAATAAAATCCTTCGTAGCAGGTGGAGCACCTTGGCCACATAGAGAGAAAGTTCAGTTACCCACTAGCCCAGCGAGTTATTGTGCAACAGGAGTACTCCTGAGACAGCTGGTGGGAGACTTGTTTTCAGGCAGCCTGTCCCCTTTTACCCCATTCTCTAAACTTAGACTGAAAATTTGTACAAAAGTTTTCAGATTTTGTTCCTGCCCTCTGGTGGCAAGAGGGTGGGTATTAAAAACGCAGACCAAGAATGTTAGAAAACCAAGAGACATTGCCCAAGCATAGTCTGGTTTTTCATTTCATATCATCTAAATTAAGGTGAAGCGAGAGGGAGCATTCATTTAAGCAGCTGTAATGAAAAAAGATTGATTGAAAAGTCATTTTTGCTCCATTTCTTATGGATAAGAGTCCCAGGTGTCTGTTTTCCTTATATTTTATTTTTAATGGCTGTTCCCTATTCAGCCCATAAGCTTTCAAGGTCAGCTTCAGGTCAAATTACACTTAGCACAAGATGCTTTGCATCTGCAAACCCAGCTGTGGGATCCCTCTCCCTCCCCTCTTGCACTGGGACGTCCATTCCGGGCTGGGCTCCCAGCCTTGCAAACTACATTAAAGTAAAACGCCTAGGGTACAAATCTTCATTTTCGTATTTAGACGGCGTGGTGGATGCCACACTGACAAACGTGTTAAAAAGACAACAAATGACATCCTGCTAATAGGACGTGGTAAGTCAATGAGGAAAGTACATGTCAAGGTACATCTGGACACGCTTAAACTTGCAATTACTGACTGCTGACAAAACAAAGCATACAGGGCAAACTTAAACACGGTTGTCACCACGTCTCCTACAACTTTCCATGCACGTGAACAGTGAGGGATAGTTGCTTATCTCCCACAAAGAAATTAAAATCTAGCAGCCAAAGGAAGGAAAATAAGACTGTAAGAATACAGGACGGGGTGGGGGGAGGGAATACGCCTATCACCAGATCTTGGAAAAAATCCAAGCTTTTGGAAAGCCGGTTTTTTAGGCCAGGCTGGATGGGGCTCTGAGCAACCTGATCTAGTGGGAGGTGTCCCTGCCCAGGGCAGGGGGGTTGGAACTAGATGACCTTTAAGGTCCCTTCCAACCCTAACAATTCTATGATTCTATGGTTTATCACCAGTGTTTAGAGGGTAGAGGACAGATTTTACACACACATATTTGCGCGCACTACATACATAGGCATTATGTGACATCTGACCCTCTCTGTAAAAGTTGATAATTTGCTCGCCTCAACAGTATCATGTGGAGGACAGAAAATAGAATACGTTTTCTTAACTAAAAATACCAGGGGGGAGGAAAATGAGGAAAAAACCCATCTAATAAAGGAAAAGAATCTAAAATCGCAACTTCAGAAAAACACCTCAGAAATCTGAACAGCCCATGAGAGATGAGTTCAAGCTATAAAATGAACTTGCACTGTTTTGTGTTGCCCTATAAAAGCTCCCCAGGAGTAGCAGTGACTCCGGTTGGTTAGAAAATGGTCTATAAGAGCAAAGTGAAAGCAACAGTCCTCTTCATCCTAGACCCTGCTCCTACTTACTCATCCCCAAATATGACACAAGCATCAGTGCTCATGACGACCGTCACAGCCCGAGGAGGGGAGCACCGTCCTACCTTTGGATGTAAAGGGTACTCATGCGAATATACTCTCTGGTGAATAACTCCCCAACTCTGTCCCTGAACTTCACAACAAGCAGTTAAGAGCTATGAGGAAAACTTCCTAAAAAGGCTAACCCGAAGCATCGTAATAACTCTTAAAAGACCAAAACAGAAACAAAAGGTTCTTAATCCATCTTTCTACGAAGAGGCCCTCTGGGGTTTTGTCTGCCTTTTAAGGAAGAGAGCTACAGCTCAGCAGCTGCACCGTGCGTGAAATATTATAGCGCTTGTTTTTGACTCCTGGATGGGGTGCCTAATGATTCTAGGGAGGTCTGGCTACTGCTGCAAGCACTCCACAGCTGTAGGAGACAGAGGTGCGTATCCATGTTTACAATACTTGTACATCTGCAGGAATATGGGGTATTTTTATCCAAATTCAGTTTTCAGTGGATTCTTCATAATGGAATACGAAGGATGACAGAAAAACAATACCGCTCTGAACGGGGAGATGACCTTATGGTCTTTTCCCACAGCAACACAAAGACCCTGGCTTAAATTTAATCTGTGAGCAAAGTGAAGGACAAAGGACCAACAGACAGGACCAAGTATATCCTGATGTATCGAGGTTAGACAACTTCCTTCCCATCAGAGTGTCTTGCCTAATCAAGAAATGGAAGATGCAATAGGGAGCTTCTGCCAAGCCCCAGGAAGCTGGTGTTTGGACTACACATATCTAGATATCCTTAGCAGAGAGCAGGCCAAAGAGGGCACGAAGAGACTTGGCTAGCTCAAAGACAGGTAGAAAAATGAGGAAGGAGTTAGTTATGAGCTTAGAGCTTTAAAGAGGAAGACAGACCCTGAACTGAATGAAATCCAAGAAAAAAAATGAAGAACAAAACAAGAAAGCTTGTAACTAATTATCTGTTCCCCTGCTGGCTGATTCTCCAGGCCTCGGCAGTCACAATTCTGCTCTTCCATACACAAGATGCTGCTTGCACCTGGGGAATCTTTGGGATTAGCTTCCGTATCTTAATACTTCAGGTGGTGAGCATAATCAAACATTCAAGAAGAAATCTCTCTACCAAAAAAAAACCCAACATCTGACATGTTCCACATGCACTGGGTTGGCATTTGAATATTAAATCTGCAACACCTAGCTCTGCCAAAATGCTTCCCAAGACTCCAGAAGTAAAATTCCTCATTGTGCCCTCACTTGACTGCCAAAGGGATCCTTTTTATCCCTTATTTTGACCTTCCCACACAAAAGTTTCCAAAGGTGGAACAAGCACCCAATTTCACATTTGGCAATGCTAGAAACAAGGCAGCAATGGCCTTGAAACGTTTGCCATTTCTACTTGTCTTGACGCTAATTATATACACAAGGCAGCTTCATCGGCGCTGGGCAGAATGGCTCAATGCACAGCAGAGTTCAGTGCCTTCAGATCCGTGCATTTCCAAGCGAATCAGGCGTGCGTTATAACTGCAGTCACAGCAAGTTTCTGATGTGCTTCTCCAAGACTGACCCCTCCTTTTTCTTATTTCCCCCCCCCCTTTTTGCTTTATTTTTTCCCACAAAACACCAAGTTTCTCTGAGACAATCAGAGCATGACTTCCATCCAGTTGTTTCATCAGGCTAAGCGTGCCACCCGCTTTTTCACATTCTTTTTTTTCTCCCTTTTGAATAAACTCTCCATTATCAAAATAAAATAACGTCATTTTACAAAGTACCACCTCAGCAGCATGCCTCAGCCCTCATTTCACAGGGCTATGCCAGCAGCCACAAACAGAATCAAAGCACCCAATTAAAAATCCATATCCATTAACAAACATGTGAACTATAATGCCCTGCATTGACTGTGCCACCACAGGAGATGGGAAACTCGCTGAGTTTTCCTGCTCTCAGGCTGGAGCATCTTTTTATTCAAGGGAGGGTTTTACCTTTGCTACTCCACCGGCCGGCAAGAAGAGGCCCAGTGTCCTGTTAGCCCATGGGGCTAGGACAGCAGAAGTGGCAGCTGTTGACCTTTTGCCTTAGGGAGATGCCAGACGTAGGACCTTGCCAGGATGAGGAGCACGCAGAGAAGACCACGAAACTGTGCCAGACCTTTCCCACCAAGGTCTTTAGGTACCAACAGGGCCGGTTGCAAACCAATCTGCGGCTTTACAAGCAGCCAACGTAATAAACTCTGCATATGCTTGATTGCTGCAACTCATTGGCTAGGCAGGGCCAGATCCAAGCCGATGTAGTAAATTAGCATATTGCTTCGGCTTCAGGGAAGTTACGTTGATTTACGCTGTCAACAATTTACCACCGCAGAAAGGCACATACCATAAGTACAATATTTCAGACCTATACAATGAAGTTATGTGAACACACGACAGGATTATTTATTTATTTGTACCCACAAGCCTGAGATTTACGACTCTTTACACATACAAGCTGGGCAATTCGCTTTCTAATTTTAGCAGGAATGCTTTGTGCAGGGAACAGCTGTCAGGCACTGGGAGCTGTGCTCCTCACAGCAGCAGCTTCAGACAAATAGAGGCCTCTTAGAATTAAACTGGAGAACTAGGGTCACTGCTTTGTGGTGGAAAAGAAGCTGAAGATAGTAGACAGCAAGAAAACATAAGCACTTAACACAGAACCACTCCCAGAGCTTTTCCAGACTGCTTTCCTAAGAAAAGGAGCCTTACATGATCACATTGCCTATGTACGAGTGTGATTGACAATTCTTCCTGAATGGCTTCAGAGGCCACTGTCCAATTCTGACCAAATTCAGCAAACATTTACAACTTGGAGATAATATATTCCTACTGTCCCCAAGAAGACAGGCAGCTGGGTAGAGGTGAGAAATTCTGCTTATATCCTCACTGTAGAAAGAACTGTCATGTGAAGTTGTGGCTGCCCCAGCCCTGGAGGTGTTCAAGGCCAGGCTGGACAGAGCCTTGAGTAACCTGGTCTATTGGGAGGTCTCCCTGCCCACAGCAGGGGGATTGGAACGAGATGTTCTTTAAGGTCCCTTCTAACCCAAACCATTTTATGATTCTATAAACTCAGCCTTCTATCAGATCTGAAGCTATGCAAACCCAATACGCGTATCGATAGGAAATCAGATCTCGCCACATCTGCCATCGTCATGCAGACACTCACCTTGGCACACGAAGGAAGATGGTGTTTCCCCAGGGTGGACTCGTGCAGTGATGAACACCACTTTCTGTTCAGCCCCTGGACGCAGGTTCACTGCAGCAGAAGGGGACAGAGGGAAAGAGAGAGATAAAGATCCTTAAACTGGGTCCCATATGTAGGACACAAAGAGCCATTAATATTATAGCATATCCTTTTATTAAAATTGGTCATACATTATAAATAAGCACAATCTATAATTAAAGGAGGCAGCATCACTGAGTCTCCGTACCGGGCCATATAGCAGACTGCACAAGGGCTGCAAAACTAATGACACGCAGCCAAACCTGCAACAACAAAGTTAGCTCTCTTTTTAAAAACCAAGATTTACTACAGTGAGTTTAACTGCACTGTAATTGCTCTCTCACTTGTGATAAATGTCCCCCTGGGGTGACAAGAAGAACAGTGGGGGTCCATTCACAACGTAAAGCCAATTGCACCCTGCATTACACTTGATACGAGCCTTAACAGTGCCAAACAATGGCGAAGTGCTAACAAATGACATTTATTAGGCTTTGCTCTGGGGGGAATTTTTTATTTTGTTTTAATCTCAACTCTTTGGGACTGCATTTGCCCTGGCTTAAAAAGATGTTCAAAAACAACACAGGATGGAAAAGAGATCAGGATTAAATCCAGCAACCTTCTCCAGTGAGGGCATAAAAATGTGCCAGGTCCCCTTGAAATTACAGATAGGTGGAAGAGAGATTTAGATTTCAACTTTGCTGAACTTAACATGGGTTAATCCCCTAGTATTGAAACCACGCTACTTTGGCCACTTGCTTCAGCAGTAAACTACATGGGTCAAGCAGGACCTTTTCTCTGTTTGTGCAGTGACTGCGTTTAATAAACAGGAAATAAAAATTATGCTCTTTCAAAATGGGTTCTGGGAATTTTAAAGACCATAAGAGGTCAGGACCTCAGTGAGATGTCTTATCCAGATCTGAACACACACAGCAGGGGTAATAATAACACAGCAGGATCCAATCGTCAGAGACGGTTTAAATCTTTGTTTTGAAATAAAAAGTTTACACACTGAAAGGAGACTAGAAACTAAATCCAAGTGCTATTTTTTTGTTTGGTTGTTTTGTTTATGGTTTGGTGGGTTTTGTTTGTTTGTTTGTTTGTTTTTAAATTAGGTAGATGCATTACGTATATACCCAAACATAGACTTTTAATTTCAAAGATGTTTGGAGTCCTTGAGACCATACCTGAGTTATTTTTTTAATTTCCTGAATTCTTAAAAATGCTCAGTTCCCCCAGCAGTAAATCACACCTAACAGCAGCATACGAATAATCAATATATTTTTGGTTTTTCCCAGGAGAGAATCTCAGCAGGCTTCTTTTTTATTTCCTTAGCCTCTCTAAATGTCCTACAGCTGCTCACCCTGTAACTCCACCATTCATTTGTTTTTTCATACTCCAGCTTCGCCACTCTCTGCTGGTTTTGAACCCCAGAGGCAAAGAAATATAAGAAAGAACCTCTCTGACAAACGTAGCAGCTGGTGGGGTCAATTCTGTCTGCAGAAGAAAAGTGGGAGGCAGCAAAAAGGAACACAACACCATCAGCTAGAAGTTGATGACCACATCATTTGCGTTAACATTAAGTAGTGTGGGAGGAAGGAAGGAGATAAATCAGCAAACGAACTTTAACAAACAAAAGGATGGGATCACTTTTGCAAGAGGAGAGGAGATTTCCTCCTCTCTTGGAAAAACAGCATTACATTAAAGGGACTCGACGCAGAAGTGATGTTCAGCAACATGACTGCCACTGTTTGGAGCTGGAACAGCTACTTGGTTAGGAAATCTTTTGGACAGAGGATTAGTTTGGGGGGTTCTGTGTCTTTGGTTTTAATTACAACATTTGTGTTATTCATGCTTTACCCTTCGTAACAATTATTAAAATCATTAGTCAGTTCATTCTCCTATGGAGCTGAAGAGAACTTTGCCAGGTTAGGGCTCGGTGCAAAGCTGCTTAGAGTCAATGGGAGGTGTGGCACTGGGTATAACCAGGACCTCCCTTGCCCGCTTCCTTGGGGCATAGAAGGGCACTGAATTACCACCCCGCAGTCAGTGCCAAGCAACCTCACTCTGCCTTGGTTTACACTCCCCAATGCATCACTCGCTTTCCAGCCCAGTACATTTGCTGCAGAATACGAATGCACAACATTACAGTGCACAGACCCTTCCATAGTACCCAGCCTCCTAGACACGCAGCGCTCAGAATGCGCGCAGGCAGAGCTGGCTGTCCATCTTCATGTAGCAGACATTGTCTCCACCTTTGTCAAGCCCAGCAATATCTTTATAAATCTTTTTCTTTAAGCAGTAGCCTGCATTATTCATACTGAAACAATAAAGCACATGGCATGTGTTAACTGTGCACACATGTATTTCTTTCTGGTATTTGGGCTGGATGAAATAATATGACCTGTTAACTTTTTTTTTTTTTTTAAGAGTCATTTTCACTGTTTGGATTTCAGAATGCGTGCATCTGCATGAGCAAACAAACATTTCTTAAGTATTTCTGTTAACATTTTGGAAAAGCATATATCTTTAACGCCGCTTGGAAAGCCTAGAAAATTCCGTAACGTCTTCTAAATGTGGGTGAATCTGCTAAAAGTTGCTGTGGTGACTAAAGTCCCTGCCTAAGTACGAGGCTCTGTGTACACACAGGAAGAAATTAAACTGTCAGACAAGCTTTCAGTTCCACAGGTCCTCTTCAATCAAAGTTCAGCTACTCTGAAAGCACCGGTAAAAGGGGGACATAAGAGGCAACATAGATTCCCATTAGCCAATCTATGAGACAAGGTGCACAAAGGGCTTCCAATATGAACGAAAGACTAGTTCATACTTAATACCATAACACTTAAGAGCTTGAGATAGGGACTTTGTAGCCGGCTGGTGCAGTGCATGCATTATTTAGAGGCTGGGCTCCCAGCCTAAACCCTAACCCAGCCCCAGCACGTTATAACCCATCCATCCAGACACCTGAGGCTGGTCTTGGAAATCATCTGTTCAGCTTCATATGTTTGTCTTGGTCTCCGTAACAGTCTGTGATAAAAGGAATGGCAAGTACATGCATATGCACACACACCTCAAAACACTCCTCTGAACCCTAACAGCAACAGCGCTGTCCTCGCTCTGTGGTTTTATATATAACCTAAGAACGAACCTCAGCAAAGGTGGCGGTGCCTCCTTGAAAGTGCATTTAAAGAAGGGCAAAAATGCCACACAGGTGGTGAGGAGTGAGAGGGGAAAAAGGTGAGAGGCAGCCCTGTGAGCACCAGGGTGGGAGGAGGAGGGGAGGGAGCGCTCCAGCTGCCGGGGCAGAGACTCCCCTGCAGCCCCGTGGAGAGACCAGGCTGGGACGAAGATCCACAATGCACCCTGTGGAGGGCCCTGTGCCAGAAAAGATTCTCCTGAAGGACCACGGGAAGGGCCCGGGCTGGAGCAGGGGAAAGCGTGAGAAGGAAGAAGCGGCAGAGAACAATTTTGGACTGACCGCAACCCCGTTATCCATCCGTGGCACCGTTGGGGGCAGGGGTGGGGGGTAGAGGAGTTGGGAGTGAAATCGTTCCGTGGAAAATGGGGTGGGAGGAAATGTGTTGTTTTAATTTTCCTCTTGGATTCCTGCTATACAAGTCTATTTTAATTGGCAATAAATTAAATTAATTTTTCCCCAAGTCAAGTCTGCTTTGCCCATGATGGGAATTGGTAAGTGATATCTCTGTCTTTATCTTGACCCAAGAGCTTTCTCTTCTTATTTTCTCCCCCTGCCCTGTAGAAGAGGAAGAAGCTGGGTGGGCGTCTGGCAGCTGGTCAAGGTTAACCCACCAAACCAATAATGGATACAACAACTACAAAACACTATTTCATATTTTAATTTAAATGTTACATTGAAAACACATCCTATTTTCTAGTGCAGGATTGAAAAAGATCAATCAAAATTAAAGATTAGAAGCGTATAGCTTTGCTCAATAGATGGCAAAAGCACTTAAGCAAAATGACAGGAAAGCGTGCTCCGTTTAGCCACAACTTTGCCAGTTGTGCAAATGCAGAGAAATAGTCTGTTGCGGTACCCCTTCTACACTTCCAACTGCCATAGCAGTGCATCTTAGAAACAAAACTATCTGACAAAAATGTTTTCCAAGGGAAGAAACGTATAGATTTCTGGAATTATTGCTTTTTCATTTTCTCTTCCAGAAAGTATCTTGAAGATTGAACCAGACGTTTTCTTTTTCCTCTGAAGGCTACTGCTACCATCATCATTGATAATATTTGCCTTGACTTAAGATTCCTACTGGGACCTAAACAATCTGCCACCGCGTGTTACGCCCTCGCAGCCTGCTACTCGCCCACCGCTAATCTGTCGCACTTCTGCAGAGGAGAGTTCCCTTGGGCAAAGCCGTGAAGATCTAAGGTGCTAGTCAGAATAAACGACACTAACCTCAACATCTATTCTGGCTCTAAAGCTACCATACCACAATGGCGATAAACACTAAGTGAACATCTTACTGAAAAGAAACCCAGTTATCTGCAGGCAAGCAACTCCAATCTGTCACTCTGAGTGTCACTCACGCTGTTTGGCCCTCAACTCATGTTCCTTCTCCTCTAATGCTACAGCACGGACAAGCCAACCACTTAAAGCAATCCCATTGGCAACAATCCCCCAGCTCTCACCTAGGAAACAGCGATTTCCACTCTTGGTTACATATTACACTAATGCAACTAAAACAGAGTCCCACAGAAAATATTTTCTACTTAAAAAAAAAAAAAAAGACAGATCAAAATCTAAACCTTCATGGGAAGGCAGAACCTTCACTTAGCCATTTTCATTCAATTTTCATTTTCATGCTACTATAAAAACATGAAAATGACAGTATTTGTATGTAGTAACTTAATAATAAGTATCTAGAAGTTTCATGCAGAACTATTAAATTTATGGAATCCCATCTGCACTACCAAAACAAAGTGCTGTAACAGAACTGAGGTGGAACTTCATTCAACATCCAGGATCTTTCCTGCTACGAGGTCAGACCAGAAACAGACTGCAGAGAGATTGCAGATGTGTGGTTTCTTTAAGTCTCATAGCCATGGTATGATAACGAGGCAAGTTCACAAATTAGTATTAAGGCTGATGGAGTACCAAAGATGAGCAAGTCTGACCCTAGAAGTATACTTCAGAAAGCTTTTAACTGGCGCCTATCAGGAGAACTTGGAACTGAATTCCAGTCCTTCGCTGTAGATGTCAAAGTTGGGGCAAGGTATTAGGAAAAGCTTGCCCTTCTCCCCTCCCACATTTCACACTACCTGTAGAAGACCAGGAGGCTCTAATCAGAAGAAATGGAAATCCATCATCCTAAAAGCACATTCCCAAAAAATCATTCGATTAAAATACCCACATATATTTTCATGAAATACATGTAACCATTACAAATAAGTTCCGTATTTTCTTCCTTTCTCAGGTACTTTGCAGTATGAGGTGGGCTGTCGCCAACATTTTATATTCAAAACCCTGTGAGTTAAAGGCTCCACAGAGGAAATCAGAACCGTGCTGTCTCGACTTGTCTGTGTCCAACAGAACTGTAACATCTGCGTCGGAAACGAACACTGATGTCGTTGCCGTCCTGACTGCCTTGTCTCTACCACATTAACCTGCTTTAGCAAATCAAATCCAAGCAGCATTTACTGTACTCTGCCTTTTCCTAAGAGACCCGATTAGCACCTAATTCCATTTATTTTTGTTACTTCTGGTCACAAATGTCATTTCAGGTAAGAGTGCACAGCTCAGCAGCACAGAGTGCAAAAGAACACCGTTTTTGGTCACCACCAAATCCCACCGGACTTGTTGAGGTCAAATAAACATACGCTTTTCTTGCTTGCCTACTTAGAGTTGGCTTGAGCAGTACAAAGGAACTAAGTGGCACAGAAGGTAACAATGGTGCCATTTGTACCGCAGAGCAAAGACTGGAGTATGGTTTTTGAACGTCAAACACCGATTCTTATGTACTTTTACGTGGAGAGGGAGGCGGCAGTACCTTAGGTCCCATGCGTAATCCATGGGAGATCGGTTCTGCGCAGGGAGAGCACCACTGCGAGGTGCCCTCATGGCTCATTGACTCACCTCACCTCCCACCACGGTTAGACAGACCCATCTGCAGTGCAGAGGGGTTTTGTTTAGCAAAGACTCACTTGCGCAGGGACCTTCTGACCAGCAACAGTTCTACGCATAATGCTCAAAAATGGACCCAAACCTCTCAAGTTCTGGATTTTCATTCAAGTTCCGGCCCTGACCGTCAGGTCCTTAACTATGTCATTTGTTTGACAGACTTTTGTTGTGTTTAAAAATGTGCTTAAATGCAAGCGTTGGCATAAGAGCTTTGCTGAATGCGGGCCGTTTAGCAGAAAGGCTGCCTCCAAGATCATTGTCACAATGTTTTAAAAGTTGGAGATTGTGCAACTATTATCCTTTATTGCCCATTTTATGCCAAAGTCTCTCCTTCTTTTTACATTCCTCTTAAAAGCAAAGCTATTTTGGAGCATTTAATATTATTTAATCTCTTTACTCTGGCAGCGTAGAAATTACAGGGACCATTACAATGGTCCTGTGTGTGCGTATGCTTTATTGATGTATATGCTGACCTAATATCAAATTGATTTTGCTCAGCTTTTCTGCTGACCATGGAAAAATGCAAATTGGGTATTATATTTGCACACTAATTTTATTGGGCCCCTGTGCCTTCATAAGAAGATAAAGTTTGGGCTAATAAAAATAAAACATTTCTGGTGCTAATATAGGCAAATGTTTATGTAGGCAGGTAACAAATTGGTTTGTCATTTAGGGGAACATAAAGAGCACTAAAATCATCTTTAGGCAAAATAGATTGGTGGCTTTTGCTTAGCTTTTAGCTTTCATTTGCAAAATCAATTTAACGTAGCACAGTGTCTCAAAGACAGGGTGACACAGGATTAAGACATTCATTGTATTCCCCTTCCATAACTCCCCCTTATTCAGAGGCCCTGGGATTCGGGTTTGCTCTTGTTCAAAGCAAATTAAATATATTCCAGCAGAAAAGGGGGGGAAAAAAGGAACATTTAGACTTACGCCACGTGGGAGCACCCAATAGGGACAAACACAGGGGCAGGGTGGGAAAGTGGGACTCCGTGTTCTGAAGGTGGATGCTCAAAGAGTTATCAACACTTGTCAGTGCCACCAGGAATCTGAAAGTGTAATCCTTGCCTGGCTATTTCTTTGTTCCTCCTTCCTCTTTTCTCCTTAAATCCTCTGTAACAATGCCTTTCGCTTCTCTTTAACGGCCAACAATCTCCACTAGAATGCAGCTAAGTGAACTTTGATGACAGTTTAAGCAGATGGGCATATATCAACAGCCTAGCTTCTATTTATTGAAATGAGTTGACCTATTTAAATCCCAGAGCAGGCAGTATTCCTACCCAGCTCTTGTTTTTTTCATCCCCTCCTTCCCCTTCACTCCCTCAATTGCAGGGTATTTTGGAGGGGTTCCATGCAGTGGGAGGTTACATAAACAGTTTCGATGTTAATACTTGACTGCATTTTCAACCTAATAGCCCAGCGAAAGGATCTGACTGTAAAGCAAAAGGCCAGAAATATCTCCTGGTAAAATTATGCTGAAGCATAGATCAAACGACACTGCAGAGCTATTTGCAAAATCAGAAATGGCAAATGACTATAGAGCAAGATCCCCCTTACCTCCCAGCCCCACTTGTTTGCTTTTAATCTTCATTACATCTTGCAAGCAACAATTTTTCCATTTGGGCTTTCTGATACTGTCAGTTTGCTAGACTTCTGAGGCAGGAAAATTAACTGCATGCAAAACCAGTCAAGGTACACTCACATCTTTCCTCCCTCCTCGTCTCCGCTAAAAAACAAAAAAAAAACAAAAAAAAAACCAACAAACACTCCCCCCAAAAATGAGGTTTTGTTTTTAAATTATACACACAGATTTGCATGCTGGAACATACAGTCCTGTGAATAAGAATAGAAATCTGTAAAGTGAACAGCACATTATCATCCTCAAACGGCCAAGGTGATGACAACTCACAATTAAGGATGCAGACAGTAGCATTTAATGTCACCTACCTGCATCACCATCATATCATAACAGTTTAGCAGGCAGGTCCCCAGCCTGCTTTCTTTTTCCCTCTCCTGCTTTGCTATTTATAAAGTCAGGTTGGAGTGTAGATAAACCCCTTGCCCTCCAGAGACTGGAGGCAGGCAGTAAATTATGGGAAGGCTAAGTGGTACATCAAATGTGTCTCCTCAAAGCTATATATCATCTTGTTAAATTTGATGTCTAATCCCAGAACCCCAGAAATCATTCCCAAAATCCCAGAAAATGCATGTGTCCTTCAGATGATATAGAACAAGAAAGTAAAGTTTACCTGCAGGGAAAAGAAAAAAACACCAAGCCAAAAACATTCTAGCCATGATTTACGGAAAATCTTCATTTTACTTGAGTGTCTCTCCATGCTATTTCCTTAAATTCCATGGAGTCAGAACTCACCCATCTGCATTTGAATACAGGAACTCTGATCTATAGTACTCATCTTGTTATGGTTGACATTAAATTACAAACTGAATAAACCAAAACACATCCTATTTATCTCTCTCTAAAAATTTTACACCAGACAGAAATGCAGGAGCTTACATATGTGGCAGCACTTCTCCAGTTACCATCAGTGACGGCAATAAAGATCTTCAGCCATTCTACGGGGTTCTTGTAACTGAGCTCCAGAACCCCCCATCAGTGAAGATAAGGTAGAAACTCCAAGGAGCTGCCTGCAGCCACAAAGGAAGCAGCCCTCATCTTTAGGGCAGGAATCCATACTAACTGGTACCTATCTTTCTCTCTCTTTACACCGCTATCATCCCTCTGGAAAGGCTCATCATCCCGGTAGACTTCACTTTATACAAAAGGGATAGAAATAAAATATTCAGATGCAAGACATTTCTGCCTGCGATACTACAGTTACATGAGTATCTTTTCAGTTTGTCTTTAAAATCCAGGGATTCAAAAGATATTGCTAGGGCCTGTTATAAAGCAATTCTCTATCAGCTCTCTCCAGTGGAGAGGGCTAAGGCTATGTTTGTTTGCTACAAGTATGCGTGGGCTGAAAGATAAGAGAATAATTTATGTCAGAATTTCAGCCAAGATAGCGAAGAGGGAATTACCAACCACTCGCAGAGCAGTCCAGCAGTTACGGGAGCAGCCAGGACACCTTTGTTCTGTTCTTTCCAGTTTTGCTGAGGATTTGCCTGTGATTAACTTCAGTACTTAGATGTTCCCATATAAAAACTGAGCAAAACCACGTCCACTTCAGAACAGGACTGAGAGTCCCAGTGCAGCTGTACTCAAAACTCTTCTAGTTTCTCTGAGGTGCAGAGCGACATCCTTGCACTCATCATGGATCCTTCCAAGGACGGCGGTAGCTGCCATGAGATGCAACTCCAGAATAGATACCACTCTAGAATCTACCAGTCCAGCATCTCTAACCTCTCAAGGCCAATGGATAAAATAGTAGAGAAGGAATAAGCTGCAAGACAACATGCGGAAATCAGGAAAGATGTTTCTGGGAAGCCGTAGCTGGAAAACCTCCACTCACTGGGGCCATGCCTCATATTCTTCACTTAATAAAGAGGCAAAAAACATGACGGGAGCAGAAATGAAAAAAAAAAAAAAAGTAGAGAGGCATGAAATAGTGGACAAAGCTGGACAGATATCTGCTTAGGTATCTTGTTCTAAGCAGGGCCAGGTCTCATTCTGTGAGGTGAAAAAAAAAAAAAGTGAAAAGCAACCAAGGTTTCAGCCAGCTGGGCTAAAGGCTCAAGCCTGGGGGAGCAGTGAAGCAATACAACCAACATTGGCTTCATCTCCTGTATTCCACATTTTAGACACCAATTTGAGCAACACGAAACCTTCTCTCTCTCATTCTTCCCCAAACACTAATTATAAAGAAGTGGGAACACCCGTGCTCAATTACAGGATGCAGGAGATTATTATTTTCCTTATTTTTTCATTTCATCGGACCCTCACTGGGAGGAAGGAGAGGGACTGACAGGGTTAAGCAGAATAAAGCCTTCAGTGTACAAGACCTGGCTTGAAAGCAGTGATCCCAGGCAGGACGTGCAAGGTGTTCTGCAAGAGGTTTTGGCCTTTACTGAACTATGACAGTGCATTCTTCAGTAGCTGAGCTCACGGTCAATAAAAAGCAACCTGCTGAAATGAGATTCATGAAGAGCAGCGCTCCTCAGAACGTGACACTGACCTCTCCAGGAAGCACCAACACTCTCAGGAGAGAAGCTTAAGCCCACAAGACAAGAAAAAGCCACCAGTGAATAGCCTCTCTCCACATTCACAGCTTGCCTGAAATCAGAATTTGGACCTGAACATGCAGCACCAAAAATTAAGATGCTCACAGAGGTTCTTGCACAATGAGTATCTCAGCAAGATGGGAGATGCAGACTACCCTCAGGTCTGAGACACTCACACACGTCCCTGAACCAGCCAGAAGCAAATCCTTCTTCACTGTAATGTTAGACATTGGTTTCAAATCAGGATGAGAAATAGGTTCTTTTTAATGTAAGGGGAATGGCAAAGATGGGGTGGAAAGTTTCCCTTTTTCCACAAAGAAGTGGGGTGACCTCTCCTGGACACATTGCCACACCCCTGCTTTTGTTCATTAATTCTTCACAGTTTTTAATCACAGGGACATGATGTCAGGGAGTCTCTGGCTTGAGAGGATTTGCAACAGTCCTAAAGCAGCTTTGCTTAGGTGTATGTATTCCACTCCCTTTTGACTATGAGTCCAGCATCAGCAAGTATCACAGACGCAACCTTAGACAAAAGCGTACTATGAATATTTGACTTATACCACAGAACCCACAGTCCGGCAGCAGAAAGTCCTGTCACACCCTTGTTCTTCTAAAGAAAATGGTGAGATGCACGGCCAGAGGTACGGCACTTCCCATCCTCGTTAAGGGCCAAGAATTAAGGAGGCTGCCATTCTTATTCAGACGCTGTTTATGACATTTTCCCCTCTGTTGCAAAAACAATTTTCACAAAGATGTTTAAATTCCACCTGGACACATCAAACCTCCCACTCTAACCAACCTACCATGTTCATACCTTGCCTTACATTGAACCAAGAATAGTTCCTCTTGCAGATGTGATTCTTCTCTAAGATATCTGTAAGCAACACATTAATGTCACGTGCATGCAAGTGTCTGCCAATCCTAATTGTCCTTTTTGTCCCATCATTAGTTGCAATGAATTTTGGAGGTGCAGTCAATCAATATGGCACGGTGCACATGTGAAAACACATTTTGTTGTCTGCACACACGCACATTGGAAGGCTGTGTGAGCTTTGTAAAACTTATCTGGTCAGCAAACTGTTAAAACCAGTTTATACACACACGCACTCTCTCTCTCTCTCTCAAGGCAATAAGCCTACGGAGAATTTTAATTAAAGTCAAAGGAGCCTTTAAAAGTGGAGGGGGAGAAATCTAGCACAGCAAGAAATAAATTAATAAAAACACACTCCAAGTTGAAGCTCAAGGGGATCGCGCTCAGTCATCATTTATTTAAAGGATGGGACACGTCAAAGATAGGAATGTCAAGTGGGAGATGCTGTGAAGCAGCAGAGGACAGAAAGGGGCTGACGAACTGGATGCCACAGCTTCCGTAGCAGATCATTTTTTGTCACATAGGTTATATTTGTGGCTGGCCACCTGCTGCTTGATATTCGCTGCCTCTCAAAGTTAGTCACTAAAATATCTGTATTCCCTTTCACATTTGATCTGGAAGGACCTTCTAGCTCATCTAGGCCATCCTTACCTGGCCAGCACCCAATTTCCATGGAAAACTATTCCATTGTCTCACCCTGAGGATATTTTTCTTGATATTCAGCCAGCAATTTCTTTTGCTGAATTTCAATCTATTTGTCACTTGCCTCTCCCCACGGTGTTTAATTTTTTTTAAAATGCCTTAATTTTGTATGCATTGTTTTAGCTTTTTGCTCAGGCCATAGACTATTCCAGAGGAGTTAACTGACCCCTTCAGATGAACCCTTACATGCAGGCACACCCCAGATCTGCTCAGTTCTCATGTCCTTACGATCTTTTTAGAAAGTTTCAATGCTCAGAAGGGAGCTGGCATTCTGCTCTTCACCTGTCATTCTTGCAGCCACTGTATCACATTTTTGAATCTTTTCCATAGCGGGGGGAAGAGATTTCTTCACTTGAGGCCAGTTGCAAACAAGCAGTGCCACGTTGCTTAGCTTTAACAACTCCCAGTATCAGCTGCTACAGCAAGCCCTCGTCACCTCCGCCTGTCTGTCTTGTAACAGCTCACTGGGGTGTAAGATACTTGTGTGGATCAGTGTCCTCAGCAGCCTCCTGGGTCTCCAGCCCTGTATTCAAGGGAATATAATGCTTCTAGTTGGTGCCCTGTCACAAACCTCCCAGCATCAGATGCAAATGAAAGTAATCATCCATAATAAATCATGTGATTATGCTGGAAACCCATGCGTGTCTGATCCTTCAACTACAAGAATTATGGAGATCCGATATTAACTGCATATCTTGACACTCATTATCTCATTTACAGAGTCTTGTGCTGTCTGTTCTTTGCCAGCCAGATCCCTTGGTAGCGACGAAAACTTCATGGATTGATAAGATCCCACATCAATTTCCATGCAAAAACATGGAAGTGTAACTCATTTCCAACATAAAAATCCAATTGAAATTATTTGAAACATTAATACATATATTTATTAGTGAATGTAAATTGAATTATGTTTTGCCCTTTCCCATAAAAAAAAAAATGAAAATACCTTCTTCATGAAAAGAGGGTTAGAAAGGTTAAAAAAAAATGAAGAAAGTCAAAGTCATTACATTCCAATCAAACTTGATAAATATGTAAATTACAGCAACTAAACAGTTGGCTTTGACAAATGACTTCCACGTAATGGTTTTTTCATAGTAATGAGGCTACAGTGCAATTGTTTTTTTAAAGCCTTACATTTCTCATTAATACAAAGTGTGAGTCAGTGTGCACAATGGGGATATTTACCAAAAAAAATTAAGACAGGGGAAAAAAAAATTCAGACAGCAGTTGACATCACAGAGGGATGCCACAGCCTGAGATGGTGTCGTTGTTTCCATCAGCATTGACACATTCTTGACTCGTCTTTAAATAAAGGGGCTTGAACTCAAGGAGCTACTCAACGCCAAAAGAAGCATGAAGCCTAGGACTTTGCCACTTGCAATTCACTTGTAACATGTTTTTCCAACACCACCAAAGGGGCCAGCTGCATGCGATGGGCCCGATGAGACCTACAAAAGTGGGAAAAGGGGCAAGGAAACCACTTCAATGACCTTTAAGTAACTACTCTGCCCACCAGTATCTTCCTGCCTCATTCAGTTCTTTGGCACTTGCATCTGTGCACCTCACTATCTTTCTAATGTAGGCTGGACTCCAGTTAATAGAAATAAAGACTCAAGTAGGAAGACGGCCCTCAGTTGCTTCACCGTTGTCATGAGAATAGCCTGGCATTCAGTAAGGCATCTCTCAGCTTCTAGAGTAACTAGTCTTCTGCTTCACTTGATGCAACCTATTTCAGAACGTCCAAAGCACAGCATCAAAGGTGGCTTGAACCATCAACAGCTTTTCAAAACAAAGGGGCAATGATTGCAGTGACACCACCTCCAAAAAACATTGAGGTTTCCTTGCCACACAGTCAGCTTTGACAGGACCACACCACACAGGGTTGTGGGGGTGTTGTCCCATTGAGTGCAGACTGCTGGCAATCAACCAGCCAACTGCTGACCCCATTGAGACTGTATTTGCATGACCACATTTGCTGGCCTACGATTAAAATGGACTTCTCTGTTCTTAAACAGCAGGGTTTTCTCTGCAGACATCTCACTACATCTGCAGAAGCATTGCTATTCCCCCCGCCCCAAATTTAAATAGGAAAACACAGACAAATTAAAGGAGGGCGGAGAAGATTAGTCCATTTCCCCATGTTCCCCACACCGGCCCCCCCGCCATCCTTCGCACCATCCCATACAAAAATTACCCTGGTGCCAACAGCGCTCACTTCACATATGCTACATAGTACAGAAGTCGCCAAACAAATATAGGGGAAATTTTAACGTGCATGCCTATGTCATTTGATATAATTTTGTCTGCTCAGCCCTCCCTATTTGAAGGAGGGCTGTATCCATGTCCCCCCACTATAAAGAATTTTGCTGCCTGGCATTTGAATTCCTGAGCCAGGGCTACAGAACTGAGCTCATATTTACCCCCACAGACTCTCAGTGCACCCAAGGGTCAGCCAATACAGGGTGGCGATAGATCAAAGACTGTGCTGCCGATTTTAAGTTATTTAAAGTAAAAACAACCCTTCTCACCCCAATCTGTTGAAAGTACATAAGGGTGAGGAAAGGAAAACACAGCCAGGGGGAATGTCAGCAGGAAATAAGGAGAGAGGAGGTGGAGGAGAAGACTGTTTATGTGTCTTCTAATAAGCCTATAAACCCTGGCTATATCTCTGCGTGCGTGCATTTCTTTTGCTGATATAGGATGCATACTCCATGTAATGCTATTCTTGTGAGCCAGGAAAATCTGCATGTAATACAGCAGGAGAATGTTAATGACCTTCAGCTGAGCTGGAATCCAACACTACTTCCCTTTATCAAAGGTAGACTTCAGAGCAAACGGTCAACCTTTGGAGTTAAAAAAAAAAAAAAAAATAAAAATCAGTGAACGCAACATGACCACATACATCCCCGTTTGTGCTAAGTGTCCCCCAGTTGCACAGGAATTGATAATCCCTCCCAAATATCCCTCAGGCTATAGCACAGGTATTTTTCAAGCAGCACTTTGTCAGTAAGAGAAAGGCAATTTCAAGCCCATTCAAGAGATGAATACTTGACGCAAAGATGGGTTAAACAGCTCAACCAACACAGGCTACGAAATCATTGGCATAACTGCCAGTGAAACACCTGTACTCCATCCCCCCACACCTCCCTGTTCCCACCAGGCTGTGGGCAGTCCCTGCTTCGTCTGACCCACATCTCTGATGGAAGCTGCAGTACCCAACCATACGCTTCTTCAGTCAAAAATATTTCGGAGCTTTGGAGCCAATTCAGATGAAAAAATTAATAGAGATGCTCCAGCCAAGTGGAAAAACAACAACAACTGACAGACTTAGCCCTGCTGGCCTTACCAGCAAGTGGCACAAAAGCTTGATTTGAATGAAAAGCTAAGTCAACACTTGCAACGACTGTCTTCGCAGTTTATGAACTGATTTAGAAGAAACAGAGAAGAGATTAGCCCTAATTTGCTTTATCTTTGCGTTCCTGATCTATTGATTATAATAATTGTAGAAGCTGTCTTCCCATTAGCCACAATTATTACCATACAGACAGCATACAAAAGTCAGAGTGGATTTAAGCAGTTTTGTTTCCAGAGTGCTGGTGTAATGCAGTCCTGCACATTTCCAAGGCAGAGAAGGAAAAATAAAACTTTCATGCCATTAAGTTCAAGCAGATTTTTCTCATCATTGCAGAATTTAAGCTTTCAAACCAGGCATGTCCACACTGATGACATTTAGGACTGAACCCTGGAGAGACTTTTCAGAAGTTGTCAAGGCTGAGCCCAGACCAACGTTCTAATTTTGAGAAAGCTTCTAAAATGATGGAAAGTTTTTTGAAGGTCATTGTCCCCTATCAAACACATGATGTAGCATTGTCTGAACATGAGGACAGAAGTCAAAAAGCCTGTGTTCTTTTTGTTGTGCTTCCACTGAACTGATGAGTAACCTTTCAAAAGGCACTCAAGAATAAATCCACAAACAGATTTAGCAACTAAAGTAGCCTAAATCCAATTTAATTCCATAGTTTAGATCTTCAAAAACTGCATTCAGCTGTCACCTAGTTCAGGAGATGCCAGTATCCATAGGCAACCAGAGTTCTGCTTTTGGCCAAGTCCCCCAGAAATCCACATACCTCTGCCTCTCCCACTAGTTTCAGCAGGCATTTACAAATTGTCCCTAATGGAAGACCAACACAAATACATAGTGGTAAAAAAGCAGTGGCAACAATCCCTGATTTTTCAATAATTACAGGGCCAGTAGACTTATCCAGCATGTGGGAAGTCCTCAGGCAAAACCCGTTCTCATCCTGAAGGCATCTGAAACTACATTTGCGCATCCAGGAGTACCCTAAACACATTGTATTGCAGGATTTTATTTATTTATTTTTAAAGTATGTAGCATTAAATAGCACATGAAGCAGAATCCCGTTTTCCCATTGACACTCTACACGCTAGATTACAGGATCATGGTTGCTCTTGCTCAACAGCTAACACGGTGAATCATAGAATCATAGGGTTGGAAGGAACCTCTGGAGATCATCTAGTCCAACCCCCCTGCCAGAGCATATTGACTTGGATGACAAAGAAAAGTAGCTTCAACATGCAGAAATAAGATCCTCCTCCCGTCCCCAAAGCCTGAGGGTGTGCCCTTTCTGAAGGCTCAAATTTAGAACACAGAGTTTGGAAAACTTGAAGTTACAGGGGTTGCATCAAAATGTTATTTCTCTTTCCCAATCATCCTCTGACTTGCCTAACTCCATGAGAGAATCCACAGTGAGAGCGCCTTCTCAGGGCTGACAAAACAAGTGAATTTATGATACAGAGAGAATTCAAGGTCTGTTCATCAGCATGCTCTACTTGAGTGCCTTGAGTTGGCTTTTCTTCTAAATCTTATTCTGTGCTTTTTCTGCAAGCACAGATGACTACTGAAGGGCTGATTATTCTCTCATGCAGCAGATCAGACGCCTTTAAAATTGGCACAGGGACTGTACATACTCACACTACTTTTTTTTTGACCTATATTTTCACAACTCTTGATTTATTTTCCTTCATTGTAAAAACACTAGTAATGATTACCTGGTTTTATAGATTGCTTTGAGATCCTCAAATGGAAAAAATTTTACATCTACATGTGTTTATTACTAAAACCAACTTACGCCTGTTTCTTCTCTTCATGGGGAAACAATCTGGAAAGCACTTTCCCAAAATCTGCACCTTGATCATGCAGTATTTTATTTACAAAAATGCAGACCTCGGATTGTTAGGGCTTTTTGCTTGAATGGGTAGGAGACATCAGAAGAGAGAGAAAAAAAAAATGAACAAAACCAAACAAACCACCAACAAATCTTTCTTGAGAATTTGGGTTTTAATATATTCCTTTCCTACTCCTCTAGCTGTAGGTCACACACAGGTAAGTGGGTAAGTGTCCTTTCACAGCAATGTATGTCCAAGATGATACCAGTATAAGTCAATAGTGGATATATTTTGCTTTTATTGTTAATATGCCATTTAATCCTTTTTTTGCATGGAAAAAAAAGAACCTGAGCTGCATACAAATGGGTCACAGCACCTCATGTTTACTGTTAAACAAGAATTAAATCTGAGTAGCTTGGCATATCTCTATAATAAAAAAAGGCACCATTAATAAGATTTCATTAAATGGAGAGCTAATGTGTAACAGCCTTATATCAGATATGTGAAAACAGAATTTCATAACAAGGCTGTGAGAAGTATTATCAAGGACCTAAGTCGAAAATCTGTCTTTCTTGATACTGGAGGAATTTATATTTGAAGAGTGTTCTTTCCTATTGAGATCTTCATTGACTTGTACAAAAATACCGCTTTTAATCTCAAATCCCCACTGGCATTTTCATATAAGCACTGAAAATGCTATTGGGCTTTAGAGATTTAATTTAATGAAGGAAAAGTATTTCTATTAAAGTGTGTAATTTTTTTTTATTTTATTTTTTTTTTAAACACAGCATCTTCTGAGGAAGCAGGGAAACGGGATTATTTTAAGCTCCGAAAAACTGACTAACCTGCGCCCTTGTAGAGCTCCTGCTTCACAAAGAAAGCTTAACATCTGTGGCAGAGCCTGTAGGTGCACTTGAAAAGGGATCCTACTGTCCCAAGTCACACACACACTGCGAATGCCAAGCCTGGAGAAAGTAGCAGAAACAGAGGAAAAGAAATGTCCCCATGCAGTCAAGTTGTTTATGTTAAACTGCTGCATCATTAAGCTCCCTCCTGAAATGTCAAAGATGGCAAAAACTCACCAAATAGCTACTAAATCTTCTGCATTAACAGACTGATCCTCTCATCTATTCATGTCAAAAAGTATTAGGTCTGGCTGGGTAGGTAACAAATTCACTGTTGGGGTAAATGAAAACCACTCCATCAATTTGGGCAGAATTGCACCCATTGGCTCCCGTGATGAGATACGTTCTGAATTATGTGATATAGGATTCCCTTCATATTATTTCTCACAGTACTGCTTTTGCGAGGATAAAAACCTTTGTTTTATCCGCGGATCACCCATGTCTTTATTGTATGAATATTCATTGAAAATATAAATTCCTTTTCATATTGAGAAAGAAAGTGCACTTGACACCAGGAGGCCTCTCAACAGGACGCTGCCAGGGTTGACAAGCTCAACGGTAGACATAAGTTACAGCAGTTGCTCTATTTGTGTGCAGAACTTACACAAAATTAAAGTTCCTTGATTTTTTTGGAAAAAAAAAAAAAAAGAAGGAAAAAAGGTTAGAAACCAAACAGATCACTGACTTATAGCAAATGAAAACCCTAGAAGAAGTTACCTACTACAACAGCAGCCGGGCCAAGGAATTATATAAAAAAATACTGTGATAGCAGAAGAGGGTAGACCAGAAATAAATACCAGACTTCTCACGAGATCTACTACTTGTGTCATATTTGGACAGCTAACTCTACAGAGGGGTTGTTTATGTCAGGTGTTATAGACAACAGGGCACCCAGATACCGTCACAAACAAGGAAAAGGGTCATCTCCTGTTTCTGAAGTGAAACAACCTCCGCAAAAGGAGGGATAGAGCCCAAAAGGACTGCGATGAGAAACTAGTTCCTCATAACTGGCTGATGGAGCCAGCGTAGGTTTCAACAGGCCTTTGGCCCTAGAGCTTCACCGCAGCCCAAACGATAGACTGCTTTGACCTTTCAGTTCTCTTTCCCACGTTTAGCTGCCCATCTTGCCTATTTACATTCTCAGGCCTTTCAAGCAGTATTTCTCCCTGAGCATGAAATTGTGGGCAAGAAGATAATTCTGACATTGGTTTCAATAGATCCACGATTCCCCTGTGTGCTTACAGACCAGCCTGGACAGCAGAGTATCTTACTACTTCAAGTTTCTGCGGCAAACAATAAGGTAAGCCCAAACTCAACTGGGAATTCACATAGCTTGCTGCACCAGGTAGACGATCAGTGGCAAAGAAACCGGTGGTTCATTTCAAAAGGTTAAAAAGCTTAGAGAAATAAGTTAAATATGACAAATCTGGGGGAAATGGCTAATCACCTGAAGTATTTGGAAAGGCATATGTTCCATTTCTGGATCCTGTACATAAAAATAATTTTTATGCAAACCTAATTAAAACAGCGATGCAAAAGATCACCCTCAGATCTTTTTTGTTAAAATAAACATGTTGTTTGGTGGATATTTTGATAGCTACAAATCCGAGCTTGACACACAACTATTTTACCCTAACTGCCTCTATTTTATGTGGTGGGTACAGGCAAGTGTGATAGACCATGATCTGATTTCATTTATTGCTCTCGAAGTAGTCCCATGCAGGTGGATGGCTCGAGTGCAAAGATAGTTATAGTTTTGATGTTTGGATTAACAAGCATCCAGAAGTTCCTATTTTTACTCAGCTGTCACCCAAAAGTATGCAAATAGTCACAAGAGAACTTTTTTGGTTTTGCATGAAAGCAATCAATATTATCAGAGCACTTTTACAGCGGCGGTTCTGGCTCCTCATTAAAGAAATAAGATATGCACTGGGTTATGCTCTGCATAAAAACACAGTCCTTCCTCAAATGCTGTCACAAAACTGGCAGAATTTTTCCTTTCTTCCACAACCTAAGCATAAACAGGAGAATAAAAATCTGGTTTGATGACACATGATCTGGATAAGACAAAGGTCCGTCTAGTCTCCTGCTTTGTCTCCAGTGAAAGTCAGTATTGAATACCTATGAAATAAGAAAAGCACACCGTACACAGAAAGAGATCCGTCCCCAGCCATACCCTCCCAGATTCTGACAAGGCCTTTTTTATTATGATTTGTTTTAAAACATCCATAGATTCTTCTATCAGAAGCCAGACTTCCTGTCTGCCCAAGCCAGTTTACCCAACTTTTGATTCAGAACCATTCTGAAAAACATTAATACCCCAGCCATGAACAGCCTCAAACTTTGGATACAGGGGAAAACTTTACAAGCGATCTGTGTCACTAAAGAGAACCAAACAAAAATCCCAGTACTGTAGAAAAATAAAACTAACCACTGGGTCAGGTTCAAACCATGAGGGACCGTCCTTCAGCCAGCGTAAGTTGTTACCGCTCCATTGAAACCAATGGAACTATGACCACTTGCCTCAGCTAAGGAACGGCCCTGAGTCACTGGCTCATCTCTAATGGCACTGCCAGGGGACAAGGTGGGTGAAAAGGAGAAAACAGGCAGGGAGGAAGGTTGATGTAGAGCGGCAGACAGTATTTTTTTTTTTTTTTTTTAAAGAAGCTGGCAGTGTTAATAGAAATCTTCTCTCTTCCACTGCATTCTTATGCAAAGCTCAGATTTGAAGGTTACCTGCTTCCCCAGTGACTTGAAATGGAATTTTTTGTAAAGTAATCTCTTCAATCTGTCTCTTCCTCTATTTACAGAGCATAAAAGTAACCATAAAATGCCACCGTTTTTGAGCAAATCTAATCTGCCCTTCCAGTAATACCAGGCCACACGATGATTATCTCATTTTCTCTTTGACAAATGTGGAACTATTGGCTGGTGATTGTCAAAAAAAATGCATGTCTCTACATTGGATAAATAACAGTAAAGACAAATAAAAAATATGAAACACTGAGCATAGGCAATAAGAGGCTAATGTCTCTGACCGGTGACCTGTTTTGCAGAGTTAGTGACACAGAGCAGTCTGTCATTTTCTTTACACTGCTTATGGCTCTTCCACTCCTCTCTTCCACTTCAGTTTCAGACAAGGAAAGAGGGGAAAAAAGAGACCAGACGAGAAAAATAAAACTATTTGCTTCTGCATGAACGGGGGGTGGGGAGGGAGTGGGGGGGGAATATCAAGCTCTTAACAAAAGGAAAGCAATGAAATAGCCTGAGTTTGGACAGCCTTGTTCAGGGTAGTGCAAGATCTCCTTATAGAGACACAGTCAAAGGTTTCTCGAGGGGAGGTTTCACTCACTTAACTGTGGATGGAGAGGGAGAGAGTGTGTCTAACAAACTCAACAAATGCAGGATGGAAACAGTAAAGAGGAGAAAAGAAAATAACCATCTATTCCAGACTGCTAATTATCAAGGACTGGGAGAGGAAGAATCTGTCCTTGGAAAATCCAAAGCATCACCAGGTCCAGCGAGAAATAACAAGCAGCCAAAACAAAACAGTGAGAGTCTCAGTAGGGACGCTACTTCTGCAGCAGGTACGAGCTGCGGGAGTGCCAGCACACCACCCACCAACCTGGTGTGACCACTGAAGAGCACAACGCAACTCTCTTCCCCGAAGGAAAGCAAAGAAATTTCACTATGTGACTGAGCAACCCAGAACCACGTTTGGGTCAGACACGGTGCCTCAGACCCTAAACCCAAAGGAGAACTATCCTCTCCCATTCAGCTTGACTTTTACACGTAGAAACCTGGATCTCTTTAGCATGCTGCCAATGGCGAGGTTTGTACATCGGTCCCAGCGGCCAAACAACACAGAGCCAAGCTGACGCGAGAGCCCCTTTGCCAGCACTAGCAACAAATGTTACATGGAAAAAAGGTCACTTGTAGCCTGAGGCAGAGGAATGGAGAGTTCCCCCAGCTCCCTGGAAAAATACAGGAGAGAAACGTCTGACAAAGGAAGTCCTGAGGCTGCAGTGAAGAGATTAGGCAGGAACAGATCCAAGAAGATACTCAAAAAACCTCTGTCCTTTTTGAATCCGTGGGATTTAGATGATAAAGGAGGAGTCGGGCACCTAACTGCCTTCTCGTACCCTGGCTTTCAACCAGGATTCATCCCACCTGGCTTTAAGTATTTAAGCGATGAGCCAACTACCTCTGGAGGACAAAGCGGGTCTTAGTGGGATCAGGCACCCTCTGCAGCCACCAGTCTCTTGCACTGACTGCAAAGCGAGCCAGAAGTCTCCAACCTGGGCAGCTCAGGTAAACGCTCATATTCAGCTAAAATGAATCTTTAGTTTAGTCTCCTCCTTTCTGCCCCTGTGAAATAAAGATCAGCCTTTTCCTATTGCTAGCATTTCCATACTTACCACAAGCAATTCTCAGAGCGAAAGCATCATCCCTCTTCTGCTTTACACAGGAGTTTTACAGCTGAGGGATCCGAGTAAAACCTCAGATCAATTCACAGATATGGTTCCATTAGGTTTAACACAACCTACATTTTATTCCATGATGGCCTAATCCAAGCCAGGCCTTGGGAATACGCTATGGTGGGACAAAAGGCAACGTAAACCACGTTTGTGTGGTGTGGAAAGCAAAGAATTGGAGGAAAACTACAGAAGTCCTTCCTAGGTCCAGCAACTGCATTAAAGAATCCCCATTACAGTCATTACACTTTATTCCTGCACTTTCCTTTGCCACTGTCATGAGACACACTCTAAAGGCATATTTGCATTACCAAGGTGTTACCGAAGTGAAGAGAAACAGCTTAAAGTTTCTTTTATAGACAATACATCTATTCATGGTAGATAAAGGGATTAAAGATCCTACTAAAATCCATTAGAATCAGGAGTAATACTGCCACATATAGTTTTATTTTGCACTTTTATTATACCTTTCCTCCCAGGATCTTAGAGCACTTGTCAAATAAGAAATTAGGCTCTGCTACTTCAGCAGCATAGAATAAAAACTCTGCTTTCAGGTAGAGAGGACGGCTATAGTGACAGCTGAAGGTCACACAGGAATCGAGCCTGGGTACTCTGGCTTGTGGGTTTCTGCTCTAAAGCCCATTCCCTTTTTCAATTAGAGGGATGACAGTGCCACATACACACGGTACTTAGGGTAAACATTTGTCTGAGTTCTTCATCTCCTCCTACCATTATCTGCACCATTTTTATTTGAATGCCTCATTTTTTTTTCCAGAGTTTTCTGCAAAATTCAAATGAACCGTGAACAAGAGAATGAGAGGTTTATTGAGCCGTAGCAGGCTAACACTACCCATGTTGCTGCATGATTCGAATACTTAAGTGGCCCAGATGCTCTAACATTCAATTAATGAATTCCGGAGATTTGGGAAGGGGGTGGAGGGAGGGGGAAAAAAAAAAAAAAAAAAAAAACTTACACAAGATGTTGGCTCTGCCATTGCATTATCCTAGGTGTCTCACTCTGATGAAGGTTAATGAGGAGAGTTCAAATGCTAAGACATCATTAAATAGCAATAATTAAAGAAGCTGACACCGGTAGAAGCAGCAAACTGAAATAAGGTAAGATTGTTTCCCTTTAAAAGAAAGCAGGCAGTTGTTGTTAAACACAACCCTAGCAGGTCTGTGAAATGGTTTCCCACATTCCAAAACATGAGGCAAGCGCTCATTAATTGGTATCATTACACGTTTAATGCTGTTTGCCTTGCCTTCCCCTGATCCCATTTGCCTATTTTTGGATGGTAGCCTCAGCACAAATGAAGCCCATTTGGCAAGGCTGCCCTCTGATCAGACACAGACACGTGGTCGTCCTGGCTAACGCAGAACGGAAAGGTGTTCGTGCACTCCCCAGGTCCGCGTGATACGAAAACTGACAGGAAAGAGAACCGCAAGGCAGGGAATGCTCTGACCCATAATATTCTGGGAGCAGTCAGCGCAGGACACAAAAGCTAAGTCAATGTTTGGAAAATTGGAGTATTCAGATCCTGAATGCTACGAACATTTTGGAGCACTGGCCATCCCTGCTGTAGACTGGATCACGCAATATGCAGAAGATAGCACAAAGTGGGGGGGGCGGGGGGGGAAGGAAGCAATTTCTACTATATTTTTCTAATTAATTTGCAGCTGCTAGGTAACATGCATCTTTTGTTAATGACATCAAAACTTCCTACTGTTCAGAAAATGTCACTGATCTACTGAACACTTAAGAATCACTCAGCACTGCCAACGGGGCAAGCACCACCACGGTAAAGACGAGTTTGCCTGCTGTTGAAATCCAGCTCTGCACCGATGGAAACGGAGTGACAGATCCTGGCAAAAGTAATATTCGCATGCACTGGTATCCTAAAAGACGTGACCATCCTATCCCTTCCACAGGCTTGTCCCTCACACAGGTTATCCTGACAGATAATCCCAGAGGGATTATTCTAGCTAGCAGAAGGAAAGAACAATGGAAGTGCTACATAACTTTTAAGGGGTCACCTATACATGAACACGTCAAGTGGAGTAACTGCCGTGACTGCCACCGGGGCTGGAGTAACTGCAGTGACTGTCTGTCTGGTTTCTGTCTCTTTCCCCTGAGGGTGCTGCATAATATTGAGCAATCCTTGGTAGATACTGGCCGGGGCCCAGCACAGTGTGGCGAGTTGTGCCCCTCTGGAATAGCCACAGCATTTTCCCTTCAAAAATTCTACCACTTTATCAGGGTCCTGTAATTGTTCAGGGGTGAAGCCCCAGACCATTGGAGGTGAGAAGTTCTCTAGGTACCTGCCCGTGTTCTCCCACATGCCATGCCACCCCTGACTATCCAGCCTCGGAGCAGATCTCCGGGTGGTAGTCTTAAATAGCTCTTTAACCCTAAACAGGAACCTGGAACACATTCAGCAGACATAACAATAGGACCAGGCTGGTTTGAGCATCCCAAGGATATTCAAAGTTCTCAAAAGCTGTCATACCTGGCCCGAAGGAGAAAAGGGAGGCTAAAGAGCTGGGGAAAGTGTCCCCCCCTGTTTCCCCCACAGACTGGGGGTAATTATTAATAAATTCTGAGAGACAGTGCCCAAGATACGGGCAGGACAGCAATACCACATAAACACCCCAGAGTAACTGACTGAACGGTTATCATAAACCGATATCGCGCAGGACAGCAAAACAGTAATCCTGATCCCTCTTCCAGAGATGATAAACAGCACCGCAGGGAGTACGTAAACCATATGGGAATTTATATAACACAGCCATGAGAACAAACTAAGCAACACGGTGACCAGCAACTATTTACCTAAGACAATAAATGCATACAACAAATTCGTTTTTACATGCTCTAGTTGGATTTTGTCATTATCTCAACCCTTGTTGCCCCATGTTGGGCACCAAAAAGGACTGTCGTGGTTTGGCCTCAGCCGGCAACAAAGAACCATGCGCCGCTCTCTCAGGCTTCCCCAGTACGGGAAGAATCAGAAGAGAAAAGGCAAAACTGGTGGGTTGAGACAAAGGCAGTTTAACAGAACAGCAAAGGGAACAAGAAAAACAACAACAATATCACGGACAGAGCAACGTACAAACACGGTTACGGAACCCCCGCTCACCCACCGGAGCCGGGACACCCACTCAAGCCATGACTTCCTGCCCCCTCCCCGGCAGCTCCAAGTGGGCATGGCTCCCGTGGGATGGGATAGCTGTGTCCCTGCCGGAACCTGGGGAGAATTAACCCTATCCCCATCGGAACCAGGACACTCACATATCTCCTGATGCTGCCCTAAAGGTTTGGCAAAGAAAGTCAAGTCAAGAGAAGGTCACTTCAAGCCTGCAGATATACATTTGGCAGTGGGTTATCAGGCACAGTACAGATTCTTCTTAATGTTTTCTGTAGATAAATCTGGATGATTCCTTTTTGTAGCCCCAGTAAGGAATCCCTTTCCTTCCTTTCTGAAATACAGTCATGTCTGCAGGACCTGCTGGGTGCCACTTGTTGAAAGAGCCTCTGTCAGAGGAAAGAGTTCTCAGTCCCCAGACCCAAAAGAACAGGCTCAGATTATCTGAGCTCAAGGAGAACTCTTGAGGCCGCTAAACAAAACCAAAACATTGAACTGAAACTGGATCTGAAACTTGTAAGTGAGACCTGTCCCTGAACTGTGCGGTTATTGTCCCACAATAGACGTGAATCTGCACTGCTGCAAAAGATGGAAAGAAAAGGAACACACCACCTAGGTCTCTTAACGTTCATCTGGAGTGTCTTTTCAGACCAATTTAGATATCGGTCATCAGCTTGAAATAAGAATAGAGAAGATGTTTCCATTCCTTGCCTACAAGCACAGTTACAAATACAGCCTGAACACTGGTGGTACAAAAAAGGTGGAACATGTTATACTAATGAAAATGCAGCTTGCTCAGATGTCTTTGTCACGCTACTCTTCACAAGAGTACATCAGTCAACGACTAACAGGCACCTAAGAGGAGAAAGCTAGGTGAAACTGGCAACAAGAGGATCTCTCCTAGTTGGATAAAAGTAAAGCTATGTTGACATATGTTTGGGGAAAGGGAAGGAGACTGTGCTGTTAAAAATTCAGTGTGAGCCAGCCCTCCTCAGAAAGTGGCTTTTTCTAAAAGAGATTGACTCTGACATTTCACCTTACTCCTGACCAATGGCTTCCACAGTGCTGATACAGCATCTATCATCACAAACACCTGAGGAGCAGTACGTCTCCCTTTGTAAACCTGCCAGCAGTCAGTCAAGGCAAAACTTGCAGCATTCCAGCATCAGAGCAGACAGGTAAAAAGCTCATTTTCGTCTGAAAATCAGATTAGTATTTGAGGACAGGTCTCAATGGGTGAAAATCCAGTGCATCAATCCACTGAACCCCCATGAATGCTTTCTTTGGTCATTTTGTCTTACTTGGACACTAAAATTATGAGGAAAACACTACTGAGAATAAGACAAACTAACTAAAAAAGTATCTCCATGCCTATCCCCATTACTAAGGTGTGATGACCTTGTTCAGTGGTGACCAAGGGGAATCTGGTTACAGATGACTGGTGGCTGAGCTTTTGACAGTCGAAATACGTCTCCTATAATAAGTTTTCCCCTGTCTCAGTTAAAATGGTCTGCTGTCACTTGCTACCTACAGATGTCTTAAATTCGAAGCAAGAACTTGGCAGGAGTTTGAAACCAGGCAAAATGCACCGCATATATATCCATGGAAGTTGTACAGTTTGAAGCTCAACAGACAGAAACCCAATTATAACTTCATAAACTCTTCCTTCCTAAGGTTGTTTCCCCAGTGGAAGAACCCAGATAATCAACTTCCTAAAGCTGGTTACAAAAAAAAAAATAAAAAAAAAATCCTTGTTTTCAAGAGAGATTCAGGAGGAAGGGATTCTTCTAGTCACATAGGAGTTACAAGACAAGACAACTGGCTCCAAGAGATCGGCCACCCATGGTAGCAATGATACTAGCTCAAAAAAAACCCAAAACACCAAAAACCCAAACAAACCACCCCAACCCAAAACCTATATGTAAAGAGTTTTGTCTAAAGTACTCACACCCATTTAATGATCTGCACCAGCACCCAAAGGTTTCTCACATCAACATTTACTGTAGTAAAAGCACTTCTGCTGTCCAAGGCCTTTTGCAGAGATTTAAAACTGTTGGATACTCAGTTTGCATCCAGAGAACTGAGGTAAAAGAAAACCATCTTTAACTTTTAAGGACCAAACCCAGTTGAAGTTCCCATTACAATGACTAGAGGGCATTTAGATACACCTGCCAGCTCAAGGTGTGTTTTCATTCTATCACTGGCACAACTACTATAGACATATACTCAAAAAGCCATCACTGTTTTTATGATCTCTTATGTTTCATATTTCCTTTCAGGTTGTTGGGGTTTGGATTTTGAGGTGGTCTTTGGGGTTATTTTTTAGGATTGATTGCTTGGATGGTTCAGGACCACAGCATACACAGTTATCAATCATGGATTGTTAATTTAGCATTAAAATGTCTCAACAAATATTTAGAGAACTTGCACAACAGCAGTCCAGGCCTCAGTGTACTGACCTTCACCCTCCAGAATGTCAAGAGCTAATCCTAAACATCTTTAACCATTTTATCCTTTGAACCGTTTTTAATGAAACAGTACAGTACTATTAGGCAAAATGGCCTGTATTAATGGCCTTTAATAGAGTACAAGATGCAAAGACTAACATCATAATCTAAACCTAAAATCTGATCAATTTGAACCCTTCAGGTAGATGAAAGATGGAGACAGTAAACTTTCAGGATCAAAGACTTCTAGGAATAACTTCCTCGGAGACAGAGGTGTCTCAGTATTTTACTGCTCAAACTTTCACGCCTGTCTCACTCCCACTTCTTGCAAAGTCTTTTCCTATTTTCAAGACAATTATTTCTTAAATAAATGCCCATAAACACCAAGATCGTCTAAGTCTCCTGCTAGAACAACGCGCTCACAGCAAAGGAGATAGAAAAGGAAGGAACAAGAAGATAAGGAGGGTATAGTGATAAGGTGCTGTACATCAGCAAAAGAAAAGTTTTGTCAGGTTGGGAAAAGTGATGGAGAAACAGTTGTATGTAATTTACTTTTATGTAATCTTATATAAATATATTTATACTTCTGCTTTTCTGTATAACCTTTTGGTCACCTCTTACAGTACACATTCTGTGGGACAAGAATTGTGCCATTGTCTTTTATCCATAGCTAGCACTTCTGTATTCCTGCAGCCTAATGAAACACAATGTTATCATAATCTCCTCTGTAAAGCTTATCATCAATTGTCAATTATCCACAGAATTGGGATGAGAAGAGGAAATAACAAAGTTGGCACAGCAAAAGAAATTGATAAGGTGAAATATATATTTAAATTGGACAAAGCAGTCGTTGTATTAGGATAGATATTTTTGAGAGGTGAAGTTAAGCAGTATAATGAGATCATCAATATAAAAAAGCTTTTTGAAAAGATTAAGATCAAGATGATTCTAAATAACATGGGTAATTGGCTAGTGAACAATCAAAAGACTTGACTATACTGTGGTTTCTTTCTTTCTTAGAGTGCATTTAAATGCATCGTTTCATCTCCCACTGTGATTTATACTACTTTTATATAGTCTGTATTACAAGAAAGTTTTGGCCTTCAAATCAGATAGGTCCTCTAGGAACTCAATTATTCACCCAATGAAAAGCTACACGAAAGCCCTCCATCTAATGATTTTTCTTCTGTCAGGGAATCGTAATGAAGTGATGTCCCAGTCAAACAAGATGGTGGACAAATGGGATATTTGCAGGCAGCAGATTCAAAATTATATATGGACAGTATTAAATTACCCCTGAGTCATCAATTTCACTATGTCAAATTTCCTCATAATTAATCAGGAGGCTAGTCTCAACTTTCAGAAGTAATATGTACAATGCAATACCATACACAGCTGTTTCAGAGAAAAATCAGAAGGTTTTGCTCATTGAGATTGCCAAGAAATTGTAACATTCAAGCACAATAATTTGAAGTTTTGGCATTTGCTTCAACGTAAACACACAGCACGCACATGCTGAGTACAGCAAGGAAATTCTGATACTACTTTTAGACACATACATAGAAAATGCCCATTCCAGCATCCACCCGCCTTCTGGCCAAATGACCAGACCAAATGACACGGTCTCCCTGACAACACTAAAAGTAATGCATATCCACCACCATCGTCATTCGTTTTGAAACAAAAATAATAAAAATAGGGAACAAACTACTAACAGAGGCTTTAACTGACATTTTACAGGAAATTCTATACTTAGTATGGTAGAGGCCACGTACATACGAGAACAGATACAGTTACAAATCCTTTCCTCATTCAAATGCTTCACAATTTAAAAGAAGTGAGAAGAATGATGAAATTAAGAAAAGCTGAGGTGCAAGAGGAGTCAAACACAGTGGGGTTAAGACTGCTTACCACATCAAATACTGTCGCTACCATTAGCCCTCTGCTTATTGTGAACACATACAAAGTTTATTTTTCAAAGGTAGCTCCTTTAACCTGCCATGCCAGTTTGTTCACGTGGAGATGATGTGTATACTTCAAAAGATTGCATTTCTAAAGCTAAAAGACAAATTCTGCAGTGATGCTGGGAAAGCATCTGCAGAGTTTTGCCCATTTACATCACGCAGGGTAGCGATCCATGATGTAGTATCCTCTGCAGTGTCCACTCCCCCTTTTACATTTAATTGCTAACAACTCTGAACTGGGAATTGAGTTTGTAAGAAGAAAACTTTCCATAATAGGAAACAAACCATGCTAAACATCCATCTGATTTGTGTTTTTACCTTGGGTATCCTGCCTCCCATCCTTCTCTTAATGTACCCAATATCCTCAGGAAACAACACAATATTAATACAATATTCCAGTGATTCACTTATCTCCAACTAATAGTCCCCTCTCTTCCCTCACTCCCCTAAGCATGAAGACAAATTATATATGGTTTTTAAATTCTTTCTTTTGGTAATAAAGAAGCTTATCTTATCAGTTATCGCATGCATTAAAGTGTTGTCCCCTGGAGGCATAATTTTCCACTATATCCTGTCCTTATTTTAGCATCTGTTAGACCAAACTATATTTACAGTCTCTCTGTGTACTAATACCTGACCCTTGGCCTTGAGGTAGGAATGCTGATCCCCAGCTTTATCTGACGATTCTTGTTTTCCGCAGTTGCCTCTAAAGTAAATGAAGATTAGTTTGCTTTCAGGGTTTATTGATTAGGCACTGTAAAGGATGGTTGTCGTGAACTAACTTAGGTCATAATCGCTTAAATAGGTCTCAGGAGCAAGAATAGTCATTTTCTTGAAAAAGGTAGCTGAAGCCACATAACCACATACGCCAGATAAACACACACAGGTTTATGAGTAGCTGGTGCTTTGCGTAATAAATAAATACCATACAGAGAAGTGTGTTTCCCCCTCCTTTACAAGCTCTCTCAACCACCTTCCCTTCATCTCAGGAAGGGAAATGGTGGCGATCATAATCTCCGAGATGCTACTGTGCGGTCACATATTTTCTTCTTACACAGTGGCTTTCATCAAGGATCTCAAATTACTTTTCGAACACTGATTAATCCCTACCTGCGAGATAAGCATTCTCACCCACACAGGAGGACACAGAGTGTTCAACAGCTTGTCCAAGGACACAGAGTTCATGAGCCGTAGAGCTGGTAACTGAACCCAGCCTTGGCTGGGGAGCGGGGTAGGTGACCTCCTGAGGACCCTTTGAACCTACACCGTTCTATGCAATGCTGCACAAGCATGTCGCCTCTCACTTAAAATAGTTTTATACGCACCTTCACACAATTATTAGAGAAAATCATCATGGGTTGCAAAATAAAATTCATACATCCTACAGGAGTGGCAGTGGGCAGGAAGATGGTCCCAGGCTGGAAAGACATTATGTTGGAGGAGGCTGGATAGAGTGGGCCTAACAAGAATTTAGGGCTTAAATTGGTTCCTGCTGAAGACGACAGATCATCTATCACCTCCCAATAGAGTTAAACCCCAGAACTAACCCCAGGCCCCTGGGAATAAGCATGAATAACAGGACTTCCACTGAAGAAAACCACTCGCTATTAACTTTAGCTAGTGAAAGGACTGCAGTGGAAACATGAATTCAGTGTTTGTGTACTGCGGTCTATGAAATTCTCCATCACCAACGTGAAACAATTAAGCTTAATACTACGAAAAAGAAGAGCAGAACTGTCATTTAACTTATACACAGTAAACGTTTCTTAATGCTATATTTAATATTTAAGTTACATCTCATGAACTAAGTATGTTTGGAAATTACTGGGCAGGTATTGGCAGAAATCCTACATAAATATGTAAAAATATTAAGTATTTTAGTAGAAGGCAATGAAGACAATTGAACTGCTGAATAAAGTGCTATTTAACTTCAAAACTAAACAGGAGTAAAACACATTACTGAGATATCTTCAAAACAAAATCTAAGATAGACCAGATTTTAAAAAAAGCTATACAGAAAAGTGGCATTTTAAGTATGCTCAGAAATACAAGTTCAAGAAAGTATGCAAAATATTAGATGAATGACAAAAAAAGAAATCAGTGCAGCTTATTTGAATACTTCTTTGTTTAATAAGAAAATCACTGATGTCTAGTTTCTGCCGATGCAGTTCCTGAGCATCTGCCCTGCTATACCTAACAGTTTTGTCATCCTATGTCCACAAAAAAACCCCTCTCCTGTGACCAGAAACCCAACCCACACACCAATTCCTCGCCCTTTCTGCCTCTTCTGTAAACACATTGGTTACGCCATCCTATTTTCTTGCCTTAAGTTGATACACTTACTATTAAACATAGTTACTGGGCTCTACCCTTCAGCACAAAGACCCAGTTTCAGGTATTTCTTTCAGATTCAATATAGATTTCTGTGGTGTGTAGCCAGTAAGCATGACAGAAAGACTGACTCCAAGTGAATGGATAATATGCCTGTGTTCCTCACTGTTCACTACGCAACTCTGCTTTCCGCTTACTCCTACTCCTTTGATCACGTAAGAGCAAAACCAAAAAATAATAATAATAAAAAAAATCAGAATTCATGACAGGGTGTTTTTTCTAGGTCCTTTAAGGAACTAGCATCATGGGTCTTATACAAAATTACCAGAAAGATGATAACTAAATTGTGGCCCCCACACAAGACTTAACCCAGCTGTGCTGGCTGACCATCATATCTAACAAGATCCAGTTCAGCTAAATGGTTTCTGGTTGTGCTTAGCATTGACATTCTTCAGGCTGCATAGCAACTGGTAGATCACAATCTTGATTATCTTAATATCTTAAAATCTTTAGGTGGTATTGTGAAACAAACCTTGAGTAAAGATGAAATCAATAAGTATTTCAAAACCAATACATGGGAAACAGCACAGAGAGGGATTTGAGCTAGCATTTATTGTGCAGAAACAGGTGTCGACGCTCATCTACCCTTTACAGAACAGCAATAGGGCAGAAAAAAAAACCCTCTATGCATTATAATGAAATTTTCCTTTTCATTGAAGGTGGAGGAGCTTATTTCCTGTATTCTCTGAGGTTGAAATATCTTGTTTCAAATCAAAACTCTTGCAAATATTAGAATATTTAAAATCAGATGTAGTCTCTCAGGATGTTCTGTTGGACTAAGGGTTGACGATTGATTTTTCTGGCCTCAGATGCTGATCCCAGGTAGGATTTAAGGCAATTGCCAAGCACAACCCATTTTCTTCAGTGCATCTATTGTCTTAGAAGGAATATATATTTTTAATATATATATACACATATAGACACACTCACAGGCCAAAAAGTGATCAAAAAAAGTGATTTCAAAGTGATTGAAAAAGTACCTGCACGAAAAACTCCGTGTTGCAAGACTCCTAAATCAATGGTACTCAGTGAAAAAAGATGCAAGGGACCATATTCAAGGGAGAAAAGACTGTGTAAGCAGAGTTCCTCATCATCACCCTAACATCTAAATTTGGAAAGAACGGTAAAAAGCACCCACACTTAGTTCTCTGGAGATGGTTCAGCCAAACATCTGGAGAAACAAAAATGTCCAGAAAAGCTCCTTCTTTATACGTTCTGCTCTTACATTTTAGGATCTGGTTCAAAATGATCCTGTTCATTTCATAAACAAGACAATTATATTTTCTGACCTCAAATAGGATTATATGGGTACATTTCCCCTGAGCAAAATACGGCAGCGCTTGTTCGGTAATAATTGCATCCACTCGATTTTCCTACAAACACACACCGTGGACAGGAGACCCTCACTCCCCCTTTTCCTCTGAACCTACTCCTCCTCTGATTCTTTGCAAAATGCCACCATTTGGTTGACTTTCTGCAACATCATCTGGTCTGAATTCCAGTGGCAGGTGTGCAAAGCCAGTTTCACTCCTGTCAGCAGAAATACACGGAGCATCCAAGAATAAGAGCTCAGACCCACGATCAAATCGCTGAGGCCTGAGAAGATACCACCTATCAGCTGAGACCGTTCCTGTGGTTCAATGTGCTAAGCTTGTGAAATAAATGATCTTCGCACAAGTCTCAGCAAAAGGCATTTGGGCAGAATGGTGTTACTGCTTCTGCCCAGAGTGGCCTAAGAACTGCCCCAGAGGCGGCGTGGCCCAGCTGACGCAGGGTAGCAGGATGAGCAGATGTAATTTAGGCAGGCGTCTTAAACGGGTATAACTTTTCAGCTGCTACATGTGCGTGAGCATATACAGCATGTGTATATGCTACGTAACTTATACAGCGCAAGTTAGTATTTTAAGGAATCATCCTCAAAAATCCTCGCTGCACATTTGGGTAAATATCTGGGGTGATGAAGGCGCTAAAGGCATGTTATACGCAGATGTTTTTAGCAAACTCTGCCTACAGATCCCCTCAATAGTTCTGGTTCAAGATCTTAATGCTTATTTCTTAAACACAAGCTCCTTGGCTGACAGAAAACAAACAAACAAAAAGCTTCTCCCCTAAGCAAAATGCTTAACTTCTGGAAAGGTGTTTAACTTTCCCTTTGTTCTTCATCTTGGAGAGGAGGGGGAAGGAGCTGAAATTTCCTGGTCTAAGTTACTCTCATCATGCTGCATCAGAGCTGGCTAAATCAGTCACGCTGCATTACGTTACACGGCTGATTTAGCCTCGTGTGATGAGTCACTGCAGTCAAGCGTCAGCAGAGAGATGTGCTACTTAAGGAAAAAAAAAAAACCAGGGCAGGTGCTGTGTGGTGAATTTTGCCTTTAAAAAATTGATATTTTTTTTTTTTAGTTTTGTTTTAAAGCATGGTAGGAATATATTTGATCAGCTGTGACCGTTCCAAATAATTGTAACAATCATCTTTATTCTTTATTAAGTTGTGTCTGGAGGCCCCCAACGTGGGTGGACTCGGTTGTAGTCAGCGCTGCACACGTTTGTGTGGGGAAAGGCAGTGCCAACGCTGCCTGCCATCTCCACGCACCAGCGTGAGCAGGGGAAAGAAAGAGCTCGGAGCAGGAGGAGTCTGCCTCTGTGTTCCCAGTCCCCAAACTATAGCAGCCCTCTAAGACACCAAAACATAAAAAAAAATAAAAATAAATAAAATAAAAGTAGTTATCCAGATGTTTTCAAAAGCATGAGGAGGAAGGAGAAGAGGAAAGCTGAGAGAGAATTCAAGATACGGGCTCTGCCAATTAATAAGATGAGCAGAGAAGTCAAGTTTTAGTGACCTTGACGTCTCGCCCTTCCCCATTTCGGCAGCCTTGTCTCTACAGACACAAGGACTTCGACAAGAGTTCCCCAAATCTTCCTGCCCCAATAAAAAGGACAGTGCTCGGGCTTCTTGTCTAGCACATCATCTATGTGCTACGGAAAAGCAGATGAGGAACAAGCAGGTCACTGGCGTGCTTTAGTGGAACACAGACCCCGCTCTGCTGGCAGAAAAGGCTTTTTTGGCACTTGAAGCGATGTTTTCTTTTGTATTTCTACAGCATCCAGAGTCTGTATTTCAGCGCTCACAGATCACAGTATAATCCTGGAAAACTATATAAATCATTTTCCCAAGATAGATCTCCTCTTCCCCCTCCCCCGGCCTTTTTTTTTTTTTTCCCTGCCTTCCTTTCCTACTTCCTCTCATTTGCTTTTAGATGCCTGGGTAGATTTAGATTAATCTCAAGGCTGAAATGTTACACTGAAGGGTTGTATTAATGCCTGATCGAGCTACTGCATCCTACAGTAATTCATGTACATCGGTAATAAAAATAATCCTCTGGGAAAATATAGTGGGGAATGGATTTTTTTTTTCTCTGTGACTGTCAGCACATTTTAATTCCAAATAAAACGGAAAAAGAGTTTCTAAAAAGATATTGCAGTAGAAACCTTTAATGGGGATATCTCTAGGTAGCTCATCATCCCAGTTCACTAAAGACAGTTTGTTTTCAGTCTAAAATAAAAAGAGAGGGAAAAGAGCAAAATATTATTAACTACATTTCATGTATTTCTTTCCTTCGTTATTACTGTGCAGTTTCTAGTTTAAGAAGCCAGAGATCAGACTTTTCTACATACTGCAGAACCTATTCAAGTGCCACTTAATCACTTGCCGACAGCTAAATGAGCGCTCCAAAAAGACCCAGTCCTGTCCTCTTCACAGGAGCGTAATGTATCAGCACCCAGGTGCACCACTTCTAAAAAGCAGAGTTAGCACCAGTTTTTCCTACTGTTAAGTCTCATTTGAGCAACCTTCTAAAATAAGCATATTCTAATTGAACTGCTTACGATACTCGAGAGCATCTTTTGCTACAGAAAACTTAAGGTGCGTTTTCCATTTCTAAAAAGACAGCTAGGAAAAATTAAAAAAAAAAAAAAAAAAAAAGAGAGACGGTTCATTCGAGGCCATAAAAGATCACAGCTTTTCTACAGAATTAATATGCACGATGTAGATCAAACAAGTAGGTGATAATTTTTAACAGTATTTATTTACCGAGCATATTAGAGGAGGAAAGGAAAAGAATTTTCCTTTGCTTCACTACACACACTGACATGAACAAGTAATCATTCAAATGCTTTTAAGAGATGCAGTCTTGCTTGTACAACTCGGGAGTCACAGAGAAATGAATGTAGATTACAGCAGCAATAGAGAAGCTATAAATACACATACTCTGCCAGTCACATCTGGTGGGTTTTTTTAATGGAAGATCATGGTATTGATATATTTCTTCTTGTAGATGATTTAAACAGTTATTTAGGATGTCAAGATTAAAAATAGTCTTTTAAAGAGCAGGTAAAGGTATGATTCCTTGATTTTCTTTACTACACTTTCTAGACATATATTTCACCTCAGAAAAAAAAAAACGGCTTACTTATGGAATATCCCAGCCATTGATCAAAGATAAGGCCCTTAAACAAATAGGAAGCTTAAAATAAATGGTATTATCTGGGAAAATAAAATCAAACAACGCACCAATTAATTCAAACAAATGTTTTGCTAGAAAGGATTAATTTTAACACAATCTGAATTTCAAAGTTAAGGTAACTTTCCCAAGTTTCCCAACTGTCCATGCCTATCATATCTGCATTTTCTAGATGACCTCATGTTTTTGACTGGTTTCCAGTTGAAATGGGGAAGGGAAGAAAGGGGTTAAGCACAAAAAAAGTCATGTTTTAACTTGTGCTCAAACAAGGATATGGCAAAACTGTCCTAGCTCAACCCAAAAAACCCTGATCACTTGTCATCGCACGGCTTCATCCAGCTCAAAATGGGAAAGATTTCTAAGCTCTTAAGTTGTCAAATGGTGACACCACTTTCTGCCTAGTTTTAATGATTACTCTTTTAGCTTTCTTTAAATTCTCCAGTTCCTGACATTCTGTCTGCCCCCTCCACCACCTCAAATAAATATCGAAACAAAAGGAGAATATATGGAAATCCACTCTCACAGCAAAAATATTTCTTCACAACGGAACAGAAATCACTCAGGCTAACATTATTGGAGGAAATCCTACATCTTTTGCTGGAACTGGTAGAGAAACCATAGAAGAATTCAGATAGGAAAAGACCTCTGGCTGTCTCTAGTCCAACCCAGCACTCCAGAAGGACTAACTTCATAGTTGGATTTAGTTAAGGTGTCTCATTCCCATGCAATTTTAGGTCACAAATCAAGCTGTCTAGCTCAGAAAGAAAGATTTCACACTGCAGAAAGTTGCTTTTGCAGTCTTTCTGACTTGTTTTCAACAAACACACCAACATGGCGTTTGGAGACGACCACTATTTACATGGCTGAGTACGCAGAATTCGGTGATCCCATTTGGTAGGACCTTAGATAACAGCTGTA